>NW_020954556.1:16555334-16637417 GCF_900497805.2 Vombatus ursinus
ATGGATGGATGGATGGATGGATGGATGGATGGATGGATGGATGGATGGATTCAGCAAGAATAATTTGAAATCAGAACCTGAGGCTTTTTGACAAGATATCATTAGATTGCTAAGCCTGTAACTTTAGACCCTGTAGTGTCACAGTCCGGGAAACACTGAGGTTCAATAAATAGGTAGACTGATGAGAAAGGACTTGAGGGAGAATATTTTTAAAATCTATTGTGGACAGTATATTCTATACTGGGGATACAGAGGTTTTAAAAAGCATAGTACTTGTTTTCAAGAATCTTACAGTATAATGGATGGGTTGGGGGTAAATATGACATACTTATATATACATGCACACATATTACATATACATATATGTTAACATGCTACAAGGTAGAAGATGATAAAAATGAGAGTCAGACAAATTGCTGTAGGGATTTTTTTTAAATGTTATTATAAATTTAAAGAGAGGCCACATGGCATGGTAGGTTGGAGTCTATCCTTTGGGTCAGGAAGACTTAGGTCTAATGCTGCCAAGAAAAACAAATGTTTTTGTCCTGGATTGGTAATTCAAGACTTTCTAAATTTCTACCACCTTTGGTTCTTCCTTCCGTCCTTTTTTTTTCTCTTCTTGTTAATTCTGCCCTGCCCTGCCCTGTCCCTAATGCAGAGCACTTTATGACTAGTGATACAGTGCATTTATAATTTTAGTTCTACTGATTTAGCTCTGGACATCTTTGCTTTCCTCTGCTAGCATCAGCCTCATTAAAGAAAGTTCAGAATTTAAGAATGCCTCAAAGGACCAAGCTTCATCAATTGACACAGGGCATTTTTTTTTAACCCGTAAGACAAATATAACAAAGATAGTTGGATGGAAATTTTTATTTAAAAGGAAAACTATAATATCTGTTTGTAATTATTTGTATGTAAAGTGCATTTGCACCTATAGGAGAACTTATAGCAAATTATACTAAAATTATTTTTTAAATTGTAGGTCAATTGTATGTCTGATTCTTCTAGTGTTAATACTCTCAGTGACCATGCAAATAAAACTAGACGCAAAGACAGTGGAGGAAAACCCAATAGAGCTATCCTAGTTGGTTGAATCCTTAGTTCTAAATTCCTGCCTTTATTGCGCATACCTCCCAGAAGCAAACTCTCTGGCTTTCCTAACAGCATTCCTATGGATAAATGATCTCCCTGCACTTGTATGTTCTGTATTTCTGTATGTTCTGTATTTCTCATTTTGAAGGATCATAATAATATCCCATTGTCTTAATATACCATAATTTAATCAACTATTCTCCATTTGTTAGAAACACTGAGTTTTTCTCCCCTTCAGATTGGGAATGTTCCAAATAGAAGCTATGACTATTCTGTACAAATATAAATAGTGAAATATATACATATACATATAAATACATACATACACACATAAATGTGTGTGTGTGTGTGTACATAATCTGGCAATAGAATCCATTGACCAAAAAGTGTGATGAGTTTTGTGACTCTAGATGCATATTGCCAAATTGCTCTCCAAAATCTTTCCACCAGTTTGTAGTCTGACTAGCAATGCATTATTAGAGTGCCTCCTTGCCCTAAGCCTCATCAACATCGAATTTAGAACATAAGCTCCTTGAGGGCAGTATTTCATTTTTATCTCTGCATTTCCAGCAATTAGCATAGGGCTTAATACATTAATATTAACAAAATAAATCAATGTTTATTGCTTGATTCTAGTGGGTACAAAGCACTATCTTAAGTCTATCACAATTTGCATTATTCTGGTTATTAGTTAATTTGAGAGTCTTCTGCTGTAGTTATTAATAGTTTGCAACTATCTGTTTACCCTTTGCAAATTATCTGTTCATTTTCTTTAACCTTTGCTCTATATTGGAATGGAATGGGCAGATGAGAGCAATTTGTTCCAATGGCCATGAAGGGGGCTGAAGCAGGTGCTGTGGAGTGCTTAGACCTTAGTCAGACATCAAAGACACCAGGTCATCTGCTGCATCCCAGGCCATAGCTAGTTGTCTTGACTTTTGTCCTGCCATTGGACTTTGATGATTCGGGAAGAGAGAATGAGGCTGACGACTTTGCTCAACTCTGTCTAACTTAAACCAATTCACAGGCAAGTCAAGTCATCACCCATGATGCCATTGGTCCTTTTCAAAAAATGAAGGAGGAACAAAGAAAACAACAATAATGAAGTGCACAGTGGTACTCTTGTAGCTCTAGGACATTTGGAGAAGGAAGAGATCATTAATCTGAGTTAATCAGAGAAGGCTCCCTAGAGGAGGTGGTCCTGAGCTAGACCTTGAAAGAAAAAAAGAATTTCAACAGGTGCAGATGAGGAAGGACAATCTGTTCTGATCAAGTGAGAAGGAGAGGAATGGATGAGACTGAGGACCAACTAGTAATTCAGTTTGGCTGGAACATAGAGTACTCAAAGAGAAATTGTGTAGATGAGATAACTACTGTGTGGACATGGAAGAGACAAAAGTTAGAAATGCTTAATATAAAATGACAGACTCAAAGTAGGTCTCTCATATATGCTTAAAGTGAAGTGCAAATGAGGCTAAGGTTTTGTTCAGGACTGGTCCTAGCCAAAATCCTAATTTGTGCCTAGTTCTTTCCCACTTTCCCCACAGGATGCTTTATCCACTTGCTTTACTCTTGAAGTCTAAAGTATGGAGATGATTAATGTAAATCTGTGATTTTTATTGCATTAAATTAAAACAAACAAAAAAAGAAAACACAGGCAACACAATATAAATAGACTACGGGAGGTAATGGACAGTACGGTTCTCTCTCCCTGCTTTGGTAGGGTTGAAAGAAGGGAAGATGAAAGAGGATTCTTATGCACTCAGCAACTTTACCAGAAAATAAAAGAGAAAGGGGAGTGATGCCTCAGACTCAGTTTCCCCATCAGTAAAAAAAAAGGAGTAATAATATTTATGTTGCCTACTTCATAGGGTTATTGTAGGAAAAGGCTTTATAAACATTAAAACGCTATGTAAATATAAGCTATTGTTTTGGTGATGATTATTCTTATCGAGAATCGTGGTATTACAGAGGAAGGGATTCTGATGGGGGAGTCAGGAGCAGATCCTGGCCTCAACACTTAATTGTGTGACTATGGGCAAATTATTTAACTTGTCTTAGTTTCTTCATTTATAACATGGGAACAATGATATTCAGACCACCTACCTTGTAATGTTCTTCGAAGAAAGCTCTTAGTGAACATTCAAGCAAGAGAAATGCCAAATATTATTATTACTAATACTGCAGAAGGGAAAAGGAACCCCTACGTAGTTCCAGGAACTGGAAAATGGGTGGAGGAGGGAGAGAAGGGGAAAATGGAATGAATTTTGGGGTTTCCAACTTATCACTGTGGAATTCTGTGATCCTCACATGGGCATAGAGGCAAAGTATGCCCAACTGCGTATGCCACACGCTCCCCTGGGAGGAAGGAGATGTGCGAGCCAAGATTTGCTATCCCTTCCCGGGACTTGGCATTGTGCGCTTTGGCACAGCTAAGGGTTGCAGGGGTGAGGATGGAATGGGGTGAGATCACAAGCCCAGAGCCAACTGTGAATTATTTCGCCGCGGGGTAGGTTAACCACACTTTGTGTGGTGGGATTCTGGTAAAGGCTGACTGAAACCGATAGTCGCACTCTCAGCCCCAAGCCTGGCTCCAACTGAGCCCTGCTGTCTGTAGAGCTAGAAGCAAACCTTGAATTTCAAGCCAACAGAATGGATCTAGGCGACAGCCCTTGGAAGAACTCTGAGATGGTGGGGAGACGAAGGCAAAGAACCTTTCCCTTACCCCTGTCCAGACCATATCCGGGTCCCCTCCTCTGGCTGCCTCTCGCTGAGTACCGGGCATTGCTCCTTGGGGTGGGGGTGGGGTGGGGGATGGGTGCTGGACAGGGCTAGGACAAGATGGTTCTAGTCACAATCTTTCCCTGCAGAGCTCAGGCAGCGCGCTCCGCTTAGGCTCCGGTGTCCCAGTCCCTCAAGCCGTCAGCTGGGACAAGCCCAATGAACCCACTGCGCACTGCAGAAAGCGACAGTCAGGTCACTTGTGCACCGGGGAACGGAAACACCCGACCCACCACCATTCGAGCCAGAAACTAGGATTAAGGAGTGCAGCTGGGTGGGATAGATGTCTTTAAGGATCAACAATTCTATTAATGTGTTTATGCATCTTAATCCTAGGGGAGAAAATGTAAAGTAGAAAAACTGGAAAGAAGGCTCCGACTCTCACTACCACTAATTCCCCAGGGGAAAGTCGTTTTCCCTACTCTCTGGACTAAACACCAAAGTTCCAAACTGAACTACTACCCTGCTTTCTTTTCCTTGATGGTTGCTTCCCTCTGAGGTTGGAGTGAGTCGAACAGGGAGACTAGCATCAGAGGATGGAGGTGTCACATCTCTGACACACACCTTTCACACTCAACGGGTCTGTGCGTCTCCTCTTAGCCCCAGAGAGGTCCAGCTTTACTCTGGAAGTCCCTAGCAACGTCTCCCTAATAATACACACCCCGCCCTTGCCTAAAGTGAGATACCCTCCCGCCCCCACCCAGTGTAATGCACACTCCTCCTCTCCACGCACATACTAACCAGCAGGAATCTCTGATATAGCTACCTCGAAGTTACGCTCCCGCTCCAGTGCAATTGTCCCAAGAGGGGTTCTGGCCCCTCTTAAGATCCACCCCCTCAACCCACGCGCGCGCGCGCGCTCACACACACACACACACACACAATCTGTTTTCTCCACTCTTGAACCAGGGAAAGGATTGAGTAGCACAGGGACATATATCTGCCAACATCTGGTGTAGCTGGTGCCTGCTTGTTGCCACTGAGTGGGTCCGCAGGCTAGGCACTTCCCCCTTTACCCGTGACGTCTCTGCAGAGCGCTATAAAAGGCCCTGAGACGCCCAGCAGAGGCTCTGGCACCTCCAGAGCAGAGAAGGAAGGAGCGAGGGGGCGTCCACGCTGTAGCCTGAGGGACCTCAGGCGGTCTGCAACTGCTGCTGCTGTGCGACAGTACACAATCAGGTGGCCCTTCTCCAGCTGGGGCACTGTGCTTCTGCCCCAGCTGACTCAAGATCGCTAGCCCTTGGCTCAGAACTTTTGGAGTGGCACCATGTCTGGTGCCTCTTGGGCTCCTGCAGCATCCCTTTTCCTCGCCAAAGAAAACGGTTGCAGAATTGCAGAGCTTGGAGGTGCCTCCAAGAGCTGTGATTCGATTGAGTGAATGCTTTTGTCAATTTCTCTTGTAAAACCTAGACAGGAAAACCAAACTCCTAGCGCTTGCTGAAGCTTGAAGAGGAGAATATCGAAGCCTCCTGGGTCAGACCAAGTTTTCACATTCTACAATCTCTCAGTCCCCGCTAAGTCAGACCTGCTCTGGTGAAAAGGATTCTGACAGGAGACACTGAACCTCCTGTTGCACGTCAATTATTCTGCATAGAATTCCGCTCCCTAAGGGCGTGCGTGGAGGGTTTGACCCCAGAAGAAGAACGATGGATAATATTCTGCAGAGTAATTCAGACCTTGCCCTCTCCCTAAATGAATCCTCCAACAGCTCAGAACCCAACCAGTTTGTGCAACCGGCCTGGCAGATCGTTCTCTGGGCAGCTGCCTACTCTGTTATTGTGGTGACCTCCGTGGTGGGCAATGTGGTGGTGATGTGGATCATCTTAGCCCACAAGAGGATGCGGACAGTGACCAACTACTTCCTGGTGAACTTGGCCTTCGCAGAAGCTTCTATGGCCGCCTTCAATACGGTAGTGAACTTCACCTATGCCATCCACAACGAGTGGTACTACGGACTGTTTTATTGCAAGTTTCACAACTTCTTCCCGATTGCTGCTGTCTTCGCTAGCATCTACTCCATGACCGCTGTCGCCTTCGATAGGTGAGCCTGACCTTTGAACGTAGGGGGTTTGAGGAGAAGGGGAACGGTATTGTATCGTTGTTGGGGGGGGGGGTGCAGTGGGGGTGTATGGGTGAACCGGTTTCTAAGGGAAGGGAAAGGTGGAAGGACTGGGGAGGATTGTCACTCTTTAGCATATAAATAGCCTTCCTCTCAATTATCTTATTTTCCTCTTTCCTCTTTTCCCTCCTCACTGTCTCTCCTTACCTTTCTTCTTTCTCCTCCCTTTCTTCTCTTCCTCTCCAGGTCTCTCCTTTACCAGTTCATCTGTCTCCTCTTATATTTCCTTTTCTTTCTCTGGATCCTTTCTTTTTTCTTTTACTATTTTCCTTTGTGCTTCCCTGTTCTGGGACATAGTATCTAGTGGCAAAAGCAATAGGTCTCAATTCAAAGGACTTGAGTTAATTTCTTTGTGTTATATGATTTTAGCCAATAGCCAAGATACTCCCCTTCTCCTCCCCCCCCCCACCCACTCAGCTTCTTCACGTGTAAAAGGAGTAGGTTGGACTGGGTGATGTCCAAGGCCCCTTCTAGCTCAAAATCATATGATCAATCATATACTTATATTCAAGGCCTGGTAGTGGCTTCAGGGCTGACAAATGTAGCCACCTCAGCAGTTACCTCAGGTTAAGGGTTACAGGTCCAGCAAGTTTGCTTCTGTTGTTCTAGGTAAAATCTTTTTTTTTCCCATTCTCTTCTTCACTTTCTCCATCTGGGAAAAAGGCAGGGAATAAACTCTATTTTCCCTTTACCTCTGTAAATATTTTTAAAGTGAGTGCATCACATTTGAATCCAAGATCTGGAAGGTACCTACAGAGGTTATCTGTTGTAGTCCATCCCCTGTAGGAATCTTTCCTTAAACCAGTCAAGAGGAAAATTGTCACTCCTAAGAGCTCTCTGAAGTTGGAGATTCAATGCTCTCTCTCAGAAATCTCTTAGAGACTCATTTTTTTCGTTTGTAAAATGTGGATGGTGGCAAGAGCACTCCAAAGGGCCAGTGTGAAAATCAAAAGAGAAAATATTTGAAAAGCATTTTGAAAATGTTTTATATACATTTATAAAACCCTTTAAGCTTTCTGTAAATTAAAGTACTTAATAAATACAAATAAGAATAATTATTTCAATCTGGAAGTCCTTTACATATTTATAGAGAAAAGACAATTATATAGAGATTTGGATCTGGCTTCAAATTTGGGGTCTGATACTATTTGCTTAGGCAGCTAGGTGACAGAGTGGGTAGAATGCCTGCCGAGTCAGAAAGTCTCATCTTCATGAGTTCAGATTTGGCCTCAGACAGAGGCTGTGTGGCCCTGGGCAAATCACTTCACCCTGTTTGTCTCAGTTCCTCATCTGTAATGGCAAATCACTTTAGTATCTTTGCCAAGAAAATCCTAAATAGGGTCATGAAGAGTCAGACACAACTGAAAAATGACTGAACAACAGCAACACTATTTGTTTGATGTTAGGCAAATCACTTTACCTTGCTTAGTCCCAGTTTCTACATCTGTTACATGAGTGGTTTAGACTAAATATCTCATCAGCTCTGCTATTCAAATTCTAAACTTTTCTTTCTTCTAAAATCTCTCTATCCTTTTCTCTAGCCTTTTTTGAGGTTGGTGCCATCTTAAAGGGGAACAAAGGTACTTTCTAATGGCAAAGCAGTGTCCACATGCATTTCTGAGGCAGGGATGGCTCAACAGGTTATGGCTTCAAAAACTGTTTGAAAAGAACAGGGCTGGTATGCAAACACTGTCCAGACAGGTCTTAGTGAGGATATCTCTGGGTGACATGGTTGAGACAGGACTTCTGAGAAATAGAAATCTTTTGAGAAGGGTGGATTTGTATGTGTGTGTGTGTGTGTGTGTGTGTGTGTGTGTGTGTGTGAGAGAGAGAGAGAGAGAGAGAGAAAGAGACAGAGAGACAGAGAGAGACAGAGACACACAAAGACAGAGAATGAGACAAAGAGCCAGAGAGAGAGAGAGGACAGAGAAGATTAAGACAGAGAAAGAGATGAAGACAGAGACAAAGAAAGAGATAGATAGAGACAATGAAATAGAGACAGAGATGGTCAGAGACAAGGAGATAGACACTGAAGGAGACAGTCTGCTTGCATGCTTGCTTGTGTGTCTGTCTGAAGGAGTACCTCTGTATGTACATGCTTGAGCGCTTCTGTAAATTGTTCATACCGAAGATTAAATTGCATTTCAAAGGGGTCTCCAGAGGTGGTTCTTTGACTGCTTCCTCAAAGGAAAAAAAAAAGGTTAATTAATTTAAAAGGAGGCTGGAATGGGGGGGGGGGACAAAACAATCCATTTCATTTGCTTCCTACTACCCTATTTTATCCACACAGGGTTTCCTGTGATTTGCATTTGCCCTGAGGCTTCCTGGAGGCATTTAAAACCACAAATAGCTTTTCTGAATGTGAGGCTTATGCCTTTCCCTTTATGTTCTACCTATACTCCCGAACGTTATGTAGAAATTGAATTTTTGCCAAGTAAATTTCATTTTAAATATCCTAGGGAAATTGCCTATTTAGTGGAATGTGATCATAGAATTTAGAACTGGAGGAAACCAAGGAGAAAACAAGTATTTATTAAGCTCTTATTATATGCCAGGTACTTCTCATGCTAAGTGCTTTACAAATATTATTTAATCTGCTATTATAACCTCCATTTTACATTTGAGGAAATTGAGGCAGTGATATGGCCAGTGTTACATAGCTAGTAAATATCTGAGGCTAGATTTGAAATAAGGTCTTCCTGACTCCAGGCCCAGTGCTCTAGCCACTGTGCCACCTAGCTGCCTCTAGAAGGAGCCTTAGCTATCATCTAATTGAATCTTTCCCACTCGCATTTGACAGAGTAGGAAACTGAGTTCCAGAGAAGGGGAATGCTTTGTCCAAGGTCATACAGATAATAAATATACAACTGGGATTAAACTCAGGTCCCCTGCTCCAAATCTAGTATTCTTCCCACACATAGCCCATGTTCATATATCTCTATCTAAATATCTGTCTCTTTCTGCCTTAAGGTTCACAAAAATGTTTTCCTGTATCTCTATCTATATATCTGTCTCTTTTTGCTTTAAGGTTCACAAAAATTTTTCCTCACAACAACCCTGTAATTGTAAATAGAGAAGGCATTATTATCTTCAAATTTTTAAACAGGGGAACTGAGGCCTAGAAAGGTTAGGTGATTTAAGCAAGGTTCCATCTGTTCAGTGCCAGAGCTGGAGCTTGAATCAAAGTCCTTGCTTCAACACCAGCATTCTTCCCACCACACCATTCTGAAGTATAAAGAATTTTTTTTTTTTGTAAAATGAAAAATCATCACCTCCACCCCAATTTATCTCTTGTGTTAATCTGGATTTTATGGATTAATATATTAAACTACACTTCATATTATATGCATATATTTACATTTCTTTAAGGTGAAGCACATTGCCCTCTTGGGGTTGCTCTTTTTACTTAAATCCAGACTCCTTTAAAGAATGCAAAGATCTATATTCCAAACACCAGATGTGCTTTGTTATTTAATGCCATCTCAGCATTCTATATTGTGCATATTAGTTAACAATGTTTATGTCACCAAATTAGGGAAAGGGACTATATATTGCTAATTTGGGTCCTCATAACTTATCCATGCTCTGCTGAGAGTTCTGTCTCCTGAGAATGGAGACAGAGCCATTGCATTATGGAGCACACCAGTACATTGGTTTAATTGGGGGAGGGGGGAGTCTGTGACTGATTGATGCGCACAATGCCCCTCTCCTCTAGCATTTTAGACAGAAGAAAAAGTAAAAAGGTGCAGACAGATAGGACAGGGAACCATGATCATGACAGACTTGATTCCAGGGCTTCTTATCTGTTTTTCTATTTTTCAGTGTGTGAAGAAGCCATGATTATAGGGACCTGATACCCGGGTCTCTAAGTCTGCCCCTTATTTTTTAATAGTCAAGTAATAGAAAACCTCCTTCAACAGAGGAGGCTTCAATGCTTTATCAGTCAAGCCATAGAATTATAGATTATGATAGTTGGAAGGGAATTTTAAAAGGCATCTAGTTTACTGCCTTTCATTTTAAGCAGAGGAAGCTGAGGCCCAAAGACAGACAAGGGACCTGTCCAAGGTCATACAGGTGCTAAAAGAACGAAGACTAGGACTCAGGCATTTTCACTCCCATTTCAATGTTCTTTCCATTATCACTCTCAATCAATTTTTTTAAGGCTCAAAGAATCCATGATGGGTGACTTACAACCTTTCAATAAGAGCATGTTTTGCCTCTCACCGTCACCTGTTGTATGACTGTGGACAAGTCACTTAACTTTTCTGTTTCCTTACCTGTAAAATGAGGTGGGGGAGGGACATAATACTTTCAGTACCTATTCCACAGGGTGATTTGAAGGAAGTGTGTTGTTGACCTAGATGCCTTATAGAAATTTAAGCCATCATTATCATCTTTACATCTTCCATTTTTATCTGTGGGGTGTGTGTGTGTGTGTGTGTGTGTGTGTGTGTGTGTGTATTAGAGGGGATTCTATTAGGTTTCCTTTGATTCCTCTTGATGGATTGGAGATGACCCTGAGTTTACTGAAGGCTTTGCCAGTGAAGTACAGACTAGTAGTTTTGAGTAAAAGTCTAGTGATGGATTGTTTATTTCTCATTCAAACACCAGCCCAAACAATCCCTGAGAAGCTTATCTCTAGCTGGTTGGCTGCCGAGTGATTATTCTTTTAACTTGGGAATACATGAAAAACTTTAGGATATGGAATCAAAAATTCTGGGTGTGAATCGCCACTCAGTTACTTCCTCACTGTGTGATCCTGGACTACTTCCTCTCTCTGGGTCTGTTTGCTCATCTAAAATGAAGCGGGTAATCTCTAAGGTCCCTTTCAGCTCTAACTCCTGACGAGCACATTCTAAGGCTGGCTGATGGAATCGTAGGTTCTTGTAGAATTTCAGTTGAAGCTGAGGCAGTCCAATCTGCTTGATCTGTCTCAGTTTCCTGTCCTTTTTGAATTGTTGAAGGTCAGATTTTCCAGTTTATTTAAAACTGCCTTGTTTAAGAGGTAGGCCCCTTTCCAGCCTAGAGCATTGTGATTAAAATGTCCAAGGAAGAGTGATGGGGAAGCACCACGTATCTGTCTGGAAACCAATGTGAGCTCAAGAGGACCATATTTCTTTCTTCTGTTGATTTGGAAAAACAGCTTAGATTCCGAAGGACCTCGTCTTAATTTTGTAAGAGCTTTATGAGCAGGACAGTGGAAATGCACATACAGTGTTGATTTTTGCCAGAAGACACTCAAGCCAAGTAGCCAACAGTTAGGATTTGAAACCACTAGTGTATAATGCAGCTATATATTCCACCCAAGAGTGAGGAGCTCAGAACTTATTGTTGTTGCTGTTCAGTTGTTTCAGTCATGTTTGACCTTGTGACCCCATTTGGGGTTGTCTTGGCTAGATCCATTTCCTTCTCCAGCTCATTTTACAGGTGAGGAAACTGAGGCAAACAGTTAAGCAACTTGCCCAGGATCACACAACTAGTAAGTACCTGAGGTCAAATTTGAATTCAAGAAGATGAGTCTTCCTGACTCTAGGCCCGGCACTCTATCCGATGTACCACCTAGCTGCTCTGAGCTCAGAGCTAGGTGATCTCAATTGAAGTCCTGATCTGTCATATTGTTATAGCATACACAAAACCATGTTGTTTTTAGCTACTCAGTTTATTATTCTGTCAAAAAGTAGGGCCTCCTTTCTACCTGGAAAGATAAGCTAGAAGAGGGAAGAGAAGAGAACAAAGGTTTGTTAAGGGCCTGCTATGTACCAGGCACTGTGCTAAGCACTTTACATATATTTCATTTGATCCTCAAAACAACCCTGTGAAGTAGGTGTTACTGTGATCCTCCTTCTGCATTTGAGGAAAGTGAGGCAGGCAGAGGTTAAGTGACTTAAATCATATAGCTAGTAACTATCTGAGGCCATATTTCAATTAAAGTCTTTCTCACTCCAGGCCCAGAGCTTTATCTACTAGGAAGATGAGGGAGACTGAAAGTATTTAAGAAACTTTTTTTTTTACCTTCCAAGCCCCTTCTACTTAATTAAAATGATAGACAAATAAGTGAACCCCAAATGGATAGAGTTCAGTTTCGATGGAAAGGAGTGGAGGAATCAGTGGCAGTTTGTGAGCTAACTTGTGAGACGGTGAGTTCTCCATCACTGGAGGTCTTTAAGTGAGGTTGAATGACCTCTTGTTGGGGAATGTTGCAGAAGGGAAGGCTCTTTCAGGTAAAGGCTGAATTAGATGACCTTGAGGATCTCTCTCCTCTGACACTGCCATTCTGCCATGCTGCTGAGGATCCTGCATATGCCACTGTCTCTTTGCCCTTGACAAGCATGGGAGCCTGTTATTTGTCTTAGGCCTTAGGGGTCATCAGCTCCAACACTCTCAATCTTAAAGAAAGGGAACCTGAAACTCAGTGACTTTCTCAAGGTCATACAAGTAGTAAGTAGCAGAGCACGAATGTGAACTTGCATTTGCTGGATGAAAATCCAGTTGCCTTCCACTGCATATTGCGTTTCACTTCTTGAGGGTAGGGATTGCTTTTCTTTTGGCTTTTCTGTCCCTTGAGGAAGGGCTGTTTTTCTGCTTCATCTCTGTACTCCAGCACTTAGCACAGTGCCTGCCACATAGTAGGCGCTTAACAAATGTTTATTGAGTTATTGATTAATTCATCCTCAGTGTCTAGCACTGTCCCTCTTTCGTTGTTCACAGTAGATGTCTAATAAATTCTCATTGAATTGAACTGAACCACAGCTTTCCACCTTTTCCCATCTACAAACCACTAGCATATAAACAATATTTCAAATGCCAGACAACAAATGTACTTGCTCCCTGGCCACCTCATGGTTATTTTTTTTTGAAGACCTATGGAAATGGACATTTGAGGTAGCCCTGGCACTTTTGCTTCCAAGTATGTTCACAAAGTGGAATGGGATTTAAGTAAGCTATTGGATGCAGGAACACAAACTTCATTTCTGAGTCCCTTTCCCAGATAGCAGTTTATCTCTGTGAACATCTTTTTTTCTTTTCTTTTCTGCTGGCAAAATTGAAATGCAATAGCTACCAATTACCAACAGCAAACTTTAAGCCTGTTCTCTGGGCAGTCCATGATCAGACTAAGTGGACATCTGTGACATGCGGTGTGTCTAATAACATATACAAAAAAAACCTTTGTAAAGGGATAAAAAATAAAATCACTAGGTAAGAAAAAAAATATGGAACCTCTCTCCTAAAGAAAGAGGATAGGTGGATGAATAGAGGGATGGATGGATGGATGGATGGATGGATGGAGCATGAATGCATGAATGAATGAACAAATGAATAACAAATGGGCATGTATTATGTATTGTGTCTATGAAGTAATGACATTGTGGTTTTTGTTTTTTTGTTTGTTTATTTTAACAAATAGACCAGAATTTATAGCTCCAAAAGAGCATCATCCTTTGGATATTGTAGACATTTTAACAATGTTACCAGTGCTTACAACATTTTCGAAGCTCAGTCTTCTTTCAAAATCACCTTCAAAACCAGACACACATTAACAATGGGTGTCCCCTACTATCCTTCTAGTGTAGGAAGTATATAAGAAAAGCAAGTTTCTTGGTTGAAAGTCTTAGCCTGTTTTTTGATGCAAAATGGTCACTCAGCTTGATTGCTATAACTCTACAAGCCAATATCTTGAAAAGGGGAGCCATGGAAGCCTTGAATTTGGAATCGGCGTACCTAGATGCAAAGCTTACCAGTGGGACCTTAAGCAAATAACCATTAGTTTGCTCATCAGGAATGGTATAGCTGATTATGGGATTGCTAAAGTCCCTTGTAGCTCCCTCAGTCCTTTGATCCTGCTTCCTCTAGACACATAGGGTCACTTTTTTCCTGCAAATTCAAGATTGCTGGTACCCGCTGATGATTTCTAGATGATACATTTCTTTGCTATAGATATCAGCTCCCCTTCAGTGGAAAAAACTAGGTTTCTTCCGTATCCCATATTCCTTGGTTTTCAAACCCTCTTGGTTTCCAAACAAACCCTTCTCTAGTGCTTTAAAGGCACTTAAGGGAGAAACATACATGGAGAGAAAACATAGTGATTAATAAAGATTACAAATGCAAAGGTTCTTATAGGGGAAATTAATTCTGGCAGAACCCAGCAGCTACAAAGTACTTTGTTGTTCAGTTGTTTCAGTCCTGTCTGACTCTTCATGACTCCATTTGGGGTTTCCTTGGCAAAGATACTGAAGTGGTTTGCCATTTTCTGCTCTGGCTCATTTTATACACAAGGAAACAGAGGCAAACAGGGTGAAGAGACTTGTATAGGGTCACACAGCTAGTAAGTGTCTGAGGCCAGATTTGAACTCAGGAAGATGAGTGTTCCCAAGCCTAGTGCTCTATCCACTGTGCCACTTGTCCGAGGACCTTAGTTCAAATCCCATTTCAGATATTTACCACCACTGTGACCGAACAAGTCACTCAACTTCTTCAGGCCTAAGTTTCCAAATATAAAAAGGAGGGAGTTGGAGTAGATAGCCTTTGAAGTCCCTTCCAGGTGCAGTTCTATAACTTTATGATCCTATGATCCTCTCCTGCCAGTCTGGCTTCATCATTCTGCTTCTAGTCATAGGCTTTCCTCTCAGACCAGGATACTGTTGTAGCTGTGACACTGCACCCCCTGGTGGTCAATCTCTAGCTCTTCTCTTATTGGCCAAGATGAGCTTACTAGACCAAAGATTCTCCTTTTTTATTTTCTCTCTCTGCCCCATCCCACCCCCATTGTCTCACAATGCTTGGAAATGACTGGTTCGTGAATTTTGAGGTTTACAATACCAACAAAATAAACAAAACAGCCTCCCAACAACAAAAACAACTAACACCCCAATCCTCAGTGTTTTAGATATATAGTACATGATATCTCCTGTGTTATACAGTAGTGCCTGAACAGTGGAGCAAGGAGATACCATTGTGAACACTAAGCTACTGTAAAAGAACATCATGTTGGGTGGGAAAGTCATGTAAGACAAATGATCATTTCATTGCTGTCTGCTGCACCCACTTCATAGTGCGACAAATTCTTTGTTAACTCCCTGGCTTTGGACCTACATCTCTAAATTCCTTTCCAGCCTCCCCACCTGGCCCCCCGGATTTCATATTCAGGTGAACTCTAGATTGACTCAGCAAGGCTCCAGTTTTCTCTTTCTGATTTAGACTTTAAATCATAACTCTTTTCTCTTTTTTCAGGCACTAGTTGATTTTTCTTATTCACTCTTTTAGTTCTATCACCATTAGGGGCTGGAGATTTGAAAACATCAAATTCCTAACCTGTTTTATCCTCTTATCACACCATTGTTTGGGTAAGGTCCTATAACAGGACCTACACACACACACACACACACACACACACACACACACACACATACACACACACTTTATTCACCAAATTTAGCTTTTGGTGTTTTCCACAAATCAAATCAGTGACCTTTCTTCCACCATTTCCCCATTCAGGGGCTCAATTTCTTCATCTGTACTAGCCAAATGACTTCTAAGGTCACTTACAGTTTTAACATTCTATAATTCTTTTCTACAAAATATGCTCTTAAAGGTTGAAAATTTGATTCCATTGAAGATATTCTTAAGGTAAATTCAAAAGAAAAGTTATTCCCTGAAAGGCTTCTAGCCACAGTGCCATCATTGAAATAATAATAATAAAAACTAATATTTATTTAGTGCTTTAATGTTTTCAAAATACTTTACAAATATTATCTCATTTGATCTTCACAAGAATACTGAGAAGTAGGTATTATTATTATCCCTATCTTACAAATTGAAAAATTGGGGCAGACAGTGAGCCCTGGGTCACATAGCACTAAATGTCTGAGGCTGGATTTGAATTCAGATTTTTCTAACTCTATATTCAACACATTAGAAGGCCCTTTCTCCCTCCAGGGGCCTACTTTGAAGGGACCAATACTCATTTGAATGGATGATTGTGTGAAAAAGCCTTGGAAGTCTTAGTGAATCTATAAGAATAAGCTCTATAAGAATCAACAGTGTCAGCTATTGTGATTGCGCTGGTAGAAATACAGATTCCAAAACAAGATAAGTCTCATGATATTTTTTTCTTTAATCAAACCACATTTGGAGCATTACGTTCAATTTTGTGCTCCCTGTTTTAGGAAGATAAGAAAGGACCTTCTCTTCTCCTAGTCACATGCTATTGAATAGCACTAGAAGAAGTAATGCAATAGTGCCAATTGGATATACCGCAAATTTATGTTATCTGATCTCAACAGAGCCTTCATAGCTGCGTGACAGTCCTGTTATTTTTCCTTAATTTTGTAAAAAATAATTTTTGGTGTCTTTTGTTTTGATATTATCTGTATTTTAAAATGAATGCCTCTCCTATTTCCTAGAGAACCATCTGTTATAACAAAGAATAAGAAAGGGGGAAAAAGTTTAGCAAAACTGACATTGGAAAAAGTCTGACATTAACTAAGGCATTCCACACTCATAATACCTCACCTCTACAAAGAAATGAGGGAGATGCTTTCTCATATCTTTTTTTCCCACTAGATGGCCACTAAGGTGCCTATCAATTCTTACATTCTGTGATTCAATCCCCTCCCATCTCCTATGGTAGCCTGACCTTTAATCATATACTACCCCCATCTTTACTTTTTTATCCATCCAATCTTTAGTATTTTTCTATCTACTGACTCCTTCCTTGCTGCCTTCAAACATGCTCTGGTCTGTCCATCTCTTAAAAAGCAAAAACAAAAACATAAAAAACAAAAAAACAAAAAAAAACAGCCCTTCACACGATTCTCCCATCCTCAACCTACTGTTACAGAATCATAGAAGGGACTTCAGAAGCCATCTAGCCCAACACACAAATGTCTTATATGTCTCTTCCTTTTTTTAGCCAAATTTCTAGCAAATGCCATCTACATTCATTACCTCCATTTTATATTTTCACATTTTCTTCCTAATTCTTTGCAATCTGGCTTCCCACCTCAGTATTCAACTGTAATTGTTCTTTCCAAGATGATCTCAACTGCTAAATTCATTGGCCTCTTCTCTGTCCTCATATTTCTCAACCTTATTGAAGCACATCCCCCAAGGATACTATTTCTTCTCTTGGCTTTCATGACACTGGACTCTCTTTGTTTCCTTCCTATTTGTCTTATTGTTCCTACTTAATTTCTTCAGGATCACTCCTTAACAATGAGTATACCCCAAGGATCTATCCTGGGCCCACTTTTCTTTCTCTATGCTGTCTATTGATCCCATTATTGACCAATCTTCAAATACTATCTCTATACAGATGACTATCAATGAGTATATCCACCCTAGTCTTTCTCATAAAATCCAAACTTATATCACCAACTGCCATTTCCCATTGGATATCCTATAGGCAACTAAAACTCAAGGCATCCAAGACAGAATTCATTATCTTTTTCTCTAAACACACATACTCTCTCTGTCTCTGTGTGTGTGTGTGTGTGTCTGTCTGTCTGTCTCTGTCTCTCTGTCTCTTTGTCTCTCTCTCTCTGTCACTCTCTGTCTCTGTCTCTCTCTCTCTATCTCTCTCTGTCTCTTCTTCCCTAACTTCCTTATTTATGCTCAAGGTACTACTATCCTTTTAGTCATCTAGGTTCATACCTCAGAGTCATCCTTGATCTTTCCTTTCCATCACCCTCATCCAATCTTATCAATTCTACCTAGGGCAGCAGCTAAGTGGCAAAGTACATACGGCACTAGCAAAAGTCAGGAAGACTCAGGTTGAGTACAAATCTGGCTTCAGACACTTACTAGCTGTGTGACACTGGGCAAGTCACTTAACTCAGTTTCCTCATCTGTCAAATGAGCTGGAGAAGGAAATGGCAAACCACTCAAACTTGTATCTTTCCCAGGAAAACCATAAATGGATTCACCAAGAATTAAACACAACTGAAACAACTGAACAACAACACTAATTCTACCCCACAATATATCTTGCAACAGTCTCCTATCTTTGTTCATATGTATACCACTCTAGTTCATGCCCTCACCAAATGTCATCTTGACTTCTGCAAAAATTTCACAATCAGATTCCTGACTCCTAGATTCTCCCCTCTCCTATCCATCCTACCCACTACTGCCAAAATAACCTTCTTAAAGTACAAATCTGACTATGTGTATCGTCAGTTTGGTAATCTTCAATGGCTTCCAACTGTCAATAGGTAAAATAAAAACTTCTCTGCTTGGCCTTTAAAGGTCTTCACAGTCTGGCTCCAGCTTGCCTTTCTAAGTTTTTTGCATGTTATTCCCCATCATGTATTTGATGTTCCAGCCAAATTGGCCTACTTGCTATTCTTCAAACTCAGGATGCCATCTCCTTCTCTGTGCTTCTGCAAGGCTATCACCTAGAATGCATTCAATCTCATCTCTACCTCTTAGAATCCCTAGCTTCCTTCAAGACTCGATTTATGTGTCAACACTCAGGGTACAGCCTTTCCTGATCTTCCTAGTTGTTAGTTTTCTCTCCTGCCTCAAATAATACATGTGTGTATACACACACACACACATACACACACACACACATATACGTGTATTTATATACATGCATATATCACATATATGTATATATACATATATATGTATGTATAGATATAGTTATAAGTTTATTTGCTATATTTCCCAATAGATATATGCTCCTTGAGGACAAGGCCTCTTGTATTTGTATATCCACCACCTAGCACAGGTTGTTGCATGTATTGGATGTTTAATAAATACTTGTATGATTGGCTTGGAATACATCCAGAATCAGACAGTGCAGATACTCAAAACCCTGATTTTGGAGGATTTCTTGTGGGTGTGTTTAGATGGGCAGGGAGGTACATGACTTCTATCTTCAAATATTTAGAAGACTGTCTCTTAGAAGAAGGATTAGCCTTAATTCTACTTGGTCCCAGAGGGCAGAACAATGTGTAGAAGCTACAGAGACTAGATTTTGGTTATGTATCAGTATAAACTTCCTAATAATTAGAGCTGTCTAAAAGATGAAATGGGCTGCCTTGGGGCACAACAAGTTCCCTCCCACTGGAAGTCTCTAAACCAGAGTCTCAATGAACACTTTTTTATAACTGAGGATATAACTGAGAAGAGTCTTATTCAGGTATTGCTAGTATTAGGAGTCATCTGAAATTTTTTCCATTGCTGAGATTCTATGATTCAAGCAGAGCCCTGTAGAAAAATATTTTTATGCAAGGAAGAAGCTTCACTGTCCCAGGTCTCATTTCTCATCACTCTGGGGCCATTTGGGTTTTGGTTTGTTTCATTTTCCCTAGGTTCCACATCTCAGAATTTCTATAGCTCATAACCTGCTCTGGACTCAGACCCCATTTGGTAATCAACTGAAATGACTCACAAATAAAGTGTTTCATCATTTCCCCCAAGCCATTCAGCTAAAGCCCTAGGTCCTAGGAGAACTGAATGGGTTATAAAGGTTTAATACTACTGTCTTTCTTTGAGAGTTAAATCAAGAATGTAGTTTTAATGCATGATAGGAAGACAGAATCCAGTTTGCTAGAGAGGAAGCTAGCCACAGCCTCTACCACAAAACTGAAAGGACATAGCCTGAATTCCTAATGCTATGCAAGGTGATCACTGTGACAGCTTTTTTTCCTTCTACCAAACAGACTGATATTACCCACTATGGTAAGGATAGGGGAGCCACCTAAAATGAAACCTGATTGCAGCATATGACATAATGTATGCTTGAGGTAATTTCTAATCATTGAAAAAGAGAAGTTATTTCAGGCTATCACTTTTGTATCACTTGTGATCAGATGGATATTCTGAGGGCTAGAGGTTCATGAGATTTTAAGCAGGAAGGGGCTTTAGAGATCATTTAGTTTAATTGTTTTATTTTTTAGAGGAAGTAACTGAGGCCAAGAGAGGGGAAGTGAGTTACCAAAAGTCTCACAGTTAGTGATGAAAAGTCAGGATGTGAATCAGATCCTTTGACTCAAGATCCAAGAGTCGTTCTTTCCACCACACTATATTGCTGATTCAAAATCCAATGAATTATTTATTGCTTAGTTCTCTCAGCCCAAACACTTCCAAGCAGTCACATTTGGGCTGAGATCTTAGTCAAAAGTTTAAGACTATAGTGGAGAAACTATTAGCCCAGCTCAAGTTCTCTCCTCTTTCATGAAGGCTTTCAAGCTCACTCTTCTAAATTTGTAATACGTGTTTTCTGTATCCCTCAGAAATTCAATGACAACTCTCATTTATAAAGCACTTTATTCCAGCAGCCAAGTAAGGCAGAAAATTCAAGTTACTTTCCCCATCTTGCAAGAGTAAACTGAGAACCAAAGGTAAAATGACTTGGCAATGTCATCCAGTAAATATCAGAGCCATTTGACCAGTATTTATTGAGTATCAACTGGATGAAAAGCCCTGTGCTGTGTTCTAGGACTCATTTGACAATTGATCATGTACTACCTGTGACATAATTCCTATTGTTTTCTTATATGTTAATTAATGCTTCCTACATTTTTGTCTTATCTCTCTTCCCTCCCTTCCACATTAGAATGTTAGCTCCTTAAAAGCAAGGATTGTCTTTTGCCTTTATCTCTCCAGTGCTTAGTGCAGTATCTGGGATAAGGTAGGTATTTAATAAATGCTTGTTAACCAATTGACTGACCCTAGTGCAAATTAGATTGTAAGCTTGAGGGCCAGGATTTTGTCATAGATTTATTCCAAATCCTTCCCAGGACCTAGCACAATGACTTCCATGCTTTATATGCTACATAAGTGGTTTGTGATTGGCTAAGAAAGAAAGTTAGATTCTAGTCCTAGTTTTGTCACTCAATGTCTATATGACCCTAAGCAAGTTGCTTATCTCTTCTGGGACTCAGTTTCCTCATCTAGGAAATGAGAAAAAATGAAGTAGTTAACATTACTGACTGGTAATTCATTGTGGTATGGAGATGATTTTTATGCTATTAAAAGCCACACCAGTGGAAGGCAAACTCTGGCAGTTTTATACAAGGTGAAAAATTATTAGGTATATTCCTAGCAACAGAAAGTATTTAAAGTTTGAGGATCAGCTCCCTTAATTGTGATCACCTAATCACCTGCAGATTGGCCACAAGGTGGGCAAATCTTGGTCCATAAGGACAAATAAAATAGAAATACATTTATTCACTGGGGTGATACTACTGACTAAGTATCTGATGCTATTCAGTAATAAAACCAAGTACTATCAATCAAAAGTTCGTTGACAGCGGCTATGCACTTCATACAAGATTAAGGTAATAACAATTACTCTCTGGCTCTCAGAAGGCTGGTTACCTCTCTCTCCTAGTTCCAACCCTTTTGTAGATGGAAAGACTTGTTTAATTAGTGTAAAGATTTAATTTGTGTGAATTTATCCAAATAGAATCTTAGCTCATTAGAAATCCCACTAGGAAAACAACACAATATTGTCTGAGCTTCACTTAAGAATAACCACTTTGGCAGCTGTGTATAGGGTGGAGTAGAATGGAAAAAACCTTGAGAAAGGGAAGCCAATTAGGAGGCTGTCACAATAATCTAAAATAAGAGTTTGAACTAAAATGAATAGAAAGAGAAAGGGTCAAATTCAAGAGATGTTGTAGAGGTAGAAATGACAAAGTTATGGCAATTGATTGATACATGGAGTGTGGAAGAATGAGGAGTCCAGGATAATGACAAAATTATAAAGATGGGAGACCAAAAGGATGATTGTACCTTTGACAGAAATAGGGAAGTTTGGAAGAGGGGTGGTAGTGGTGATAGGCATAGATGGTTTAGTCTTTGACACTTTTAATTTGAGATGTCCTATGGGACTTCTTGTTTGAAGCATTAGGCAATTGGTGGTTGGAGCTCAGGGGAGAGACTAACATAGCATAAAAAGATAGATAGATAGATAGATAGATAGATACAAGGATACATAGATAGATAGATAGATAGATAGATAGAAGGATACACAGATACGTAGATACATAGATACATGAGTCATCTGCATAGAGGTGATAATTAAATCCATGGAATCTGATGAAGTCACCATGATAGAAAGTGTATAAAGATAAGAAACCAGGACAGAACATTAGGGAATATCCTTAGTTAAAAGGTCTGATTTGAATTATGAATTATGGTAGGGTTTGCCTTGGCAAAGATTAGTATCACCTCATTGTTAAAGACTTGAGAAAACAAGGCTAGAGAAGAGGATGATGTCTGAAGATTTTGAAATAAAGAGAAAGGGAGACAAGAAAGTTCACATCAAGTGGCTTCATTTTTTTCTTTTTGGTAAAGAGGCAAGGTTTTTGATTGAGAAAGGGGAATAGAGGAAAGTATGGTAGGCATGAAAGCATGAAAGACGGTTTGGAATAGCTTCATGGATAGTGCTATAAAGAACTCTTTAGCAAAGAATAAAAGGACTTCTTTACTGCAGTGAGGGTCCAGTTGAAGTGAAAATAACATGAATTTATTGGGCACCTCATCAGCACAGTTGCATGATTTCCTCCATCTCTGTTCATCACCTTGTGAGGAGCAGCTGAAGAAGCTGATGGTGACAGGAATGCAGGACTTGGGTTTGGTAAGATATGAGTGGTGAAAGAACAAAGAAACAAAGGGTTCAAGAGCTAAGGACAGTGTGGAGTTGAAATAGCCATAGAGTCAATATTGGAAAAGGAGGAAAGTGAAAGTTGAGCATGGCTAATGGGCTGGGACACTACTAGTGGGATTAGATGTCTAGATGAGAGTGAAAGATAGCTTTAGGAGAGATGAAGTACAGGAAGAAATAAAATATAGGAGGTTATGGTTAGATGTAGAAATGTCAGAGCTTCTAATTTAGAAAATAGAACACTTGTAGGTAATAGTGAAGTCCAGTGTATAAGCAACCCTTTTTGTGATTGAGTTAGGGTGAAGGAGTAGGTCATGAGATTTTAGGAGGCTGAGGAATTGAGAGGGTATGAATTTTGAGGGAGTATCACCGTGGACATTGAGGTCTCCTAGTATAAATACAAGAGTTGTGGAGAAGAAGATGGTGATCCAGGTGCTCCAGTCTATGAGAAAGGACAGAACGGCCTCTCCTTGTGACATTGGGGTGAGCATGGTCTGAGTGTTATAGTAGTTGGAAGGAATTTGAGAGAAAGAGGTCCAATACAAAGAGTAGTTCATTCATTATAAAAAGGGAATCCAGGAAGCAAAGTAAAAGAAGTAAGAAGTGTTGGAGTGGGACATGGATAATATAGAGTTGAGAAGGATGGAAATGAAAGAAAGATGGAGTTTAGGGATGGTTTGTTGCTATATGGTCAGTGATTGACAAATGAGGATAAGGAGAGAAACAGGAGATGGGAGATTTTTAGTTATAGGGGTAGTGATGATTAGCAAGGTCTCTAAGGGGTGTAGAGGACACCAAATCAGGCATTCATTACCCCCAGCCTGCTTCTGCAGCTGCTCCTCAACTGGGGTGGATGGTGGAAGGGTAGGATAGTAGATAGTGGAAATTAATTAGATGCCTATAAGTTGGGGAATCGCTAAATCAAATATGGTACATGAGTACAATGAAATATTAGGAAATAGCATAAGAAATCATGAACATGAAATATTTAAAAACATGGGTTATATTAATTACTACAGAGTTAAATAAGCAGAACCAAGAAAACAATATACACAATGACTACAACAATGTAGATAGAAACAGCAACAACAACAATTGTTGAATTCTTGCAATTATCATAACCATGGTTAGCCTCAAAGCAAAGACGGTAAAATGTATCTCCTTCCCTTCTTCAAAGAGATGGGGGACTATGACTATTGAACACTGCCTAAACTATCAGAGCAGCTGATGTGTTGGTTACTTTTGATGAACTGATTTTTTTTCTCTTTCTTTTAATATTTGTTTCTAGGACTGGTTTACTAGGTAAAGGAAGGAGGAAGGATACATTCAGAAGTGAAGGTGATATGAAACAAATGATATTGATAAAAACTAATGACGAAAAAGATAATTCTTATGTGAAAGTTCACATCCTATGCCACTTCCCCTCAGATTGACTCTAATCCTGCCTATTCGTTCCATTATTACCGTTGAGCCTAAACTTTGTGTGTGGGGCCGACCTGACACATGGAGCCAATGGATTCATCAGATTGGAGTTTGTGGTCCCAGAACAACATCATTAAAAAATGAAATTACCATACCTTATCAGAACAAAAATGATGAGTTACTGATGTGGGAACCATTTCATAATCATAGCAAAAATCAAATTAGAAGAAAGTACTAAAAAGAAAATTAGATGATGTATACAATGAAAATAGGTTCCACTTGATCTCTTTAAACAAGCTGTCAATTCATTAAAAATGGAGTTTTTTGGATAAAGTAAATGGGTAAAAATAGATGATGGATAAAAATATGTCTTTGGGTATGCTTCCACGCTTTTCTTATTTACTATTTTGTGAGGTGATGTGCTAATGTTCTCTTATTATTTTCTTCTTCAATATTTTGCGAATGAACTTGTACTCTAAACCAAGAAGAAGGAAGAGAGATCAAACTTGTTTCTACTTGGTTCAAAAGGTCAGGAAAGGGATAGGAATTGCAATGAGGAATATTAGGTAGAAATGATTTACTAAAAATTAAAGCTATCTCAGAGGAGAATGGGGATGTCTTGAATTGATTATGCCTCAACTAGAGGTCTTCAGGCAGAAGCTGGATGACCACCTATTGGGTATTTTGTAGAAGAGATTCTTGTTTGGGTACAAGTTTCACTAGGAGGCTCTGGGAACCATCCTAACTGAAATTCTATGCTATTTTTTTTAAATAAGATCAATAACACATTTATCTAGCACTTAAAGCTTAACAAGTTTGGTAATGACATTTCCTCACAATCTTGCCTTCTTTGCACAATCCTTTAAGGTAGGTAGTAGAAAAAATCATTATCCCTTTTTTATAGTTGATAAAACTGTGACTTAAAGAGGTAAAAATTACTTGCCTAGTCATACTTCTCATATATCAAATCACAGATTCAAGTAAACATAAAACAAGTGCTTGGCATTTTCAGGGCACTTTACTAGATATAGGAGAGACATAGATTTTAGGGTACACTCAATCCTTTCCCTGTGGCTAATACAGTCTAGTATAGGGAGAAGACAAACAATTCTAATTCACAATGATACATAATAAATACATATGTATACACATATACACACATATGTGTATGTATATATGTGTGTGTATGTTTTTAAAGGCTATTTGAGGAAATATAGGAATAGTAAAGACTATTTCCAACAGGAAAAAAAAACAGAGAGAAAGGCCATTTAAACAAGGTTAAATTAAAGTTTATCTTGAAGAATAAGTTGGTGATCAGAGAGAGAATATTCAAGCTACAGGAATACTTAAAGATACAGTATCAGGAGAGCACACACATATTCAGACAACGAGGAGGATTTAGGTTTGTCTAGTGCATGGAGTAGGCTCCATGAAAGGAAGTAGGCTGGTAAAATATACTTGAGCAGAATCATGGAAAGCCTTGACTATTAGGCAGAATGTTTTCAAAGATCCAATTAGAAATGCTTAAGCATAACATTAAGCATCTTGTTTATCACAAATTCCTCGTGTCTCTTATCTTATATCTTACATTATATTTTTCATTGCTTTTCATAACTTTCAGTGAATAGAATTTTATTGTGACCGTGTTTTTAGAATGTAAGTGATTAATTTTTTTTCTCATTTGCAAAGAGCACTTTACCACTGTAGTCTAGCTCCTCATCCTATCACGTAACTATAAAAATCTCTTACCAGTCTTTCACCACTATTGTCTGCCCTTTCTGATCCCTCTTGCACAAATCATCAGATTAATCTTCCTAAAATGCTGCTTTCATCATGTCACTCTCCTACTCAAAACCCTTCAGTGACTCCAATGGCCTACAGATTTTCCCTTGCCTCATAACCACCTCCCCTTTATTTCTCTTGGTACTTATTTACTTGCAGTTTTAATTTAGGCACTTAGAATCAGAGAGACCAAGATTCTGAAGAGCCCATGAAGTCATTTAACTTACCCTATAACTGAAATTGAATCCCTTCTACATTGTCTTTGACAACAATTTATCACACCTTCTTGACTTTCTATAATGATGATGATATCTAGCTTTCATATAGTATTTTAGGATTTGCTAAGTGTTTTTCAAATATTACCTCATTTTATCCTCACAACACTCCTGGGAGATAGGTGCTATTATGCTTATAGATTAGGAAAATGAAGTAAACAGAGATTAAATGACTCGTTCAGAGTGTCTTTGAACTCGTCTTCCTGACTCCAGATCCTGAATTTTATCCACTGTACTTTTTAAGAATGCTCATTCCATTTTTTTGATAGCTCTAATTGTTAGCAAGATTTTTCTTATGTAACACCATTTTCTCCTATAGAGGTTATGGATATTGCTATTGTCTTTAAGAGGCAATTGAATTTTCACATAAGTTAACTGTCATTATATTGTATGAGGAGTCTGTAAGGAGACTAAGGGTTTAACTGTCATTCTGGAGACACTGTTAACTGTGATGGCTGAAGAAAGGATACTTCTCCAAGGCATGAATCCAAAGGTCCATCTCGAAGGGAGCACTAGAGTAAGAGACAGGAGACCTGAGTTCTGATTTAGGACCTGACATTAACTGTGTGTCCTTGGGCAGTCTCAGTTTCTCTTGCTCTTATCCGTCAAAAAGAAAAAATGAAGACCAGATTCAAGATATTCTTGCTTGCCCCTTTTTACTATATCTCTTTTCCAAACTACTTTGTATTCATTTGCAAATATTCTCTCTCTCTCTATATATATACATATATATATAATATATATAATATATATAATATAATTTATGTATACATTATATGTGTATGTATATACACACATACATATGTACATTATATATATATTATCTCACTTGTTAGATTGTGAGCCCCTTGAGGGCAGGGACAGTTTCACTTTTGTCTTTATACCTTCAGTACTTAGCACAGTGCCTGGCCCAACATAAGCATCTAATGAAATGTTTGTTGATTGATTGATTTGATCGATTCTCAAACCTGACAGTTAAAAGTCCTTATTGACAAATTCAAATCTGTAGGACACACAATGGTCACTTTGGGAAAGAATGACTGATGCAAGAAGTTAGTGCTTCTTTTTGCTAGAGGAGAACATACTCTAGTATTTCAAGGATCTGTGGTTGTATCAATGTTGGTACTTCCTCCATGTGTACAGACTCCAACCCCACTGTGCCATATCAGAATTGCTGCAACCGAAAAAAAAAAAAACTTCATTGTTGACCATCTCACTAGTGCTGTCTTTCAGCACTTAGCTGGGCTGGTCCTCAGACAACTGACCTGCAGTCCATCACCAGGATAATACTGAAATATTTATAGCTTGTTAGGAACACCCCAGTCTGAACTCCACCGGCATAGAGTTTGAGAAGGTAGGGCCACCTTCCCATGGTCTGATGAATCTTTGGAGGAGGACTATCATAGAGGATTAAAAAAAAAAAAAACATTGAGAGGAAAAGAAGACATAAAGTACCAAGAGTCCATTTAATGGCTAGTTCTTTTGACCTTAGACATGTTGATTTTGAGATGATGAGGAATACATCAAATACCGATGTCCTATAGAAATAAGTAACTGAAACTAGAGCTCAAAGATAGCTGAGAGTCATTCACATAGAAATCTAAAGTGATGGTAACAGTGGATTATCTACACTACAGGTGTCACACAGGGTACTGCATGTGGTCTGCACTGGGCACAACACTCCCTCATGTGGTCTGAACCAGATTAAAAAGTAATTGGGAAATACTGAACAAAATAAATAAAAATATAAAAAACATCTCTAATAACACTATCTGGTTTTCTAAGTCAATATGCAGCCTGCAGAAATCCTTCTGTATAGTTTAGTGGCCTTATATCTGTTTAAATTTGACACCATTAATCCATAACATCTGCAGCAGATGCAGATAACTGGGTGGAAAATTGTAGCTATGAAGCATAGTAGGGAAATAGGATAAATGAAGGGTCTTTTAAAAGTCAGGAGAGACCCAGGCATATTGACAGGTGGCAGAAGATCAGGATGCTACAGAGCTTGTGTAAAGAAACAACTATAGGTGCTCCTGGGTGCAGAGTGAGGGAGAATTTTGTTCACTGTTCTGCCTACCATGGAATCAGTTGACATGAGGCGTGGTCAATTGTGACAGAATTCCTATAGTCAAAATAATGATAAAATTTCTGATTTCCCATCTAGCTAGGGGTGGCAGATGTAGGAAGTTTACTGGTATAGAAGTGGCTTTGTGGATGCTGAGACTAGCTGTTAATTCTGTGGTGTGGGATGGGTGAATGGAGACTGTATTACTTGGCACAAACATATTGTGTGGAGTTGATTAGATGAGTGCTGGCAGAAGAAATAATTGTCAGGGCCAAGAGGTACAGGGAAAAAGCACCTGGAAGGCTTGGTCTCTGATCTCTTTGATGATGGTGAGGATATGGTGGATACTCTGAGTATTCATCACTCTGAGGCCATGGTTCATGCTGCTCCCTTATCCCTAGATAATGAAGTCAAATTGGAGAAACAAAAGACAGTGAAAGAAATAGTCAGACCTAGTCTGGTGTTGGTTATTTTAATTGTCCCTGAATAACTTGCTTCCATTTTCTTGCTTCTGGAGCAGGTTGGGCTATTGGATAGCCTAACAGTAGGCAAAGGGGAAGGAGCCAATGGAAAGGGAGAAAGTGAAGAAACAAGGAGAGGAAGAAGGAAGCCATTTATAGAACACAGACCTCAAATAGGCAGGAAGGGAATGATGCCTGCAACACAGTACTAGAGTTACTTTCAAAAGGAACATAAGGAAACATCTAAGTTAAGATGAAGACAAGAGAAAACATTTGTGTGTGGACAGCAGAATTTAATGAAGAGTGTTGTATCAGCAAGTTTTGTAAGACTTCTTCAGGATCATAGACACTTAGATGGAAGGGACCTTAGAAGCCATCTAGTCCAGTTTCCTCAGAGATTGAGATTGAGAGAAAGAGAAAGACATGTAAAATGGGGGTAATAATAGCATCTACATCGCAGGGTTATTGTGAGGATAAAATGAGATTATATTTCTAAAATTTTCAAAATGAGATAATATTTGTGAAGCACTTCATAAACCTTAAAGTGCTATATAAATACTAGCTAGTAGTAGCAGTAGTAGTGATGATGATGATGATCATGGTCATCATCATCATTATTATCATCATCAAATAAACGTTTGTTGACTGACCCCTGGTGGGGTCATCCTGAGGAGGCAAGAAAGATTAGGGACTCTGAATAATTACTCTTATCATTTATTAAAATTATTAATGATAATAGTTCCAATTTCCAACATTATAATAAACTTCACATTTCTTTTTTAAAAATTTTTAATTCTAAACTTCATAACAATTAATGAAACATAATCACATGATTGTGTAAAAGGAGTAAAATAAAACTGTTGAATAAATATTTCTTGAACTAAATTATTAAGCAAAAGACCTCTGTTGGAATCCTCACAGATGTTTACTTAACAAAATAATACTAAATAGATTAATAAAAAATGCATTTTCCCCCCATCTGTTCTTCCAGATATGCCTGAAATCCTGCTACTTTTGACTTTGTTTTCTTACACACACACACACACACACACACACACACACACACACACACACTTTTATATTGTCATAGTCAATTGGCACATAATTGTGGTTCTGCTAACCTCAATTTTCTTCTCTTCATATAGTTCTTTCCATATTTCCTTATATGCTTCATTTTTATCATATTTTATAGCCCTATAATATCTCATTACATTAATATACCATAATTTACTTATCCATTCCCTAATAATTGAATGTATAAATTATTTCCCTTTTTGTGCCATCCTAAATAGGATAGCTGTATTTTCATAAAGTAGGCTATTTTGCTTCTTATGATAATTTAGTATAAACTAGCAATGGAGCTGCTAATATTGCAGGTGTGAAGAGACTCCTGATCAATTAATTTCTCCTAAATCATTTGATAAAATTATAGGATGTGAAGAACAAGAAATAGAGACAATGATGTATTGATGAAATTAGAATGAGGGGTATGTGACAGAGAAAATGAGGTGTTTATACTTTAATTCTTTAGGGGGAGTTGATAAGTTCTTCAGCAAAATTTGATAGAATTATTGGTTAACCACTGGCTAATCAAAAGATTACTTGACCTCTGGTGGCCTTTATGAAGCAAGACATGCTCTCTAGGGAGTCTTTCAGGGCAGGAGATGATTCTGAGTAGTGTGAACTCTGGCAGTTGAGAAGAAAGTCAGCTATGGAAGATGAACCTAGCTCTTTAGAGGAAATTGCTTTTCATGTCTTAGTAAGGGAGGGGATTTCTCATTTCTTATCACCCCAATTCCCCTATCAACCATGGTACCTTGTAGTGTAGTTACTAGCCCAGTTGAAGACACCACACCCAACAGGGAGCAAACCTAGAGAGGTGACATGCCCAGCAGAGATGTTCTGCCCAGAGGAAATACCATAAGGACACCATGTGAAGAGAAAAAAAAAAATTAAGACCCTGAAGAATCCGAGTTGTAAATTGCATTGGCCACATGGTACTCTAAGTGTGAAACTTTTTACTAGTATCATCTATGTGTCTACCCATTCGTGTGTATCTGTGGGAGATGTGCCCCAGGCTTAATAAGGAAATATGTTGCTATTGTTTCTGTTATGCATTTCAGTAAATGCCTTTTGCTTTGAGTTAATCTTATCAACTGACTGAGAGTTAAAGGTAAGCACACTGAAGAGGGGCTCATGAACTATAGTTTTAAGAATGCGGATCCACGTTAAATTGGGGTGGTTATACCCCAGGGAACCCAATTCGTAAATTTAAATTCAGAGGGTAGCTCAGAGAGGAGCTGTGCTTTATGCTGTGCTTTCAAGTTTCTCCCCTTACAAGTCTTCTTTCTTGAACCTCACAACAACCCTGAGGATTCTGGAGGTGTTTTATTTAACTTTTTTTTTTTTACCAATTTGATAATAATGATTATATGCAGAGAACTGTGTTGATTCTTGGGGAAGAAACAAAGTTTAGATAAAGAGCTCTGGCTCTCATGAATTTTACAATCTAATTTAAAGAAATGATACTCATTGTATAACCCCCATATTCATTCATAACATCCTTCTCCCATGCTTATGGTATCACCATCCCAAAAATGTACTTTTATGGGTTTAGACCTTTCCCCACAGTCTCTACTCTTGTGCCATTGTTGCCAGAAAGTGGTTCTTGGAACTCTTTCTTGGATTTGGAATCCTGGTGCAGAGACAGTCATAGAAGCCATGAGTCTTTATGAGGGAGATTTATTCATAATTAAATGTGTAATGATTAGCAGCTACCCTCATAAATATCTTCCCTGCCTGTGCCTCACACCTGCCAATGATGATGAACAGCCATTTTCAGCTCTGTGTTTGTCTCTGCTAACATGGAATATGTTTAAGTTAATTGACTTCAAGATTTGCTATGCATCTCTTGTGGTAGGCTTGGAACACTGGGCCTAACTGCACTTCTTATACTGTTCATTAATTAATTTTATTGTTTGATGACCTTGGAGGAAAGGCTTTTTGACCAGCATCTGTATATTCATGAAACAAAATATGTTTTTATTCTGACATCTTAAGAAAAAAAGATACAGCTAAGTATCTTTTAAAACAGGTTCATTTAGACATTTGGGGGTTAGAAATTGTCAGAGAATTCATGGTGGTGACCACATTGAGTTCTTCCAGGGGTCCAACATCTTCTCGGCCAGCCAACTAAATCCTCAAAGTGGCTAGTTTTACCAAGAACCACATATCTCATCCTCATTCTTATAGAGAAGGTACCTTTTGGACCTCTTCTGTAAAATTGTGGGGTTGGATAAACGAGCTATAAGATGTCTTCCAACTTTGACGTTCTGTGACTCTACGAAGATAGGTTGCTCAGAAAGCTGCTGGCACTTGCCAGTTTGTCATTCTGTATCTATGCCCAACTAGTAGAATCTTGTTCAGTTCTGGGCACTATGTTTTAGGAAGGCTATTGATAAGTTGGAGTGTGTCACTATAATGAAAGGCGTGGGGACTATTTCACACAAGGTTGGTTTGAAAGACTTAGAGATATTTAGAAAAGAAGACCTAGGCGATACATGGTAGCCACCTTGAAGTATTTGAAGGGTCATTGAAGAGAAAATGGCCTTCTTCTGCTTTGTCTAAAAGGGTTGAACTAGGAGCAACCAGTGGGAATTGTATTGAGTTAGATTTAGGTAAGCAAAAACAACCTAACAATGAGACCTATTCACTATGCTTCCTCTGAAGGTAATGAATTTGCCATTTCTTGACTTCAAATGGAGGTTGGATGTCTTCTTGTAGAAAATTTTCCTGCTTCTATACAGATTGGACTAGATTAGGTTCATACTGACATTGAAAATCCATGATTCTAGTAGTCAACCTATGATTGCTGTGAGATTTGGTATGACTAAGCGAAATGAGCAGAACCAGAGAACGTTGTACACAATATCGTACAACAATATTGTATGATGATCTCCTGTGAAAAACTTAGCTATTCTCAACAATACAAAGATCCAAGACAATTCTGAAGGACTTATGATGACAGGTGCTGTCTATCTTCAGATAAAGAGCTAGTGGAGCCTAAATGTAGATTGAAGATACTTTTTCTTTACTTTCTTTATTTGTCTTGGGTTTTTTGGTTTGTGTTTTCTTTCACAGCATGACTTACACAGAAGTGTGTTTTGCATAACTACACATGCATAACCTATGTCAAGTTACTTGCTTTCTTAATAGGGGGAATGGAAGGGAAGGGAAGGATAGAATTTGGAACTCAAAATTTGAAAAAAAATGTTAAAATATTTTACATGTAATTAGGGAAAAATAAAATATTAATAATCTGGAATTCAAAAAAATTAAAATTACTCAGATATAATTAGGAATCTTAACAGAATATTGTTCCCTGGAAGTCTATACCATGCCAGTTGCCACTAATGTATATTTAGGGAAAACTGTAAAATAAAGTGAAGCAAATAAGTAAATAAAGTGAAGTAAATAAGTAAATAAAGTGAAGTAAATAAATAAGTAAAATAAGTGAAGCTACCCTCCTTCTGCCTTCCCCTCTCACCCCTCACAATGCTTTTCTCTGGTATACATTGCCCTCTGGCTGCCCAAAGCTTCCCATTTCTCCAAATGCTCTATGTTCCCAAAGTTCCTCCCATGGAAACTCCAAAGAAATCAGCGGGCTGAGCTCAACTAGGAAGAAAGCAACCTTAATGTGAATGACCTAGGAGGTTTAATCCTCTCAGGATATATTTCTATTTTAAAAGAAAAACAGCTTAACTCAGGACTCTCTCCTTTCTATCACTTTCTTCTACTCAACAATAAATCTGTTTATACATAGGTTTCATTCCACTCTGCCTCTGTGTCTTTTTTCTCCAGATTTAATTCCTGGAAAACACACACACACACACACACACACACACACACAGAGAGAGAGAGAGAGAGGAGAGCAGGGGTATGCTGAAAAATGTTTAACAACCAGCTCTCTGAAAGTAGGATACACTTCTAAGTTTAATCTGCATTAGTAATATTTTCTCCATTATTTTCTTAAGTCTATACAATCAACAAAACAATAAATCAAGCCCTGATTTGTAGCATTTGCTGATTTCTGAAGTATAAATGCTTACATTGAAAATTTAACAGTTGTCTCTGGCTTCAGCGTATTACTGCCTGTAGGCACCTCAAACTCAACAAGGACCTAAATTCTACTTGGGAGAAGGCAACATGTACACAGAGAAATAGATACATAGCAACTTGAGGAGGAAGTAGCACGGGTGACCAGGAGGATCAGGAAAGGATTTATGTTTTCTCCTGTTTCTTTTGACTTCCTCCTCATAGTTCCTAGTACCCTACAGTGTTCTGATTTATTCCAAAGGTGGTCTCTGCCTTACCTAGATTTGTGCCCTAGATGCTGTGATCTTTTGTAATTAATTCCCAGGACACATGTATTTACCAAAATGTGAGTTATAAAGCTGTCCTACTCCTAAAGCGGATATGATAGGTAAAGACTCCAAACTACCTTTTTTTATGAACACATAGGCTCATGAGACTGAAGATTTAGGACTAAAAGGGACCTTAGAAGTCACTGAGCTCAACACCTTCATTTTACTGATGAGGAAACTGAAGTCTAGAAAGCTGAAATGACTTGCCCAAAATTTCATATATATAAATGAAAATCATATATGTGTGTGTATATACACTCAACATATAATCATATATTTTAAAATCATATGTATAAAATCACATGTATAATCATATATAAAAATCACACATATGATTTTATATACAAAATCAGCCATATAAAACCATGTATATAAAATCACATGCATATAAAGTCACACATATGTAATTATGTAATCACATACATAAAATCATATATAATAACATATGGTCATATGTAAATCATACATATAAACAATATATTTTAAATAATATTTAGTTAAATATATAAAATACTATGTGATGACATATCATTATATACAGAAAGTCATACATATAATCATATAAAATCATATCCATAATTATATATTTTTGTTCAGTCATTTCCAACTCATATTTTTGTATGTTTGTGCTTGTGTGTGTATCCACATATATATTTGTACATATATATACATATTTGTACATATATACACATTTCAGGTATGTGTGTATATGAAATGCAAGATTTATACTTAAATCCTCAAACCACAAGTTCATTGCTCTTATCATTATATCACACTCTATCTAAAACAAGATTTCTAAACTTTTTTTGGTGCGTGTTACAGGCCCCTTTGGCAGTCTGCTGAAGTCTAAGGACCCTTTCTCAGAATCAGGTTTTTAAAAAATTTAAATAAATACTAAATTTCAACAAGAGGTTTAGTGAAAATAAAGGTGTGATTTTTTTTCCCCCAAACAAGCTCATGGAAACCCTGAAATCTGTCTATAATCCTTAGGATCCATGGACCTTGGGTTTAGAATTCCTGCTCTAGAAAAGTCAGAATAGTACATCATAGCCAACAGCCTTCCATTCTTAGGGGGAGAACACTCCAAATACTATATCTATCAACCTCCACCCAGTTACAGACACAGGAAAACTTGTTTTTGCTGCAATGTGATGTAGACAATTACAGTGGAAGGATAAGGAGGTAAGTCCTCCTCTCTGCCTCTATTCCTTTAGAATCAGCAAAAAAATCGTTTGCACCGTATCCCTTCTACACCCAGTCCCAGTTCATCATTGTTGGCAAATACTGTGCATAATGAACATTTGCTTTAGGGAGATGGATTTCAAAACCAACAAACAACAGGCTTCAGCTTTATGGATGACACAGCCATTTTCTTATCCCACCAGATTTGTTCAAATAGAATTTTCACAATATGACCAAAGGAAAGGACTGCTGAGCCCATAGAGAGGACATATTATAGTCTTTCAAGTAAATTTAGAACTTAAAACAAAAAGTACACAAAATCCCCTTCATTTTGGGATTGCATCACTGGAGGAATGAATGAGAAAGGAAGGGAAGAGGGAGTACTATTTCCCCCTCCCCCTCAGTAATGTTGTAATTAAACCTCATCAGGGAAATTAGACAAAAACGTATTATTTAATGTATCAGGCTGCCTGTCCCTTTGGATGGATGCACAGCTCTGAAGAACAGAGCAGAGAGAGACAGCTCATTACACAGTTACCTGTTGAATAAGAACTAAGGGATCTAATTTCTGTCTTTGTGGTCTGGAAGGAGACTGTTTACTGCTAACTTAGATTTCTTTATTTGGTTAGGGGAGGGCATTTAAAAAACATTGGCAAGAGTCCTGGGCTGAGAGTGAAGAAACATAGATTCTTGGCCCAACTGTGGCACTAAGTGCTATTTTGGACAGATAGAGTTTGGTTATACTTTGGGGACCTCTATTTCTCTGGTTCTTTGTTCCCACATAAGGAGAACCTGGAAATGTCAATATTTGGCACTCCTCTCAGGGTAACCACCAGCTTCCTTTACAAGCACTCACACCCAAAATATTACATGTTTTATTTAGAGTTAAAGATATAGGACTTGCATCTGAATCCCTAGAAATTCAAGACTTTCCCATCTCTGTCAGTAGGTCTGCTCTTCCCCTCGAGACCTATATATAGTCTCTATGACTTACAGTACTGTCCTGAGTGGACCTTTAGCAAAGGTAGAAGCCTGGGTTTGCTCCTCTAGGTTACTGTCTACTCTCTACCTCCCACAGATTCTCAGGTGATGGTTAATCTTTTAAGATTTGCTTCATTGTCCTCCATAGTCCTGTTTCTGCCCTTATAGGGGTATGCTGGAATGAACTTGAGGCCTTCAAGAGCTGATTGTTCAATTTTCAGTGTGAGTATTTACATGTTGGAATTTGCAAATCCTACAAATCAGAGTTTGATTTATTGTTTTGTTGATTGTTGAGAATTAAGGAAGTGATGAAAATGCAGATTAAACTTAAAAGTGTGTCATTTATACAATTCCCCTCCCACCCCAAGAGTTGTCTGTTAAACATTTCCCAGAATACCCTTACCTCCTTACTTTAGCACCTGCAGCTCAGTTCCTACATCTCCTATAGCTCATCCTCCTTTGGTTTCCTCATTTCTGCCATTCTCTAGAAAACAATGCTCATTACCTTCCACAGGGGACCTAATCTCTAGCAGGTGGACTACCTGGAGAGCACACTCTGGAACCTTTAGTCCCATCTCAAAGTGCTTAAATCACAGTGCTATAGCCTCCAGACCCAAGTGCCTATATTCTTTTGAAGCCTTTTGTTATATACCTAAGTCCCATAGCCCTGCACTCATATTTTCAGGTGGCTGTGAGAATACCTCTTTTTTCTGTTATCACAAGTTTTTGTTTTCCATTCTCAGTCATCTTACCCTGAATGAGTGTTGTTTTCCATTTTCCAGCAACTGGTGACTGTGCCTTTCCTTGGGGTCTTCTATTTTGTCTTGGCATTCAAAGAAGCACTTTTGCTTTGTCAACATTTGTCTTTCATCTCCATCTGTCTCCAATTGTTTTCCTCATGGTGTCTGAGATTAACTTTTCAAATTATCCTGGAGCAGGGGCTGGGGGTGGAGGGTGGAAAGAATGGAGAAGGGCAGCTTCTTACTTTCTAAAGACTTTTTGAAGAGGAAGATAAATGTAAAGTCATGCACTTGGGTTCAAAAAATCAACCTCACATGTATAAGATGAGAGAAGGTTTGGCTGGATAGCAGTTCTGTATCTTCTAATGGACAAGCACAACTTGAATCAGGAGCATCATATGGTGGCAAAAAACTAATTCTGTCTTGATTATTTGTACTAAGATGGACCTAGCTATATATCATTCTAATAACAATCATCAGTGTTGCTTTGGGGCCAATACTTTTTGAATCCATCAGTCAATCTGTGCTGGATTTGGAATTAAAAGACTTGGGTTTCAGTCCTGGCTATACTACTTATGATTTCTGTGACCATGGGCAAGTCATCTTATTTCTCTTGGGCCTCAGTTTCCTCATCTAGAAAACAAAAAGGTTGAATCAGATGATCTTCAATGTTCCTGCCAGACATAATTCCTATGATGCCGCCAGGCAGAAGAATAGAACTAAAGCAGTTAGGACTTGAAAAGAAAAAGTCAGGGAGAGAAAGGAGATAATGTGTAAAGTACTATGTATGCCTTCTGGTGCTACATAAATTTTGACTGTGATTATCATTGTTGTCATTGTTACTTCTTTATTAAGGAAATGTTGAGAGTGGTTCTGGGTGTTTGCTTCTATATCAAAATGAAGGTCATGAAGACAGCGGAGCTCAAATCACCAGAAGAAGACTTAGGGTGTTTCTCCCTAGATTGAGTACTTTCAGGACTTAGTATAGTCCTGCAACAAAACAGAGTAGAAAATAAGTCTGGAATCAAGCTCAGTCAAGAATACAATGACCACAATAGAGTAAAGAAACACAACAATGAAAGACATCAGAATGGTTTGATGGATCTAGAACTAAAGTCTCCTAGTCCATTACTTTCTACAATATACCACTTAACATGTCACCTCACTTAGGGCACATTTCATAATAACCTTCTTCTTTCCATTTAGGGCTTTCTCTGATAAACCAAGCTACATCTCTTACAAAGAAATATCCAAAACAAATAATAGCGAAAACATACCTCAGTGACTTTTCATTAGAAAGAAGCCCACACTGTCTAAGTAGTATCAATGAAACATCACAAATTCACAAAGTGAGATTCCCCATTTTTTAGGTCAACCTGATTCACAAAATGGGGACTCAGCTACAATGTAAACAAGGAGCATCCAATTTAGTAAACAAATTCAGTCTCCTTTCCCCTAAGCCTCCTCTATTCTTCTGTGTTCATTTATTTAGGGAATACACAGCTTTCAGCTGCCTAATTAGATCGCACCAAAATTCAACTGGCATCCAATCTAGTGCCATGCCCCCAGCAGGTCCACTAACAATTGTTAATTGATGATAGCATATGGCCATCATCCAAAACTAGCAAAACTATCCTTTAAACTGTGTTGTTCTAAACCTATGGATTACAAGGTTATAACCACTCTTGGAGACAGGCAATAGAGAGGCCCCTCATCGTATTGATTGCCCTCTTCTGGATGCTCTCCAGGTCACCCTTATCCTTCCTAATATATGTCACCCAGATCTGAACACAGCTGTCCAAATGTGGTCTGACCAAAGCAGAATATAGCAGGACTATTACCACCCTTGTTCTAGACACAGTGTGCCTAAGATCACACTAGGTATTTTGTCTGCCATGTCACACTGTTGACCTATGATATTGTAGCCTACTGTTACTAGCTGATCTTTTTCAGACAAAATGCTACTTTTCTTGTGTTTACAAATTGAATTTTCTACAATTGAAATTTTATTATGGAGTCTAACACTGATGGTTAGAATGGAGATTATCCTTATGTAGCCACATCATCATCTGAAGTACTCAGGGTCCTTTGCTAGAGAGGAAATAGATAGGAACACTGTGAGAGTGGTATAGCATTTTCCTATGAGTTAGAATACTATGGTCCCCATCTCAGCCCTTCTAACAAGATATAGTGGCAAGAATAATAGATTTAAGGCCAAATGATCTAAATATTGGCCATGTTACTTACTACCTATGTGTTACCTTGAATATATGACTTCTCAGTTTCTTCCTCTGAGAGATGAGGGGATTGAACTAGATGAGCTCTAAGGGCCTTTCGACCTCTAAATCCTTCATTCTGATAAGTTTTGTCATCAAACCACTTCATCACTTTGGACTTTGCTTTGCTTGCTTAGAGCTACTTAGATAGAGTTATATGCTCATTGGTAAGGGTACTTCTTATTATAACCCTTCTGCATAATTCTCCTTCTTGACTTTCTGTAAATCCTCTAAAGAAGAGTTAGCCAATGTCCTGGAGCCTTTCATTTCCTAGTTTCCTTGCTATCCCAAGGGTGCTAATAGAGTACTCAGGCTGTCCATTTGCTCTCTGTCATTCTTGTTATATGAGCAGTTTGCCTTCTTTGTTAGCTGTTCATGCTATCAGTGATGTGTTGCATGCCACTTCTCACATATAATCCATTTTTGGTAAAGCACTCCAGACTGTTTCCACCTACTATTTGTCTTTCCATTATCTTTTGTATCACCCACAATTTCCCTGTCAGTAAAATGAGGCTAATAATACCTCTACAACATAGTAGGTATTAAATCATTGAATATATGAGTGTAAAAATTCATTGTAAAGTAAAAAGTCTACCATACTCTGCAAGTGGAAGGGGGTTCATGCTGGAAGAGAGCAAAACACTAAGGAGATCAGAGAGCCATTTAATCTGATTGGAATATCCTGGTCTCAACTCAAGAGATTGGTACAATGATAAGGCTTTGCCATTGGGAACAAACTCTCAATAACCAGCAAGGTTGTTTGGCTTTTTTTAATTTTCTTCTCCCTATGAATTATTATGAAAATGGTTGATGGGAGAAGGAACAAAGTAAGAAATAAGACTGGATGTTGAAAATCACTTTGGGCTTTAGAAGACCTATGGTTGAGCCCTGGATACATTGAGATCACTTTTTCTTTTAGTCAATCAGTCAGTCAACTAGTATTAGTTAAGAACTTACCAAGTGCCAAGCACTCTACTAAGCCCTGGGAATAGAAATGTCAGAAGAATGAAAGATAGTTCCTGCCCTCAAGGAGCTTGCATTATAACGAGGGAAGATGAAACACGAAAGCTGAAGGAAGAGGTGGGGGTAAAAATAAAGGTAGCTGGCTAGTGGTATGGTAGAGGAAATCCTGAGTACATCAGGAGAGGAAAGAGACATGGCTGGCCTTCATGCCTTCCATAAATGGAGATTCTGGGAGGAGCCATCCAGAAGGAGGGAAACCATCAGAAGGGTAGGCTGGATGAAGATCAATCCAGCAAAGAAGATTGAGAAGGAATAATCAGGCAAGTAGAGGTGTGAGCCCTTTTGCCCTGAATCATACATGACCAGAAACCAGTTCCAAAGTTCTCACGCTGTTGACAGGAACTGGGAAGGGCAGATCAGAGTATGTGTTACCATAGCAATAGTTATGGGATAAGGAATAACATGAAAGGAAATGGGATGTATGTAGGGAAAGAACAGTAGACTTACAGATCAGAAAACTTGAGTTCAATTCTTGACTACTGTGCCTACATGTTTCATGACTTTGGATATCACTTATCCTCTCTTTGAGCCTCAGTATCCTTATCAATAAAAATAGGGACATGATATTTGTTTTAACAGTCACAAGATCATTGTAAAAAAAAGACATATTTTATAAAATATATAAAAGATACATTTTTATATAAAATTTTTATATAAAAGATATACAATTTATAAAAGATATATAAATATGTATATATATATATATACACACACACATAGAGAGAGAGAGAGAGAGAGTTATTAGCGTATTCAAGATTTTTGTTGTTGTTATTATTTACACCAAACTGCCACTATCAATGGATAGCCATAGATTGATCTGGAAATTCTAATTCCAACCATGTAGAGGTTCCTCTTAAATAAAATGATACTTTTTTGTTGATTCTTGTGATTCTAACTCTTTGTTTTTAGTTTTCTTGCTTTGTAAAGGAACTGTTTACAGGAACTCTAGGGTATTGCTGGGGGTAGGGTGCCTATAGAGTAACTACTGCCTAAGAGTTACTAGGCAATGACTCAGGGAGGAAAAGGTGGGGGGCGGGAAGATGGATAGGACTGGGTAAAGTAAATGGATTTGGGGGGAGGGGTATAGTTTATAGAATCACTGAATTTAGAGAAGGGACCTTAAAGATTAACTAAACCATTGTTGTTCAGTTGTATCCGACTCCTGAGACCCCATAAACCATAGCACGCCAATGTTGCCCATGGGGTTTTCTTAGCAAAGATACTCATTGCCTTCTCCAGTCTTTTAAGCCAGCCCCCTCCAGAGGGGGGGTATCTTTTAAATTAGTAAGTTTTATTTTCTCTCACTTCCATCTTCCTTCACCCCAATTGAGAAAAAGTTAAAAAAAAAAACCAAACTTTTAACAAGCATGCATAGTCAAGCAGAACAAACTATTGACCCAGAGGCTGTGGCCGGAAAGATTAAATCCCTTATTCCAGGGACATGCAGATAGTATCAGAAACAGGATTTAAAAACAGTTCCTCTGATTCCAAATTCTGTTCAGAAAGTCCAGGAGTCAGAATATTTCTGAAGAAGAGAACTGCCAATTCAGGCATCTTTAAAATACAACTTGGGAAACGAGTTCTCCTAGTGGACAAGGTGGTAGAGTAGAAAGAAGACTACCATTCAAGTCCTAGCTCAGCAACACCCTATCTGTGTGACTTTAGGGAAGTCATGTGACCTCTTTGAGCTTAACCCTCACCTATTAAATGAGAGATTTAACTACAGCAGAGGTATCAAATTCTCTAAACTTGCCCCACCCAGGGAAATGAGATTAAAAGGTAATTGGGAAATGTTTAACAAAACTAATAAAAAATACAACACAGATAATGCTAATTTGTAGTTTTCTAATCCAACATGTAGCCCAAAGGGATCTGTTTCTATTTGAGATCTACAGCACTGGAATATGTGTTGTGTGATGTCCTTCCAGATACAAATCTATGACACAGGAATTTAGAAATGGAAGAAATTATAGATATAATCTGGTCCAAATCCCTCCTTTTATAGAAAGGATAAATAAGTCATGAGAGGAAAAGAAACTTGACTGTGGTCACACAAGTGGTAAGTAGCACATCTATGATTCAAACTCAAGTCTTCTGACTCCCAATTCCATAGTCTTTTCATTCATTATATAATATTTATCTTTCCCTCCTTCCTTCTTGGCTTTCTCCCACCACCAAAGCATAAGCAAAGCAACAAAGTACCTTTAGAATACCCTCGAGGATTTTTTTGCTCTAGGTCACAATGGCAGCTATGTGTTGGCCTATGTTTCAGGAGGAAGAAGCTTTAGACATTGATGAAATGATGTAGCAGGAATAGGAGATGTAGTAGCCCTGCCTAGGAATACAGGATCATAGAATGAGCTGAGGCTGACTTCACATAGTTTCTTTGGGTTTTCTTTGGAGGTCATCATTGACTGCCTAACTGAAAAATCTAATGGCTTTCCTCCCCAGTCCTCATCTCCTTTTCTTCCCTGCAGTATTTGGTATCATTGACTTCTGTCTCCTTAAAACTCTCTCATTTCTCATCTTTAGTGGCATTGACACATTTGGATTCCTGTCTTGTCTCACTTCTTGGTGTTTTAAGTTTCTGTTCTATTAATTCAATTTCATTCAATAAACTCTAATAAACCACTTATTATGTGCAGAGTTCTGTGACATAGTGCTAGAACAAAGTTTAGATAAAATAGAGTCCCTGTCCTAAAACCTCTATAACTTCTCACCATCCAGATTGGTTTTTTTCAAAAATTGTCTTTTAAATTAGTAAGTTTTATTTTCTCTCCCTTCCATCTTCCTTCACCCCAATTGAGAAAAAGTTAAAAAAAAAAAAACTTTTAACAAGCATGCATAGTCAAGCAGAACAAATTCCCGTATTGGCCACAGTAAAAAAAAAAAAGTAGAGCTCCTACTCTGTATTGTGTCCATCATTTCTCCATTAAGAAATTGGCAGCATTCTTTATCATCAGTCTCTGGAGTCAAAATTAGTCACTATGAGTATCAAAAATTTTTAAGTCTTTCAAAGTCATTCTTTTTATAATACAGTAATTATTCTTCAAGTTCTGCTCACTACTCTCAGCATCAGTTCATACAAGTCTTTTAAGTTTCTCTGAAACCACTCCCTTCAACATTTCTTATATTTCTGGTTATACAATCAGTTTGGAATTTTTTCTTTTGGGAAAACTGCCTGTTCATATCCTTTGACCATTTATTGGAGAGTGGCTCTTATTCTTACAAATTAAATCAGTTCTTTATATATCTTGAAACCTTTATCAGAGAAACTTACTGCAAAGATTTTTTCCCCGGTTAACTGTTTCCTCTTTAATCTTAGCTGCATTTGGTTTTGCTTATGCAAAAAACTTTTCAATTTTGTTTAGTCAAAATTATCCATTTATTTTATGTGATCCTCTCCAACCTATGTTTGGTCTTAAACTATTCCTTTTTCCATATATCTGAAAGGTAATTTCTTCTTTGCTTCTCCAGTTGGTTTACGATGTGACCATTTCATAGCTAAATCATGTATTCTTTTGGAGCTTATCTTGGCAAATGATACAAATATTGATCTAAATTTAATTTTTGCCGTGCTGCTTTCCAATTTTCCCAGAAGTTTTTGTTGAATAGTGAGACCTTATCCCAGTAGATGGGATCTTAGGGTTTATCAAACACAAGGATCCTAGGTTCATTTATTTCTGTATGTTATGCACCTAATCTGTTCCACTGATTGACCCCTCTATTTTTTTAACCAATATTAATTATGATTACTGTTTTACAGTATAATTTAAGACCTACTACTGCTCACTCTCTACTTTAAATGTCTCCTAAGACTCTTTCTCCAGTCTTTTATACTCTCTCTGGGAAAATCAAGCCACTTGGTATTAACCTATTCCTTCTTTGTTGATGATTCCTCATTTTTCAACTCTGGCCCTAACTGTCATATCCCATCAGTAGTTGACAGAAAGTCAGTGACTAACCTGAAGTACTGGGTCTGGGAGATGAAAAGGAGAAGAAGAGAAGGTATGACCATACTTGTGGAATGACAGTTGTTTTGCAGCATAGGAGAGGGGTTGGGGACATTAAAACTTTGGGTGAAAACAAAAGGGACATTGTAGAACAGATCTGAGGTCAAAACCAGTAATCTGGAGAAGAATGCCAGGATGAAGGATGATCAAAGAGGAAATGTTGGAACAAAACAGCAACAACAACAAAAATCGCAGATTACTAATAGAATCACAGAATGTTTGAGTTGAAAGGTACTTCAGAGATTATTCTAGATCAACCTTCTTACTTTATTTTTAATACTTTTTTTGAATCATTATGGATTTGGCACACCCAATAAATGTGAACATTTCAACATGCAAGAAAAGGAAAAAGAAGAATATGTATGAAACCATGAGTCTATATTACATACAACTTGTCTCATTCTGCACTTCTAATCCACCCCCTTTCCTTTAAAACATGAGAAGTATGACTCATCAGTTTTCTAAAGTAGTATTTGGTCATTATGTTGCTCATAGATCTGACGATTTTCAAAGTGCTTTTTTCCCCCTGTATAGTATTTGTGATTATCATATCATTTGTCCTTTTGGTTCTGCACATTTTGCTCTGTGTCAGTTTTCTCATGTATCACCAAATCCAGCCAATTCACCATTTCTTATAAGATAAGGATATAAACTATAATTTGTTCAGTCGTCGCTCAATTGATGGACACACAATTGGTTTCCATTTATTTGCTGCAATATGTGCCACAATGAACAATTTTGTAATTAACCCTTTACTTTACAAAAAAAATTTACAGGAAATGGGGGCCCAGAAAGGTAGTTGCTTGTCCAACATTACCCAGCTGATGGGAGGCAGAGGAAGAACTCAAAGCCAAGTCTTTTGATTCTAAATCCCATGCTCTTTAGTTTGTAAAGGTCAGAAAAAAAAATCACTTGATCCAGCCCCCTGTCCTTAGCTACCAGAATATAGCATCTGTCAATTTATTAGTTTTCTACTAGGACTACTAATTTAAATGATTTACTAATATTTAAGGATTTATAGGAGATCCTGCTAATTAAGGTTAGGTAAAGATCATAAATTTAGAGCCATAAGGAGATTTAGAGATCTGCTAGTTCAGCCCCTTCATTTTTTACAGTAGAGGAAACTGAGGCCCAAAGAAATAAAGTGACTTGCCTCACTATATACAGCTAGTAAGTGAAAGAATCAGATTTTGAACTCAGGTAAACTGACTTTAAATCCAACATTCTTCTTCCTAGCTCACAATGCCCTCCCAGAGAATTTGGATTAAGCAACTTCTATCATGATCCTAACTCAAAGCTAAAGTCCTTTAAAATCACAACAAAAAATTCACTGTCATGAAAAGGTTTCCAAGACTTGGTTGTTGGAACAAGTGTGTGGGTTCAAGAGTGGAAATGACAAAAATGAGCAAACAAAGGGCAGAATACTAGAGGAATAGTCTGGGTGCCAAAACACAGGTAGGTCATGGAAAGTGAGGCAGCTTGCCACACCCAGCCTTTATAGTCTTGTTGACTTGAACTTGTTTCTCTTGAGAAGAAATGTAGAAAAGAGTCCTGAACTTAGGGGGAAATATGCTGTAAAAGAGACTGCAAGAGTAGAGAAAAAAGCCCTGAATTTTGAGCTGTGTGATGCTGGACAAATCATTTTATCCTTCTGTTATTCAATTTCCTTATCTGGAAAATGAGAGGTTTATACCATATGAACTCTAAGTTCTCTTTTACATTCTGCAAATCTATAGAGTGAATCACCCGTTCAACATTAGCTCTTTAAGAGCATCAGCCTGGGGCAGCTAGGAGGCGCAGTGGATAGAGCACAGGCCCTAAAGTCAGGAGGACCTGAGTTCAAATTTGACCTCAGACCAAACACTTGACACTTACTAGCTGTGTGACCCTAGGCAAGTCATTTAACCCCAATTGCCAAAAAAAAAAAAAAAAAGCATCAACCTACCAGAATTCTGATGCTGACCTCTAACCTCAGCTTATGGCAAAAACACCATCCTTCCTACCAACAACTCAATGTCTTCTCAATTCTCCCACTAAAGTCCTCTGATGCCTCATCCTTGCATGGAGGTTACTTTTGGTTCTCAAAGCCTATTCCAGATCGGCAAGAGTTTTGTGAGCCCTACCAAGCTGGAAAGACTTCCATTATGGACCCAGTGATGGATTCTGTGTCTTTCCTCCAAGCACCAACCTAGTCAAGTTCAGAGAGCCTCATCCCCAAGGAGTTAATCAACAGGTTTGTTCACAGTAACACAGTAAGCTATATTCTATGGCATAAATGGGATTGCCATTTATATATGAGATGATGAAACCAGGGCTCTTTGCAGCCTTCACTGTTTCCAAATTATTTTCTTCCCAACAACTCTGCAACACCCATAGTACAAACAATATTTTTCTTTTTTCATAGATGAGGAAACAGTAACAATAGCAGGTTAAATTACTTGTCCATACTTTCATGGCTATGAAGTTGTTGGCCCAGGACTTAGGCCTAGGTTTCTGATTCCATTTCTCTAGTATTCTAGCCTCAATATGCCATTCTGTCTATGTGTGATTTGAGAGAGGCAGGCAGATGTGATCAAAGGTGAACATACTTCCTCAAGAGCTAGCTAATGGGGCTTTTATGGAAAGCTGGATGAACTGATTCAGAATGGAGGGGCCTATTGTGGGAAAAGGATAAAAAAGAAGAGAAAAAAAGAAGGATAATGGGAAGTGGTAAAAAAAAAAAAAAGCAGCCGGGAGATGCTGTTTGAGATGGAACTGATCACCAGTGCTAGGAAGAAAAGCCACTGAGAGATTTCTTAAAGGCAGAGATCACAAAATGCTGTCTGAATAGACAGGTTAGGTGGCTTCCAAGATACCAGTTTTCACCTGCTGCCAAAGTGATTGGAGTGGGAGGCCCAGGCAGAAAAAGCCCAGCTTCTCTAGAGATAGGGTGATGAAAAAGAGAATTCAGCCTGAGCCAAAGGATGCAAATAAGAAAGATAAGCAAAGAAAATAGTGAGCTTCTGAGGGCTGAGGCTTACAGGAGGGACCCATTGTCAATAAAGGGGAGGGATAACTGGGAGCAATTAGAAGAGACAGCCATCTCTTTGATAATTGATAATGCTCTTCAATTTGCCTCACCTCTCTGGTCCTCAGATACCTCATCTTCAAAATGAGGGAACTGAGCTAAATCATCTCTAAAGTCCTTTCCAGATCCAATTCCTAGACTCTTGTGATCTGTACTCAGTTGATTAATACTTAGAATTTAAGTTCCTTGAGAGCAGATATTATTTCTTTCTTTGTATTTTTATCCCCAGCACCTAACCTGGTGCTTAACAAAATATCGATTGATTAATACTTATAGATTATTTTGAGGAAATAAAGAGTGTAATGGAAATTCCCCCATACTCCCACAAAAATTGGGCACTTGAACTACCCCTTTCTTGCTCTCTTTTCCCCTCCTTTCTATCCCTTCCAAGCCTATTTTTAAGACCCATCTCAAGCTTCATTGCCTTCGTTGCAGCACCAACAGTTTTTCCTGCCCAGTTATATGTAAAACAAGAGGACAAGTGCATGGCGTGGCCTATCACTAGAGGGGTGAAAAGTGAAAAAAAGATCATAAACCCAGGAAAACCATGTCTTAAGACCTCTTGCCATTTTTTGACTATTGGGTCATGGCAGTAATGTGAAAGGTAAGCTAGAAAAGAGGACATGAAGACCCATCTTGTTTGGGAGCTGTCTCTGGTGAAATCTAGTTTAGGCACAAACTAGTCTCTTATTTCTACTTGCCCAATGGAAGTCTTGATTTGTATCTCCCACCTCCAACCCATATCACCTCAAACTGACTGTATTCCAAAATAAGTTCACCTTTTTCCCCTCCCAAACTGGCTCATCTTTCCAACCTACCTTTAACCAAATGGTTGTCTAGGCCTAAAACACTCTAGAGGCAATCTTTTTGATGCCTCCCACATAAATTTCTGTTGAATTATTGAATTGATTTATTTGTGCTGTATATGTTTTAGATGTATTTGTTATCTTCCCCATTAGAATGTGAGTTTATTTTGAGTAGGAATTATTTCATTCTTTGTACTTGTACCTCTATCACCTAGCACAGTGTCTAGTATATAGTAGGTACTTAATAAATAATCATTGATTTATTATTCTCTAGGCCACAGTTTCTTCATTTGAAATATGACTGTGTTGTTGGGTCCCTTCCAAATCTAAGATTCTACTTAGCACATCAAATTGACAAAAATTTATGAAGCAGCTACCATGTGGGAGGCACTGTGCTAGGCTCCAAGTATACAAAGAGAAAAACAACATCCCCTGCCCTCAAGGAGCTTGTATTCTATTGGAAAAAGACAATCATGTACAGAAATAAGCAATACAAAATATACACAAAGTAAATACAAATAATTTCCATAGGGAGAGGACCAGCAACTAAAGAGATCTGGATGACACTTGAGCTAAGCCTTGAAGTAAAACAGAGATTCTAAGAGGCAGAAGTGAGACAGGAAAGAATTTCAGGTCTATCAATAGGCATAGAGATAGGAGACAATAGAATATCATGTACAATGTATATCAACGGGTAGAGGTTTGGTTGTTATTGGTAGTGGTGATGATTTTGGGAGAGGAAGGAAACAAGGAAATACATCATGATATAGTAGAAATAATAATGACTAGCATTTATACAGTATCTGCCTTTCCCATTTTTATTAGTATTTGGGGGAGGGGGAAATCTTCTTAAGACTATGGGGCAAGTACTTTGCCATAAATCTCAGCGTGTAGGAAGAATAGAGTTCAGCCCTTCTTTATGAAGGTCAGCTCAGTTAACACTTTAACCTATAATTTTAAAAAAATGTTAGAGACCAAAAGGAATTAGGAATAATGCAATACATATGAAGTGAGGGCACAAACTTAATTACATTAGCATCTAGAAATTACAAGATACTAAAAAAGGATCCAGCAACGAATTTGGTAAAATTATACTATAGTTTGAAGATATAGAAAAAAACACTGGATGGGGAGTCAGAGGGAATTATAGAATCTTAGAGTAGGAAGGGATCCACAGATGTTATCCAGTTCAATATAAATCCCCCTCTACCACATCCTGGACACTGAAGAATGGCAAATGGGGGTGATCAATGCCATGTTCTTCCATGAGACGTTTTTATTCATTTCTAGTCCTTCCAGTTCATTAAGTCAAGTCCAAGGGTAGTAGACCCTTGATGCCTTAGTACTCAAGGAAACATGTATTGGTCATTTTTATAGGCACTAAGCTAAGCACAAGGAAATGCATCATGATATAGTAGAAATAATAATAACTAGCATTTATATATAGCACTCAAAATTTTTAAAATAGAATGTGTGGTTCATAGTATGTCCTTAATAAATGTTTTCCTTTATACATATTAGTTATCTCATTTGATCTAAATGAGTGATTAGTGGAAGAGATTCACAGGATATAGATTCAGACCTACACAGAGCATTTGAGGTCATTGAGTCCAGCACCCTCATTTTGCAGATGAGGAAATTGAGGCTTAAAGAGGTTAAGTGGTTTGCCCAGGATCACACAGCTAATAAGTATCTAATGCAGAATTCAAACTCAAGACTTCCTAAACCTAAACATAGCACCATATCAGTTTCACCATCTAGCTTTCAGGAGACACCACTCTAGACTTCTTCCTATAGCTCAAGGATCAGCAACTGTTTTGAAATAGATATTACCAATCAAAAAGATCATACAGTTTAGAGCTGGGGGGGGGGGTCCTCAAAGATTATCTGATCCAACTCTCTCATTTTAAAGAAGAAACAGAGGTTCAGTTTTCCTAGAACACTTTACCTGGACCTCTCCTTTGATATGCTCACATCCTACCATTATGGGATATTCAGGGAGGACTGGCGCCTCTGGTATGAGAGCTTGCTGAGCCCTTTTCAGGGCTGCTCATCCACCTTTGGTGTCCACCTGTCACCCAAATCTCACCTGTGACTCCAAGAAGCTATAGCATGTGCAGTGACCACACCCCAGTAAATCAATAGATGGGCTAAACCAGGTAACCAATAGGCCTCAGACCCCTTGGTGAACTAGGGGGGATGTCTACCTCAAGCACATGAAGACTTCTTCCAGCAGAATGGGCAGATGGGAACAATTTGTTCCAATGGCCATGAAGGCAGCCAAAGCAGGTATTGAGGAGTGCTCAGAGCTTGATCAGAGACTGAAGATGCCAAAGTCATCCACTGCATCCCAGGTCTCGCCAGTCATCTTGACTTTTGTCCTGCCACTGGACTTCGTTGACTCTAGAAGAGAGAGTGAGGCTGATGATTGTACAATTCTACTTCACTTAAATCCAATTCACTAACAAATCAAGATATCCACCATGGGATATCATTGGTCCTCTTCTAAAAGAAGGATGAACAACCATACATCTTACTTATTTGTTATATTAGCTTATAAACCCTTTGAGAACTGGGACAGATGTTTTTCAGCTTTGCTTCTCCAATCCAAGTATGACCTCACTGTATTGTCATGAAGAAAACACTTTGCAAACCCATTAAGCACATCAGTTTTTAAGTGAATTCATGATATAATGGGAAGAGTACAGAATTTGGAAGGAATGAATGTCATTTATTAAGTGCTAACTGTGCTATGAACTGGGGACAAGAGCAATCTATCACCACCTGCCCTGCCCTTAAGAAACTTATGTTTTATAGAGAAAGAGCTTGAAAAGGAGGTGGATAGACCCCAGGGAAATGGTTGGCAGTGACTTGGAGGCCTAATTCTGCCTCAGATAAGGCAAAATCTCACCTGTCAAAGACTAGAGTCCCAGGGGTAGGGTACAAGTTCTGGTAGGAGGGAAGAATCAGGAAAATAGCCTGAGTTCAAGATCATGGTTTGGAAACAGCCAGGAAGATATAGATAGATAGAGAGAGAGAGATAATGTGTATATGTATGTATATATTATGTATATGTGTATATTGTGTGTGTATGTGTGTATGCTTTCAAGTAGTAGTTCTTCCAATTTTCAATTGCATATACATGGGGAATCACTTCATTCCCTGAGCCTCAGTTTCTTCATCTGTAAAATGAAGGAGACTAGATGACTTTTCAAGTTCCTTATAGGTCTAAATTCTTGTGATTCTAGCAAATGAGTTAGGATCAATAAAATCTGTTAGATCTAGATGGGTTCACACCTCTGTAGGCTGGAGTTTCATCCCTGCAACAGTTCTCCTAGAGATAACAGGAAAGGGGGACAATTGAGCTGGTGGGGCCCCATCTGGCAACCTTGCAAGTTTCTCAGGATTAGGGCTAATAATGTTTGTTTTCTCAGCCCAATATAAGAAAAGAATAGAATGTTTATTTAAGCACTGGTTTCTGCTTAGGCAAACAGGAAAACATTCCTCCATCCCTTTGCCAGACCTGCCCTGGGACCTTACTGCCCATCCAAAGAATGGTTTCCCCTGCTCAGAACAATGCTCCCTTGGTGGATTAGTTGATGTACAACTGGCAGCTTAGTTTGCGTCAGCACAGAGGCACGCAAAAGGTTGTGTTCCTCAGTTCACAGATTTCACCATTTCCTTGGAAGAGAAATGAGGGAACCTGGCAGTGGAGGTAGCAAGGAAAATCATTCAGTGTCAACCCTTCAGTTATATTTTTCACATGATAGTGTTGACAGGTCTAGAGAGATGTGGATTAATGGTCAAAACAGTAAAGAGTCTCAACATCCCACACAAAGACTAAAAGCCTGGGTTCATTGAGTTGCACAGTAAGGCCCAGTTGCCCTTGCTACAAAGTTATATTATAGCCATATCAGAATAATTAACAACAGCAGCAAGATGGAGTATGGATCATCCCTGTCATCCCATCTGCTACAGATTGTGACTTGTCTGGCTACCATTTCTATTTGGACTCCATCAAGCAAGATTAGGGGAAAAAATGATTGTCATCATAGCTAACACTTATTTTTGTCATCGTTGTTGAGTTGTGTCTAACTCTTCATGACCCCATTTGTGGTTTTCTTGGCAAAGATACTGAAGTGGTTTGCAATTTCCTTCTCCAATTCATTTTACAGATGAGGAAACTAAGGCAAATAGGATTATGTGACTTGCCCAGGGTCACATAGCCACAAAGTACATCTGAGGCCAAACTTGAACTCAGATCCTCCTGACTGGGGCCATGAGCTCTTTTCCACTGTACCACCCAGGCAGTACAGGATAGTAGAGAGAGAGCAGGCCTAGGAGCCCACTGCAAGTCCTGAATTCATGTTTTGTTTCTCATTCATACTGGCCTAAGGTGAAATCATTTAACCTCACAGTGCTCTAAATTCACTCTCCACCCATACTGATGGAGGAAGATTCCTCATCTGGGAGTTCCCTATAGCAATGAAATCACAGATCTAGTCCCTACCCCTAGTCTTGAAGGTTTGCAAAATTGTGTGTGTGTGTGTGTGTGTGTGTGCGTGTACACACATATATGTATATATAATATTTATGTGTTATATATAATTTGATTTGATCATCACACATTTAGGTGGTCCTTTAAGTTTTATAAATGTTTTCCTCACAACAATACACTTCATCCTCCTTGTTTTTAATACCTAAAGCTTTTTAACAAGTGGAAGGGATCTAGTAGAATGTAAGTTCCTTGAGGACAGCGATTGGGTTTTTGTTTTGTTTTGTCTTTGCATCACCAGTGTCTAATATAGAGCCCTTCGTGTAGTAGGCACTTAACAAATGCTTGTTGGAGGTAAACAGGAAAGAGAAAATCATGAGACTTATTATGGTTGAACTGTTTACATTCCTGCATGGAAAGATTATATTTGTAACTCACGAGACCTTTGTCAGTATTAGGGTAGTTGGAGGGGAAAAAATTATATGTATGTATATACAGATATAGATAGATAGATAGAGGGCACACAGTGAGTTGAAAATGAAGGGGTCATATATGGAGAATAAAATTAAAGGGTGAGAGAGGATTATACTAGGAGAAGGAGAAAGGGAGAGGTAGAACGGGGTAAATTATCTCACAAAAAAAAAACAGAAAAGAAAAGGCTCTTACAGTGAAGGGGAAACGGGGAAAGGTGAGAGGGAATGAGTGAATCTTATTCTCATAGAATTTGACTTAAGGAGGGAATAACATACACACTCAATTGGGTATGGAAATCTGTCTTACCCTACAGGAAAAAGGGGGGCAGAAGGGGACAAAGGAGTAGGGGGATGATAGAGAGGAGGGCAGATTGGGAAAGGGGGTAATCAGAAGCAAGTACTTCCGAGGAGGGTCAGGGTCAAAATAAAGAATAGAATAAATGGGGGTGGGTGGTATAAGATTAAGGGAAATAGACTTAGTTTTTCACAGCATGTCTACTATGGAAGTGTTTTGCATAACTGCACATATACAACCTATATTTAGTTGCTTGCCTTATCAATAAGGGTTGGTGGGGAGGGAGGAAGGGATAAAATTTGGAACCCAAAGTTTTAAAAACACATGTTTAAAAAAAATGTTTTCACATGCAACTGGGAAATAAGAAATACAGGAAATGGGGTATAGAAATCCATCCTGCTCTACAGGAAAATTGAAGGGGAAGGGGATAAGAGAAGGGGGGGAGAGATAGAAAGGAAGGCAGACTAGGGGAAGGGGTATTTAGAATGCAAGCCATCTTGGGGTGGGGGGAGGGGCGAGATGGGGTGAAAATTTGAAACTTAAAATCTTATGGAAGTAAATGTTGAAAACAAAAAAATAAATAAAAATTAAAATAAATATAAAATAAATAAATAAATATTAAAAAAACAAAAAAAACCCAAATGCTTGTTGAATCAAACTGGATTATGGCATGGGGTGGTATGAAAAATGGAATAGGAGAGACAGATGATATTCTTAAAAGGACATTTTTGACACATTTTTCATTCCTTTTATGTACTTCCCATTTTGACAGCAGTAGAGTTTTAGTGTTGGAAAATGCAGGGGGATTTCATTAGTCCTAAAAACCTTTGAGACAGACAATCGAGAGGATAAAGACATTTAATACAACTGGTAGCAATAAGGGCTGTCATCTAATTGGTCCACAGTCAAAGGACCAAGATGTTAATAGAGTAACCTATTCTTTTATCCTTGAAGATTTCCAATTCAGGTGTTTTCAGATCTCTGAGTAGCTTTTGCCTAATGACTTTCCACTTTTTCTAGTCTCTCCTTCCTTATTTTTATTATTATCTGTATGACCCTCAGACTCTCCCTTCTCAGCATGATATAGTGTAAAGATGCTGTATCTTCATGTAAAAGGTAGTGCATACGTGCCATCATTGATAAGTGCAATGAAGAAATGGGAAATTGCTCCATTTGATCCAGCAAGGACTGGTTGAGTATCTTGCATAGACTCTAGAAGGCACTAGTGGGGAGAGAGTTGGTATACAATCTCTTTGTTTGCAGATGATTGTGCACTCAATGCAACCTCTGAGGTTGAGATGAAACGAAGTATGGATCTATTCTCTGCTGCTTGTGCTAACTTTTTAACAATTAACACCAAGAAAAGAGAGGTTCTCCATCAGCCGGCACTATGCCATCCATACATGGAAACATTGGTTACAGCAAATGGAGAATTTTTTAATGCTGTAAATAAGTTCACTTACCTTGGCAGTATAGCTGCCAGAGATGTACACATAAATGATGAGTTTGAGGCAGGCATTGCAGAACTAGCTCAGTGTTTGGGAGGCTCTGAAACAAAATTTGGGAGGGAAAAGGTATTAGGCTGCCTACCAAACTGAAGGTCTACAGAGCCATTGGGCTGACTTCATTGTTGTATGCCTGTGAATCCTGAACAGTATACTAGTACCACATTAGGAAACTGAATCACTTCCATTTGAACTGTCTTAGAGAGATTCTGATGATCACATGGCAAGATAAGGTACCAGACGCTGAGGTCCTTTCATGAGATAAACTGCCAAGCATTCAAACTCTACTGCAGAAAGCAAAGCTCCAATGAGCTGGTCATGTTCAAATACCAAGTGTCCATTTGCCAAAAAGACTGGAGAATTCACACAAAGCAAGCTCCCACATGGAAGTTAGAAGTGATACAAGGACATTCTGAAGGTCTCTCTGAAAAACATTGGAATCAATTGTGAGACATGGAAGACACTGTCACAGGCCCACGTAGCATGGCTTGCCGACATCAAAGAAAGTGCTGTGCTCTATCAGCAAAGCAGAATTGCAGTAACTCAAAAGAAATATGAGATGCACAAATTTAGAGACATCTCCACTCCAACTCTTCATATAGACTATTTGTGCCTGGCCTGTGCTAAAGGCTCCTGAACTCATTTTGGTCTGATCAGCCACAGTTGTATACATTGTACCTTGACCCCAACATAATGATGTCATTTTGGCCCTCTTTGAGAACAAAGGACAACAACCAATAGACGTTTAATAAAAGTTTGCTTTGCTAAATTGAATTGAATTTTCCCTAGGCTAAGTACAGGATACCAAAGAAGTATAATTACATTCAATAAAGATGAATTAAATATCTACTACTTATATTGTGCTATGTCAGATTCTGGAGAAAGACAATCCCATTAAGAAGATGAAATATGAAGAACATAGTAAGAAAGTAATTAAGTGTCAGTGTGTGATAGAGGCAATAAGTGCTATAGGAGATCATAGCAGGGCAATGTGAACTACAGTAATCAAGGAAGGCTTGATGGAAGAGGTGGAATTTGAGCTGTATTTTGAAGGATGGTGATGAGTAGAGGAAAGGAAAATGGAGGAGAACATTCCATGAGAGAGAATCAATCAACCATTTAACAAGCATTAATGGTTTACTGTGTGCCAAGCACTGTACTAGTGCCTGGGGATATGAGGCATAAATGAAATCATCCTTGCTCTCAAGAAGCTTACATTCTATAGCACTGTCTGAAGACAACATGGATACACATAGGTGTATGCAAAAAAAAAAAAGTGTGAAGTAATTTGGGGACACTGTTAGCTAGTGTGATCAGGGAAGATCTTTACAAGAGGTGATATTCAAGCTGAGGTCTGAAGAAAATTAGGGCTTCTAATCAGTGAAGGTGGGGAAGGAGCACATTCCAGGCATGGAGAACATCTGGTACACAGCATGAAGAGTAGAGGTATAGTATCATATATGAGAAATGGCAAAAAAAAAAAAAAGAAAAAAAGAAAAAGCCAACATAACAATATAATTTGCTGCCAGACAGAGCTCACTAGTGAGGATATTTAGTGAAGAAGTAATATTATTCCAGAACTCATATTATGTATCTTATTGGTACTTATTTTTATATGCATGAATAAATGCTACAGTCGATAATTTACTACTCTACATATAAGTAGAAAGGGTACTGAACTGGGAGTCAGAGAGCATGAGTTTGAGTCCCAGACCTATGACTTTGGGCAAATCATGTTACCTCTCTTGGCCTCAGTTTTCTCATCTGTAAAATTATGGTAGGTGATCTCTAAGACTGCTTCTAGCTCTAAATAATGTGATCCTGTATTTTATGTGACTTTATGCTTCTTAGTTCCTGGTAAAAATGTAAAGCATTTCTTTGCTAAGTTTTCTTTGAGAAGAATAGTATCTTTTCCTTCCCTTTACTATCATTTCCAATATCCCCTTATTTTTCTTTATTTATCCTTTTGGTTTTCTGAAATAGCTTTTTAAATGCTAATCTTCACCTACAAGCCCAGAGCCAAGTGAAATAGGTGATTGGAGGAAGAGCTCTTTTATTCACTTCCAGATTCTAATTGCAAAGAATTAAGTATTTGCATTTACATCCTAGCCAGAAAGGGCACAGATCTTCATAAAATGTTCTCAAATGACTCTGCTCCATGTGAAGAGACTTTAATTTCCATTTTAATATGGGAATGTTGATTTAAAGGGAAGAGAAGCTGATTTCTGAATTACATTCCCTTCTCCCCGCTTCCTTAACAACTTTGAATTACATCTGGAATGGATGGACTGCTTTAAGATAGATTTTACCATTGCTTTTTGGGTTAGGGGACAATCCCGGTGATTGTCTCTTCTTTCTGGTGCATGTCTTTTCTCTCATTTCCCACTCCCTCCCATCTTCCTATCACTATGAAGGAGCTGTTAGTTTCTTGGGTATGTTGGAAAATAAATGTACATTTGGGTCTTTATTTCCCCTGATTGGAATGTCTGAAGTCCCTTATCTTCACTGCACCAGGAAGGGCTCTTTTTGTTAGTGGAATATTGAAGATTGGTGATTTAGTTGTTTATTTCCCACACTACACACACAAAGACTGAAATGTTCTATTTTATATACATCAAGGCCTTCCTGTCTGTGCATGGATTAAGAGTGGATTAAGAACATAGGACAATACTTTATCACATAAACTCAATGAGCAGGGAGGAAATCATGAACAAACTACGGGACTGCTATGTAGTGAATTGCCTACAGTGGGGGAATACTAGGATTTTCAGCTGGAAGAGATCTTAGAGGCCGTATCATCCAACCCTCTCATTTAACATATCAGGAAACTGAGGCCTAAAGAACTCCTGGAGTGAATAGATAAGTCTTAGTGTTATCTTTGAAAAAGATCCTTTGTGAGATGAGAATTCACTGGCAGGTGAACAAATCCTTCTTTCTGACCCAGGACTTTTGAGTGTTTATGTGTGTGTTTCTGTTAAATTATTCATCAGGTAGAGAGAGTGGCATGTCAAATCTCAAGCACTGAATCTCCAAAGAGAGAAAATTAGGCTGTTTCTTCAGAGAGGGAAGAGGGATAAGGAAGAGAAGGAGGGAAAGGTCATATAATTAAAGGAGGAGCAAGGAATAAAAAAAAATTAGCTAGCACATATCTCATTCCTCTCCTCCTCTCATCGCATCTCTCTTACACAAAGAGTTTCCTGTTATTGGCATTTAACTCTAGGGCTTTGGGGGACACTAGCTCCCAAAACAGATGATTCAATCTCTGTAGTCAATAAACAGCTGTGTATTTGTGAGCATAGGTGGAACCAAATAAATGCTTGTTCTGGATGATTTGATTCCCTCTCATGAAATGCTCTCCCCCATTTTCCTTCCCTCTCTCCAAATCATACCCATACCTACATCCTTGTACCCATCAGTACAAGCTGATACTTGTACTATCAACACAAGTTCTGACTCTATCATGAAGCCATTTTTGTCAAGGAAATTTTACTTCAAATATCTTAGTCTATCAGAACAAGATTTAAGGCTAGAAAGGATCATGAATTTAGAGCTGGGAAGAACCATAAAGGTCATTAAGTTCAATCTCTTCATTTTATAGATGAGGAAGCTGAGATTGAGAGAGGTTAAGGGTCAAACAGCTAGTACGTGTCTGAGGCAGAATTTAAATTCAGACTCTCTGACTCCAGATCCAATGTGCTTTCCTCTTCATTATGCATGTTCCTGGGTATGACCATCTACAGTTGCATCCCTCTTGTTTCTGTGTGCTAAGTGCTGGGGAAAAATAATGCTACCTAGTCAGGGCAGGGACTGCCTTTCCTTTCTACAAAGAAATGCAAACTGGATATATAATGCAAACCAGATATATATATACACATATATATATATAGTAGTAGCTCTTCCCCTGGCCAGGCAGATATAGGGAAAGACAGGAAAAGTATGAGGATACACAGCTAGCACCCTAAGCTTACCTTCCAGGGGGCCAGAGAAGAGCTTCTGTATCAGGAACTATGAGAAACCTAGATGGCCTCCAAAGTGTAGCTGTAAGACCTATCAGTAATATACTGTTTTCTAGTCCTTTTCTTCTCTGTAAGGTTTATCAAAGAGGAGGCTGGTTGTCTTTCCCCCTAAAACTACCCCTTTTCTAAACTTCCATATTTCTGTCAAAGGTACCAGCATCCTTTAAGTCTCCCAGGTTTGTAACCTCAGCATTACCCTGGACTCTACTCTCCCTTGCCTTATGTATCCCCCATCACTTGCCAAATGGTGTTGCTTCTGCCTCTCTAAAATCCCTCGCATTTGGCTCCTCCTCTCTACTCACATAGCTAACATCTTATTTTAAGCCCCTCATAATTTTTACCTAAACTACTGCAAAACCTAATTGGTCCCCATTTTTCAAGTCTCTCCCTCCTCCAATCCATCCTACACACTGCTACCAAAGTGATTTTCCTTAAGCATTGATCTATGTTACTCCTCCACTCAATCAGCTCCAATGGCTGCCTATCACCTCAACTCCTCTCTTTAGTTTTGAGAGCCCTTCATAACCTGGCCCCAGTCTACCTTTCTAACATTGTGGGCTATTTTTCTAACTCCCACACCATGCATTCCAGACAAACTACCTTTCTCTCCGTTCTTTACATGAGACACTCCATCTCTTGTCTCTGTGCCTTTTCATTGGCTGTCTCCTATGCCTGGATACTTTCCCTCCTCACCACTGCATCAGGCGGTCCCTCCCTTCTTTCAAGATACAGCTCAAGCAACAACTTCTACATGAAACCTTTCCTGAGCACCTTGCCCTGATCATCGCCAGCTGAGTGTACTTCCTCTCAAACTACTTTGAATTTATCTACATTGTATGTGTTTGTATTTATTTGCTTTGTTTATATTCCATATATACTTCTACTGTCTCTCCTGTTGGAATGTAGGCTCCTTGGGAGCAGGGATTATTTCATTCATTATATTTGTAATTCCAGTGCCCAGCAAAGTTCCATTTAATAAATGCTTGCTGACTACTTAATTCATTAATTGCCTGGGGTTGAAGTAGAGATAGATCCAAAGTTTGGGATACTACCAACCCAATATAATAAGCATTTGTGTGAGACAGGTAGAGCAGGTCTGGAGTAAGGGGTACTTAACATGAGAACAATGGTGTCTAGAGTATTCTAACAGTAGCAGAGTTAAAAGATGGCCTGAGGCTCTAAGAGCAAACTCGATTAACTTTGTCCCTATGCCAAGGGATGACTCTAATAGTTGCAGGATTCCCCTTATAGTCTTACAGAGATATGGACTATCTTCTCTTCCTTCTCAATATCATACCATCCCAGCATTTGGTGATACTAGAGTTGGGATTGTAAGTTCTATGAATAAGAGAAGGCCCAGGTTATGTGATATGTTTTTCCTTCCTGTTGTATGTTTCCAAGCACACCCTCAAGAACATTTTAGCATTTATGTTTATGGAGATCTTTGAAATAAATGTTGTGCAGTAGATAGAGTTCTAGATTTGAGGGTCAGAGAACCTGGGTTCAAATCCCAATTCTACCATTTACTACCTTCATGACCTTGGGCAGGTCCATAAACTTCCCTGTGCCTTAGATTCCTTATCTGAAATGTGAGTGGATTGGGATAAGTAATTTCTAAGGTCCTAGATGGTTCAAGAACTATGATCTTGTGACTCATTTCCTTTCCAGAATGTCAAATCCCAGTAAGAAGAAAAAAAATGATGAAAGGAAGATTGAATACAAGAAGATCTAATGCTAATTATTTGTGTGCTTCTCTGACTCCAAGACAATGTTTTCGCATTATCAAGGAATGACATAAAATACCCCCTCACCATCTACTTCCAAGCTTATGTTGACATTGGCTAGCTGGGTTCCCAGTGGATAAATGATTTCTATATTATTCAGGATTCTAGAGGTAACCCTGAGAGTTACCAGAGTTTCTAGTGTTGTTGCTAATGAGCCCCTCTCAGTGTGTTCCCCACTGATTATCAACCAGATTTAATTAGTGTTTAGAAAGATATTTACTAAATGGATATAGAAAGGAGAGTCATTAGAAAAATACCCCTTTCCTCAAACTGGATTCTGCACTAGGTTATGGGGATAGATGTATAAATATATCTATAGATATAGATATAGATATTTAAACAGTCTCTATCTTCAAAGTGCTTACATTCTACTGACAGGAGAAGAAATGAACAAAGAAAAGTCAATACCTGGTGATTTGAAGAAAGAAAACACTAACAAAGTGCTAAGTAAATACTTAACTGAATTGTTCACTAACACCTGTGGGGAGGGAGCAAGATCAAAAAAAGAATTTTTGTCATAGGTGGCATCTGAGCAAGCCTTGAAAGTGATTCTAAGGGGTTAGAGGTGAAGAAGGAAAGAGTATATTCCAGGCATGGGGAACAGCCTGTGTGAAGGTATAAAAATCAGCGGTGGCTTATTGAATTGAAGCTAGTAAACCCGATGGCCTATATAAATTATATGAAGGATAGTAATATGAAACACCCACAAATGAAGATGCAAGCCAGATTGGGAAGGGCCTTAAATGACAAGATGAAATTTAATATTTTACCCTAGATGCAGTAGAAAGCTACTAAAGATTTTGAGCTGGGAAGTCACATAGTTAGACTTGTATCATTATGTTCAAGGTTCTGCGTTAGAGATTAAGGATTGAAAAATGAATGACACAGCTTTCCTAGACTTGATTTATACTATCTCCTTCATGCATGCTACAAATGCATTTTTTATATAGCAATTAAACTGAACTATTTTGTTCCTTTCTCTTGTCTTGCTCTATCCTATCCCCACTCTCTTGTTTACATCATGCTCCATGCTTGGACTATATTATCTGCCCAACTCTACCCTGATTTCTTTCTGTTTAATTCCTTCCCTGAAAGTCCAACTTTAAGTGCTGCTTCCTCCATGAAACTTTCTCTGACATTTTACCTCTCCTCCACAAGGCCAAAGAGATCTCTTCCTTTGAATATTTTGTTTTCATTTTATTTTTCACCAATTACATGTTAAAACAATTTAAAAAACTTTTTTCTTAAGTTCTGAGTTCCAAATTCTACACTCCTTCATTCCTCACCTCTAATCCCTTAGACTCACTTTCAAGGCTGGCTCAGATGCCACCTATGATAAAAATTCTTTTTTTTTTTATCTTGCTCCCTCCCCATAGTTGTCAGTGAATAATTCAGTTAAGCATTTACTTAGCACTGTTAGTGTTTTCTTTCTTCAAATCACCATGTATTGACTTATCTTTGTTCATTTCCTATCCTGTCAGTACAATGTAAGCACTTTGAAGATAGAGACTATTTAAATATCTATATCTATACATATATCCCCATAACCTAGCACAGAATCCAGTCTGGAGTGAAGGACATTTTTGTAACAACTCTCCTTTCTATATCCATTTAGTAAATATCTTTCTCCCTCCCTCCCATCCCACTTCCCTGAGATGGTAAGCAATCCTACAAAGGTTATACACGTGCAACCATGTAAAACATTTCCATATTAGTCATTTTGTCTCTGTTAGCACTTTCTAGACCTTTTCTTTGCACTCATCATACTCTTCCTTGTCTCATAGTCATTTTTAAACTTGTTCTAACCCTTAGATCAGAGGCGTCTTGAGATCAAGGGTGTGTCCCATCCATCATTGTATCCCTAGTACCTAGCTCAGGTCATTTTATATAGTTGATATTTAATAAACATTTCCTGAAAAAAATTTAGCTGCATTTGTGGTCTCTGACCTTTAGGATTAAACAATATAGTGCAGGAGAGGGATTGCCTACCAAGAGCAACAATGAAAGCAGTAAATGACGTGTAGCATGTGAGTAGCACAGGCACTGCACTCAGTGATGCTGTGGTAGTTAAAGGAGCATTTCAGAATGGATGGTCATGGAAGGCTTCTCGGGTGAGCTTGGTCATTAAGGGTGGCCTCATCTGCAAACAAGGAGGGGGAAGGAAGGACAAAATGAATGATTTCTGTTTCCTCCTACCTCTATGGCCTAAGATCCTATGATCTTAATGGCCATATTTAGGAAGCTTGAGGAGGAAGTGTCCTTCCAATCTCCCAGAATGTTATAAACAAGGACAAAAAGAGAGAAATCCAAGTTGTAGTGCAAAGAAGAATCTATTTTAGATTCAAAGACTTGAATTTGATTCCTAGATCTGTGACTTAATAGCTGGACAACCATGGGCAAGTTATTTTACATCTTTGGGCCTCTAGTTGTCTGTAAAATTAGGAAACTAAACTTGATCTCTTAAGGTCCCTTGAAGTTCTAATCCCCAAGATCTTAAGCGTGTGATCTAGTCAGAGGACAGCAAGTAAGCTAGTGATGGTGAAGGAAAAGAGAAAATTGTCAGATAGCATCATGTTACAGTATTTTTATTATCTGACCAATTAAAGTGTGGCCCAAGGCAAGTGAGACAGAAGTCTTCTCAAAGTATGGTGGGTTATCTTTCACGACAGAAAGTACACAAGGTTTAGGGTTAGAGCACCCAGCTTCAAATACTAGCTGTGCTACCTACTTCCTATATAGGCTAAGTCAATTAACTCTTCTGGGACTCAGCTTCTTCATCTATAAAATGAAGATCATGTCCCTTCCAGCTCTAAATGCATGATTCTACATAAATGTTTTCACCGACTTGTCTCTTGTCCCACCTTCACTATTCTTTTCAAGGTATTCAGGCTCAAAACCTTAGAGCTATCCTTGAGTCTCCCCTCTCCTTTGCCACCCCCATGCCTCAGGTTCAGAAAGTTGACACATTCTAATGAGTCTACTTTCACATTTTTCCTTTCTATCCCCTTATCTTCACATACAAAGCCATCATCATAGTTCAGCCTCTAATCACCTCTAACCTTGATTATTGTAATAGCCTTCTTCCTGACCTCCCTGCTTCCAGTCTGTATCATCTCTGATCACGACTTCATGCAGCTGCCAAAATAATCTCCTAGATGCACATGCTTAACCACAGTACTTCTTTGCTCAAAGTCATTCAGTGGCTCCCCATTATTTAGAGGAAAAAAATATAAACTCTTTAGCCTGGCATTTAAGGCATCCTTTCCATTATGGTACCAGCTAACTCTCCAGCTTTATTTCATATTTTTCCCTATGCACTCTACATTTCAGCCAAATTGGATTATTAAGGGATAGATGGTACAGAAAGAGTTCCCTTTTTCTGAATGTTGGAATGGAGAGCATCCATAGAAGCAGATGACAGAAATATTTCCATTACTTTGAGAGAAACCAAAGATATCCCAATACCCAAAAGCAAAGGAATCAAATAATCATGGCATTTCCTGCATATGTCCCATGTACCTACGTCTTCCTTCTATGGCTGTTAGAAAGGTCTATTAAGCTATTTGCATAATAAGTCCTGAATTTCTAATGAGTCAATGAAATAACCAAGTGTTTATTGTCCTAAGAATGAATTTTTACTCACCGTGTAATATAGAGCAAATCAATTGACCTCTTTGTGCCTCACTCACAAAAAAGAAATAATAACATATACACACTTTTTATAGCCTATTGTGGGGAAAAATATTTTGTAAATTTTAAAACATTATAGAAATGGGAAATGTTAGTTGAAAGTGAGGTCTGAGAGAACTCTAAACAGAAGTACTCAAATTAGGAGTTTCGTTGGTTATTGGGATCATCTTGTGATTGAGTTGCTCCTCTGTTCAAAAGACCTTGAATAGCTACAGAAATTACTGAATCTACAAGTTGGAAGGAACCTCAGAGGCCATCTAATACAACCTGTACTTGACCAAGTGTGTTTGAAGACCTCCAATAAGGGGGAACCCATGACTTCTCAAGGTGTGCCATTCTACATTTGTATAGCTCTAATTGTTAGGAAATTTACACTTGCCACTTTGCAACCCCCAGCTGACAATTATTCCTAGTTCTGCCTTCTGGAACCAAGAAGAGCAAATCCAATCCTCCCTGCTTATGATGGTTCTTCAAATACTTAAAGACAATAGTCATGTCTCCTCTAAGTTGTTGGGTTTTTTTTCTTTCAAGCTAAACAGCTCCTATTTCTTCAGCCAATATTTATAAGGCATTTTCTCTAGTCCTGTAAACATTCTGGTCACCTTCTTCTAGATATAATCCACCATTTTGATGTCTTTCCTAATGTGTAGTACCTAAAACCATGGTTATCTCTTTTATGCAAGAAATAAAATATGTGCAACCACTGGGGATACAGAGGGTATTAACCAAGCTTTCTGCATCAGAATAACTGGTTGTTACTAGCCCATTGGCTCAGTTCCTGAATTGATGTCCACCAATCAAATCAAACAGTTTGTGCAAAGACCCACTAATCACTCCCTTCTCTCCACGCTTCCAATCAGTGGTATCAGCACAAAAGCTCATTACTTTAGTAAACAATTTAATTGAATTGGATAAATGTGTAGTAAAATCAAAAACTTTAATCACATGTAATGCAGACTGTTCATCCCATTTGATCCCAAGTTCAACCCTCCAAAAATGATCAAACCCCATTTAAGTGGTCATCTATTTCCTCCTCATACAGTGGTTGGTTGTAGGACTGTAGGAATCAGTCATTGTCATAACTCTTCCAGATCCTAGCTGAACAAAGGCAGAAGTCATTTTAATGCATAATAATTGTGGCAGCTTGCAGCCTGGAAAACTCCTTTTATTCTTGCTGTGGTCAGTTCAGATCCTTTGTCTTCACACTGCTTACTCAGATATAGGAAGGGCCAGAGATGGATTTTCCTCTTTACCCACACTGGTGAACTCATTCCTATTTCATGTCTATAAATCCTTCTCACTTTTACCCTGAAAGACCACGACTCATGTACCTATCTGTCTTTGAAACCCTGCCTTCACTGGGAAGGGTCATTGCTTAAAGCTCCTAAGATCAGCGTGGTTTAGAGTCTGGTGGCAGCATAAGTAGTATTATTCCACTCATTAGCAGGTGAAGAAATGAAGGCTAAGAAAAATTTAAGTGTCTTGCCAAGGTTTACACAATTAACAAATATCTAAGGGTTTAAATCCAGATTTTTCTGACTACATGTTCAACAGTAACACCATTATGCCTCTCCTACTTAGAGAATACGTAGGTGCCTTCTAGCCCTATATCTATGATGTTATGACATACTTGCCCATGATCGTTAAATACAGAGTGAGTTCAGGAGTCTGAAAGAGTTTCCTGGGAAAAGATGCATCTAAAGCTCAATTTTAAAACATATGATGAATATATATTGATGGAGGAATATGAATAAAGCATATCCTGCCCAGTGTGGAGGATGGTATGTGTCAAAACATGGAAATGTATACTGCCGAATCTCTTCCCCTCTCTTAGCCTCAGTTTCCTCATTTGGAAGAAAAGGAATTTGGACCAGACAATGTTTTAGGACCTTTTTAGTTGTAATGACCTATTACTTTGAATCTCCTGCTGCTTTCATTCATATAGGCAAGATGTTTATCAACACTGCAGAGCTTCTAGATAGTTCATTGACTGCCAAATGTTGAGGTCCTTCTAAGTGGATCCCAAGGTTGCACATAGCCATTAGTGTCAGGTAGCCAGTCACCAGAGGAACTTGGAAAACCCCTGAGGTAAACAAGTCGAAAGGGAGTAAAACCCCAAAGCAGGTAGAGGTGACCAGGAAACAAAAACAAAGTCATGCAAGCTGTTCAAACAAGGCCACTAATCTGTTTGTGACACCTGTTTCCAAGGTACAAGAAGGACAGGAGGTCAGAATCCTGCAAGAAGTTGTAGCTGGATTTCAGGGGCTCTGGTAGAAGTCATTTGAAGCTGTCCTTAATGATCACCAGTAGGTTTGCCTTTGCTGTTACAAGAAAAATCTCATTCTGATCAATTCCATAGGCTGCCCAAGGTGTTTTCTCTGACAGTTGAATTTGGTTATGTTGGATAAATTATTAGAATTAACATTTTGGCTGATGAAATAGACCTTAGGCCTTGCATCTCTGCAGTGATACAAAAAAAAATCAAAAATAAGTACCTTGAATGAGGTAAGGCAAAGAGGGACAGTGGTGGTTTGTCTCTCTTCATCCACCTTTACATTTTCCTCCCTCATGCAATATATCTCTTTCTTTCTCCTAGCTCCTGTTTTCTTTTGTGTATTATTATTTTAAAGTAATTTTCATGAAGAGTCATTCAATTCATGTTAAAAAAAAAAACACTTATCAAGTAGCTACCATGGACAAGGCATTAGGCTAAGTATTCCAAACAGAAAGATAAAAACAAAAGAAGTCTTTGCCCTCAAGAGGTTTATCTATGCCTACTGAGGCAATACACAGGTGCATATATAAATAAATATGATGTATACTTTAGGAGAAAACCAGCTCTAATAAGGTGGAGAGGGAAATCAAGGAAGCCTTCATGGAGAAGGTGGAAGCCAAATTTGAGAAGATAGGTAGAGGATTATGAGTCAGAAATGAGAAGAGAATGCATTCCAGATATTAAAGATGACTTATGCAAATATATGGCGACTACAGTCAATAGCATGCCACTGAAGGCTTTTGAGAAACAAGGGTAACATGTTCTGGCCTGTGTCTTAGTGAGATTTATTTTGTCAACTGTGTAGAGAATGGCGGGGTGGGGTGGTGGGGGAGATAGACTGGAATCAGGTTGATAGATTGAAAGGTTTTTCAAATAGCCTAAATAAGAGGTGATGAGGGCCTGAATTAAAGTGTTTGTCATATGAATGGAGAAAAGTAAAGAGGTGTAACTGGTTATATAGGAAGGAATGATAAAACTTGGAAATTAAGTGTATGTTGAGGGCAAGAGAGATTCAAGGATGACTCCAAGGTTATGTAGGTAGGTGACTGGGAAAATGGGAATGTCCTTGACAGAAACAAGGAGATTTAGAGGAGCAAAATAAGGGAGAGATATGATGAGTTTCATTTTGGACTTCTTAAGTATGAGATTATGATGGGACATCCAGGCAGAGATGTCCGGTAGGCAACTGGTGATTTGGAATTGGAATTCAGGGAGAAAAGATAGTAATGAATAGGTAGTTTGGGAAGTTGTCAGTATAGAGATGATCCTTGAATGGGGAACTGATAAAATTACTGAGATAGAGTAAAATATGAAGACAGCTGAGGATGGAGTCCTGGGGGTGTTCATGCTTAAGGGGGCAGGATACAGAAGATGAATCCACAAAGGAGACTCAGAAGGAGCAGTTAGATAGGTAGGAGAAGAAACTGAAAAAAGCAGTGTCCCAGAAGCTGAGGGAGAAGAAAGTAAGAGGGGATCATCAATAGCATCAAAAGTGTAGAGAGCTTAAGAAGGATGAAGACTCATAAAAAGAGTTATAAATTAAGGCATTGTTGGCAACCTTGGAGTGAGGACTATCAGTCAATAGGTGGGTTCAGAAACCAAATCGCAAGGACTTGAAAGGTGAATAGGGATTGAAGAAGTGGTGGCAGCCAACGTAGATGATTTTTTTCAGGACTGATAGTGAAAAGGAGGGGAAATAAAAGATTATAAGTTAAGAGCCTGGCCGGATCAGGTGAAGGTTTTCAAGGATATAAAAGACCTGGGCATTGCCTCTTCACTGTCCCAACAATATTTAATAGCAACAGCTCTGCCAACAGCAAGATTTTTATTGTTTTTAGCTCCTTTTCTTTGGTAATTTGAGTGAAATAACCTCATTTATTTTAATTATTTTAATGTGTATTCCTCTGCTTATTAGAAAGTCTGACTAATTTTTCAAGTAGTTACTAACTCATCTACCACTTGAGGTCTTCTGAAAGCTGCTTTACATCCAAGACATGCTATGGGTCAGTATTAACTCAAAATATGGTTCATGAACTCCTTCCTAACAGTATGTTTATTTTTATCATCCACAAGAGGAAGCATTAGTTCAGGGCAAAAGACATTTCATTAAACAGCACAGCAAAATAAATGTTGAGAAAGATTTCCTCCATCTGCACAAGGGTACTTTTTCCCCACAGTTTGCCATACCACTGGGGTAGAGGGGGCACAGGCAAGGACATATAGAGTCAGAGCACTTGTGTGTCCAGACAATTCATGTCTCCAACAACATTGCTTGCTCCCCTGCAGAATTGCCAGTATCCCTTGTTGATATCATCAGTCAATCTGTTTTCTCTTCTGAGCTGGGGTCTTCTACTGTTCTGTTTCCTATGCCACCTTGCTTTCTCCTGCAATTGGCCGTGTCTGTTCTCAACCGAGTTGCTCCCTGTTGTGTGTTTCTTCTGAGTTAATTACCTTCTGTTGCCATCTTCTAGACTTCATTTATCACGTAGCCTTTGTCTCTGTCCCTAGAGAAAGGATAGTCTATCAACTCCTTTAGTTCATAACCCTAAGGGGTTATTTTGGCTCTTTAGTGACACCAGACTACTATGTCTCTTATGGGTTAGAAAATTTCTTTCCACACTCTTTATTTCAATCATGGTCCATGGAAATTGCACCCTGTTTGGTGTGGTGGAACATGTCTATAATCACTATTACCTGGGAGGTGAGGCTGGAGGATCGCTTGAGCTCAGGAGTTCTGAGATGTAGTGGACTAAAGCCATCATGTATCCACCCTAAGTTTGGCATTAATAGGTTGACCCCAGGCAATGTGGGGCCATTCAGTGACCTAAGGAGGGTCAAAATGGTCGATGTCAGAAAATATAGCAAACAAAACTATTTTAATATGATAGATAAAACAATTTCTTCTATTTTTTTGATCGATAGAAATGTTTATTCTCTTGGTAATTGGTATAAATATAGTATTACTTGTTCTTCCATTTAAAAAAAAATATCATTTAGATCACTGATCCAGTTAAAGGTTATTGTAGTAGTTGTTGTTAGGGATGAATCTAAACTTTTTTTTTCACCATCCTGGAATCCAAATGCTCCATTATTTAATAATCACTCTTTTTACCAATGTTTTTTAAACTTAGATTTATGGATCTTTTTTCTGTAAACTAGTATCTATTTCTGGGTTCTATTCTATCCTAATGATGTCGTTTCTTCTATGTTTTTTTATCCAGTAATAGTTTGGATAATTAATGATTTACAGTATATTTTGAAATCTGACAAGCTGAGTCCCCCCACCTCCCTTCATTGACTTTTTTCCTCGTACTTTCTATTGGCATATTTTTCCTCATTACTTTGTTCTGATAGAAGGTTTAGTAATTTAACAATGGTAAAAGTTGAACAATTATAGAACTAAAAGATAATGAAAAAAGAATTGAGCTACAAGTAAAATTAGTTCCTCTTTTTACCTCATACTTGCCTACAAGGCTAACAGTCATTAATCAGTACCTTTGCTCTTTATAGAAGCCAGACTAGAGAAAAACACTTAATGTAAGAAATATGTTGTAATTAGATCCACATGACTTTGTTCATTTAAGGCATCCACAATTCAGATCAGTTTTACATGTACTAAATGCATGTATTGTGCATATTGAACTAGATATTGAGATAGATTTAATCAATCAACAATCATTTACAAACTACTTTCCTCACAAGACCCCGAGGATATATGCAGTATGGTATTATTTATCCCATTTGAAAGATGAAGAAACTGAGATTCACAAAGGTTAAGTGACTTGCCCATGGTCACACAGCTATTATGTATCAGAGCCTGGGGTCCCAACATTAAATACTTCTCATCATGCTTAGTCAATAAACAATTACCTGCAGCACCATAGGACATCATAGGACTTAGCCTGGAAAAGCTTTAGAGACTTAGTTTTCCCTTATTCCCTATGGCCTTCTAATTCCAGAATGTTACTCCACCTCTTCAGTTCCCTTTTCCCACTAGTGAACTTCTCTAAGATCTTTCATTTCAAGGAAGAGCCTAGACTATTTTTCACTCACTCCTAGCTCTGCCTCTGATTCTCCAGACTTTGTTACCATGTCTCAGCTCTTTTTTCATTCTGAAAATTCCATCGTCCCAAACACACCCTATGACAACTCTCTGCCCTGTGGCCCCTTACTCCCATTGCTGAGTTCCTCCAAGAAGCTCCATTTTTAGAAAGGTCTCAGGCCAACCGTCTTTCATTACTCTCTGTACTCTCTACCCCTGACTCCTGATTTAGCCACTGTGCCTCAGTTGTTTTTATTCCTCCCAAGCTTGTAGTAATGCTGGGTTTTATATGGCATTTGGCATGTATCTTGTTTTCTTTTATAGTAGGAAGAACATTAGACTTGAAATAAGAAGACCCAGATTTGAATCCTCTTTATACCTACACTGTGGTACTGAGCACTGAACTTGAAGGAAAGGTCCAAATTCAAATCTTGACTCTTCTGCTTGCTACCTGGGTATCTTTGGGCAAGTCTCTTAATTTCTCTGATCCTGAGTTTGCTCATCTGCAAATCCAAGGTGATGGTGGACTAGATAACTTCTAAATTCCCTTCCACCTCAAAATCTATGATCCATTTATACATTTACGCCAACAGAAACACATATTCCTCCCAGGATCAACTTATAGAACACTAGGTATTAACCTGGGGTTCTGTTGGGGATGAAGGGTGGGGCATTCTATTAGAGTCCACTAGAGGGAAGCCATGAGCCAAGGACAGGAATGGAGGAGCTAGTTGCTAGACAGGAAAGTGCCACCGGATTTTATTATGCTGAAAAGAAAGAAGGGATTCAGTCCCAAATCCAGATCACCTAAAGCCATGGCAGGTCCAGTTAATCTAGAGGGATGAAACAAAGGCAAGACATTATAGTATGCACAATAGGAAGAACTGAGGTTAAGTCATAGTAAAGGCGTGTAGGGAGGAGAGACACTCCCAAGCACCAGTTAGGTTTTATGTATAGACATAATTGTTAACAGTTGGGGTCAGAGATCAGGAAGAGCCAATGTCTTCAAGGTCAAGGTCAGCTTTGTTAGAGATGCATGACAACACTGTGGCTTCAGGTAGCTTTGGCACATCTGAACTACTTCCATCCTCTTCTTTCTGAAGCCAGGCTATGACCCAGATGTCCAAACATAACCAAGATTTAAAGGATTCTACCCCAGTGGAGCCACAAAGAGCTTGATACATCATTCCAGCACTTTCTTCCTAAAGAGTATTTACTTTATATGCAACATACATCAGTCACTTAACCAGCATTTATTAAATGTTTACTATGTATCAGTCACTGTTTTAGGCTCTGGGTGTTACAAAGATAAAATAAAACAGTGCCTCCCTCCAAGAACCTGTATTCTATTGGAAGAGACAGTATTTATGCATGTAAATGTATATAAAATACAGACAAAATAAATACAAGGTAATTTTAGGGGAAGGCATTGAGAAGCAACGTGACATAGTAGATAGGGTATTGGACATGGAGTCGGGAAGCCCTGGATTCAAATGCTGCGTTAAATACTTACTAGCTATACAACCCTGATGGGCTTAATCTTAATCTCTCCAAACCTCAGTTCTCTAATCTGTTAAATGAGAGGGTTGGACTTCGTGGCTTTTCTAGTTCTAAATCTATGATCATATGGTGCTACAGCTGATGGAATCGAGTGGGATGGGAGAAGAAGGAATCAGGAAAGGCCTCTTACAGGAGATAATGTTTGAGTTGCACTTGGATAGAGACTAGGAATTCTAATGTGGGGGGAGTAAAGAGGCAGTGCATTCCAGTCATCAGAAGGGGTCTATAGAAGAGACAGATGGGAGATGGAGTGTTATGTGTGAGAAACAGCCAGGAGGCCAACTTGATTGGACCTTTGAGTCCATTTGAGTCCTTTGAGACCACTGAGTGTATGAAGGGGAAGAAGTATAGAAAGTCTAGAAAGGTAGATCAGAGCCAGTTTATGAAAGGCTTTTAAGAGAAAGGGGAGTTTGTACTTAGTCTTAGAAGTAATAGGGGGGCTGCTAAGGCATCACAAATATAGCAGTGACCTATGCTTTAGCAATATCACTTTGGCAAGTGCATTTAGTATGGATTAGGAAGAGAGTCACTTGAGGCAGAGATGCTAATTAGGAAACTATTGCAATAGTTCAACTAATCAATTAATCAACATTTATTAAGCACCTACTATGTGTCAGTCATTGTACTAAGGATAGAAAGAATGGCAAAAGATAGTCCCTGCTCTCAGAGAGTTCACACTGTAGTGGGGGAGAGAATATGAAAATGGTTATATACAGGATAAATTAGAAATAATCAAGAGAGGGTTAAGTAATGAACATCTGGACTAGGGTGGTGGCACAATTAGTATAAAGTAGGTGACAAGATGCAAGATACATGGAGATTGGATTGACAAGACTTGGCAACATCAAGCAACCTTGCTGAGGCAGCTGGGTGGCACAATGGAAAGAGCACTGGCCAAGAGTCAGGAAGACCTGATTTCAGATTCCGACTCAAACACTTAACAGCTGTGTGACTCTGGGCAAGCTATGTAACTTCTGTCTACCTCAGTTTCTTCAACTATAAAATGGGGATGATAATAGCATCTAACTCCCGGATTATTGTGAGGCTCAAATGAGATGATATTTGTAATGTGCTTAGCACAATGCCTGGCACAGAGTAGATGCTTAATAAATTTTGGCTTCTTTCCGTGCTTGCAGCGCTATTCGAGAAAGAACAAGGAATGTCCCACTGCCTCACATTACAGGGGGAGTAACAGCTGAAGGAAGGGGGACTAAAAAAGAACTCAGGCATAAGGTGGTATTTAAACTAAGTTTTGAAGGAAATCAGTGATTATAAGAGGTAGAAACAAGGTGGGATAGCATTATAGACATGAGGGATAGTCATTGCAAAGACAGAAAGCAGATGGAATGTCATGTGTAAGGACCAGCAAAAAAGCCAGTATGGCTAAACCATGAAGTGTGTGAAAGGGAGCAATGCATTAAAAAGCTAGAAAGGTAGGATGGGGCCAGGCTGTAAAGAGACTGAAATGCCAAACAAGGAATTAATATTTCATCCTAGAGGCAACAGAGAGGTATTGGAGTTGATTGATAGGAGTTGAAATGATCAGAACAACACTTAGGCAGCTGTGTAGATGACATGCAGTGAGGAGAGAGACCTGAGTCAAGAAGATGGATTTGGAGACGAGGCAGGAATGCCTATTATTATAACAACCCAAGTGAGAGGTGATGAAGGCCCAAACTAGGGAGGTGACTGTTTGAGTGGAGGAGAGATATGGTTGAGAGAGGTTACGGACATCAAAATGACAAGGTTTGGCAACTGATCCTATATGTGGCATGCATGAAAACAAACAATCGATAATGACACTGAGGTGAATCTATATCAATGAAAAAGTAGTAGTGCCCTTTACAAAATAAGGGAGTTTGAAAGAGCGTTGGGTTTGGAGGAAAAGGTGAATTCTGTTTTAGATATGCTGACTATGAAATTCCTATGGGAATGCAATGAGAAGTATACAATGGAAAGTTAATGATGTGGGCTGAAAGCTCAGGAGAGACCTTAGGCCTGGATAATCACCTACATAAAGATGAGCATTGGAACATCTGGAGCTGATGATGTCATCAAGTGACATGATGATGTCACCAAGTGATTCTTTATAAATATGAAGAGAATAAAAAGAATAGGGCCCTAGATGGTACTCCTAGATGGAGTACATATACATATACATACATGCATATATACATTTATATGTATATATATTTATACTTGGGGATGTGACATGGATGATGATCCAGCAAAGGATACCGAGAAGGCATAGTTGGAGAAGTAGGAGGGGAATCAAAAGAATAGTGCCACAAAAGCCCACAAAAGAGAAGATACCAAAGAGAAGAGGTGGCCAACCTCTTTGATCAACATTGGCCAGCAATGTCAAATGTTATAGAGAGGTCAACAAGGACGTGGTTTGAGGAAAGACCATTAGATCTTGCAAGTAAACAATCATTAGAGAAAAGACTTTCAGTGGCGTATAGAAGCCAAAAGTCAGATTGCAGAGAGTTTAGTAAAGGGTGAAAGGAACAAAAGTGTAGCTGACAAATATTGAAAACTTTGTTAAGGATTTGACCACAAAAAGGAAGAAAGATGTAAAACAATAGATTGGGGTGGGGGGATGTTAGGATCTAGTGAGGATCTGGTCTCTTCTTTTCACAGGATTATAGGATTTTTATCTAGAAGGGGCCTTAGAGACCATTTTGTTCAACTTTCATCTTTGTTTACCAAGACAACAAACCAAACTATCAGAGCATTTCATGATATCGAATTATCCTTATTTTCCTATGGCGTATGTAGGATATTTCACTTTCTAGTGCCAGTAGCATAGAAGAGATGGAAATTTTTTGTTTTATTTTATTTTTGGTTTTTCAGACTGGTTTTCTTTATGTCACCCAGGCTAGGAGTGAAGCAGCCACTCATGGGCCTGACGCCACCACTATCAGCACAAATTCTGTGAGCTGGGCCAGTTTGACATTCCTGCTGGCTCCTGATTGCTCACTACACTGGTGTCAAACCTTCTATGGACAACTGATTAGTTTTAGCCCTACCACAGTTCAGAATTCCCCAACTCTAGCCATTCAGCATCCTCAGCCTCCCCAGTAGCAGGGATTACAGGTGTGCATCTCCATACCTAGAAGAGATATAAAATTATAGGAATTTAGTCCAAAGCAAAGTTCAGAGTTAGAAAAAATAAGGCCTGAGATTTCATAGAGCTTAACGATTAAAGCAGATGTTTCACTCACAGCTAGGAGAAGCCAAAGAACAAAACGAAAAGAATGCAGACTTCCCAAATGGTAGGTAGCAAAAAGTGGTTCCTTAGAGGAAGTAAAAGGTGGTTATTTCAGCAAAGTTGATGCCCCATGTGTTGCTTGCTATCAGACCCATAGGAATCAAAGAAGAGAAATCTGCAATCTGCACTTAATTAATTGTCTGCAATCCAGAAGTGGGAGTCAAAAGTTATAAGTAGGAGACCAAGGAAGATCTGATCTGGTATGATCTCTAGTGACAGAATTCCTTTGATTCCCCAGGAATCTGTCTTTGGCCCTATTCTGAGTTAGACTAGGTTGTTGTGGTGTTCCATCATTTTCAGTTGGGTGTGACTCTTCATGACCCCATTTGGCGTTTTCTTGGCAAAAATACTGGAGTGGTTTGCCATTTTAGTAAAGTCAATTTCATCACTAAATTCTGTGATTATGACTTACAGATGATTTACCAGATGAGAAAAATAGGATCTAAAAAAAATCTCAATGAGCCAGTGGGGTGGGTCATACCTAATGTATGTGGTGATGGCTATTTGAATAAATATAAAGTCCAACCCTTGGGTTCAAATAGTCAATCCTAAAAGTATGGAATAGATGAGGCATGGCTAGTGTATCATTAACATATAATGAGCCCAGGGATTTTAGTGATTTGTAAACTCAATATAAGGTGACAGGGTGATGTGACAGCTTAAAAAAAAAAAGCTAATGTAATCTTGTTGTTGTTCAGTCATTCAGTTGTGTCCAACTCTTTACGAACACCGTCCATAGGGTTTTCTTGGTAAAGATACTGGAATGGTTTGCCATTTCCTTCTCTTGTGGATTAAGGCAAACAAAGGGTAAGTGACTTGCCCAGGGTCACACAGCTAGTAAGTGTCTAAGACCTGATTTGAATTCTGATCTTCCTGACTCCAGGCCCAGAACTCTATCCACTGAGCCATCTAGCTGTCCTGAACATAATCTTAGCCTGCATTATGTCCAGATAGAGTGAATGGCAGACTGCTGTATCTACCTTTGTCAAATCACTTAGTATTATCTCACTTCATTTCTATTCAAAAATATATATTATGCAACTACTATATGCAAGGGTCTATGATAGGGGCTGGATAGATGTCAAGTTCCAGGACTCACAGTTTAGGAAAGACATTGATAAACTGTGATGTGTTTAGAGAACGGTGATCAGCGTGGTGAAAACAGTGAAAAACAGGGTATAATGATCAGTTGAAAAAAAAAAAATCAAAGTCTTTAGCCAGGAGAAGAGCAAGATTTATCACATGGAAAAATAGTTATTCATGTTTTACTTAACCAGATGAAGATGAAGGGAGACATTAGAGCCATCCCAAAGTGAAATGGACTATATCAGGACGGAGGGAGTTGCCCATATCTGGAGTTTTATATGTAGGGATGTGTTGGGTATATTGTGAAGCAGATTCCTGTTCACATACAAGATGGATCAGATTACCCCGAGGTCCTTTCCAATTCTGAGATTCTATGATTCTGTGGTACTGCTTCCCTGATAGTCAAGATGGATGGTTTAGGTAAGGGATGATGTCAGGAGGAGTTCAGCCTGGGCTGAAAGTATAAGCAGTACCCAACCGAGAACAAAATATAAACTTACCAGGGTCCTTGGGTCAGAAAAATACGAGATTCAGGCAGCTGCACAGAATTGCCCAGGACTAAGGGATTTGCTGTTATATGTAATAATAATAAATATTATCAACATGACCTTTATGTACTCTCATCTGTCTGCATTGCCTACAAGGCTAATAATTACATTTACATAATGTTTTAAGGATTGCCAGACTCTTTAGATGCGCTATGTCATTTGTCACATGGCTGCTATTACTATCCTTATTTCTACAGATGAAGGAGCTGAGACTCAGAGATTAAATGACTTACCCAGAGTCACAAAGATAGTAAGTGTCAAAAGCAGTATTGAAATCAGGTTTTCCTGACTCTCAAATCCAATAGTTTCTGCAGCATTCCAGAAGAGTGGCCTAAGACTGTGTTACTATGGATGACTTCCTGGAAGAACTGCTAATTATAACTTGTGAAGGGATAGGGAGGAAAATAGAATAGGCCAGCTATATTCCCCCCCAAAAAAGAACTAAGCCTCTGGGTGGTGGCGGAAAAGCATTGGATTCTCTGAGCTATGATGCAAAGACCCTCGAATTCTGAGATCTCAGAATTGGAAAGGTCTTTAGAAGTTGTTTAGTATTTAACTCTATGAAGAATATATCATAGATGTTATTATACCAGTATTGCAGATGAGAAAATGGGACTCAGTTACATGACTTGCTCATAACTACTGAGCTGGCAGCATCAGAGGTGAGAGTTTGAATCTAGGCCACTCCCGTCTCCATGGCCTGTATGCCTTCTACCACACTCTGTTGCCTCTCACAAAGGATGGAGTTTCAGTGAGAATTCAGGATACTCTCTAACCTTCCAAGAATGATGAGGACTTAGGGTATCTCTCCCCTGCCTTCACTGTAAAGATTTTAGATCCATTATCTGGGTGGTGGTAGGAGGAGGTAGGGGTATGGTCTTGTCAGAAATAGCTTTTTCCTCATAAAGTCTGTGTCCCCACCAACCAGAAGATAACCCCAGCCCCTTACCATATATGAAATATGGTGGCATCCTAGAGAGCCCTACCTGCACTTCCTTCAGGGCACAATTTCATTATTATGGTCCCAATTAGAAAAATTCATCATTCTAAAAACTCCTGAACCTTCTAAAACTGCCTGACTTGGCTGGCTGGCTGACCATGAAACAACTTAGGATTATGGCCAGAAACAAGATTCATAATGAAGACAGGATAACTGGAGGAACAGAGGGTACAGAAAGGAGTAGGAAGATAACTAACGGGACAGCCAATACAGCTGTGATTTTCTCTCTCTTCTTCCCATCACTGGCTCTGAAATCCTCCTAAAAGTTATGGCTAGGAAGCTAAGCTTGAACAGCAAGAACTTCAGAGAGGCGTCAGCTGTTAGAGCTATAAAGGTCATCTGATCCAAACTACCTCCCCCATTTTACTGATTGGGCAGCTGAGGCTCACAGGATGAAGTGACTAGACCACAGCTACTTGATGGCAAAGACAGGGCTCCAGTCCAGGTTTTCTGATTCTACTCCATTATTCTTTCAACTGCACTATGCTGCCTCAGTCCCATTCTATAGAATGAGCTGAGGAAACAGGAGGAGATAGAGAGATCATGCAACTGTCCATGCTTAAGGCCACTGAGTCCAAGCCAGAGATGGACTGTATTTCAGCAGACCTCTTGCCTAAACTGCCCGAGTAGAACTAACATGGGGATGAGTGATAATATTCTACTTGGTTTCCCCAGAAATTTCCCTCTGGTCATAAATCCAGCTCTCCAAACCCTGACAACAGCCATTAAGCTGATGCCATGGCCTAATGAGCCTCTTTCTTCATGAGTGGCTTTGGGCCTTGCCTAGATGCCAGGCCCACCCATATTTTTTTTTCTTTTTTTTTCTTTTTTTTTTTTGGTTTTATTTTTGTTGTTTGTTTTTTTTGCTGCAGCTTTTTTACTGTCTGGTACAACGGGAGTGTATATATGGGGGAAAGCAGGGGAGAAGAATGAGGAACTTGCTGAGTAGGGCTCTGGGGAGAAATAGTCATGGGTAATTAGACACTAGATGAAAGGAACAATTCGGCTTATCCTCACATGTTGCTGCTCACTCCTTCCCTAAGGAGAGTTGCGGTTTACGTTGGTAGGTCATAAAAAAATGTGCAAGGTTTTTACTGCCTTGCAAACTGTGAGGGGAAGGCAGGGGTGAGGTGCAGAGAACTGGTTTATTGCTAACTTCATAGCTGACCTACTCCACAGAAAGCTCTGGGATATGACTGGGGTATGACCTAGTAGTCACTAGTTTGAGCTTGGCTCAAAGTACTCCTTTCCTCATCCATTCCTACCTAGGGCCTGTCACCTCTGCTTACCTGGCTAAAGTAAAGCATTGTTGAGGAGAAATCTGATTGTCTTCTCTCTAACCCAGCCTTCTGTAGGCTTCTTTCAGTAAAATGTAATCTCCTGAAGGCTAAAAATTGCTGGGTTTTTTTGTCTTTGTGTGTATGTTTATAATATCTATAGATAAAAATAATAGCTACCATTTATATAACAACTTAAACATTTGTACATCACTTTACATGTTTTATCCTCGAAACAACTCTAGGTGCTATTATCATCCCCATTTTACAGGTGAGGAAACTGAGGCAAATGGAGGGTAAGTGACTTGCCTAGGGTCACACAGCTAGTAAGTGTCTGAGGCTAGATTTGAACACAGGTATTCTTGACTCAAGACCAGGTGCTCCATCCACTGTACCACCTAGGTGCTTCAAGGAGGCAGGTAATGGGTTGATTTATTGATTGATTCATCATTTCATTGGGTTTTCATTTAAAGATAAACTTAGCTGCTTTGAGTGATTATAGATACGATTTAGAAAACTTTATAGTCTTCTAGGTCTCCATGCAAATCATCCGTAAATGGGAGCATCTAAAGGACCTCACATTCCTCCATGTGAATTCTGAGCAAGGCATCCTCCTTGGCAGGCATGGCCACTCACTAGCAAGGATATGTCTCTTTTACTTGTTTGATATTGAAAATTATAGGCTTGTTGAGCAGTTATCTCTGTTGCTGCATCTTTGAAGGAATCCTGCATAATATCAATATGCATGTGATTCACCTTGTTGGAGGAGAGCTCTTAAGGTGACATTTGGTTATAGTGCATCAATTTTATTGTAGTTAACAGTAATTGCAATATAATATAGTCTCTGAAGCATTAAGTCAATTATGTGACTCTAAAGATGTAGTAGATGTTCTAGAACATTGTTCATAAAAGCCTGACCATTTCCTTATCATATTTTGATCAAAGATGCCCTAGATACATGACAAGATTAGAATTGTAATAATTAGATTATTCTATGGTGCAGTGGTTAGAGTGCTGGGCCTAGAATCAGGAAGACCTGAGTCCAAATCTAGCCTTAGACACGTACAAGCTATGTGACTTAGTTTCCTCATCTATAAAATGGGGCTAATAATAACACCTACCTCACAGGGTCATTGTGAGGATCAAACAAGATAATATTTATGAAGTGCTTAGCACAATGCCTTGCACATAGTAGGCACTATATAAATGATATTATTATTACCATTATTATCAATATTATCATGCTTTTTTTTACTTGTAAAGATTTGTATAGCTATGATAAGTAGGCATATTAGTTGAGACTATCTGATCTAGTCTTACTTCCGGGGGGAGATTAGCAATAATGTTCATGATTTTTTTCCAAGCATTTAATATTCTCTCTCCAGAACATCTGAATAGTACTCTTCCCTGGTCAGACTTCATCTGGAGCATTGCATTCAATTCAACTAGAAGCTGTCCGTACAAAAACAACTAGAATGTGCAGGGGACTGGGGAAAATACCATGCAAGAAGGAGTAGAAGGAAGTAGAGATAAGAAGATGAGAGGGGAGGAGACTTATTTGTTTTCAAGTATTTCAAATGTTTTTACACTGAAGAGCGATTAAATGTTTCCTACTTGGTCCTATTGAGCAAAATTAAAATTGGTGGGCAGTAGATTTTCCCTCATTACAAGGAAAAATCTGGTAACAATCAAAGTTCTCCCAAAGTGATGGCCATTCAAAGTAGTGAGTTTCTCCTCAGTGGAGGTCTTCTAGCAGAAACTGGATGACTATTGGGACAGATAGACTCTTAGCTCCTGTCCACCTCTGAGATTCTATGATTCAATGATTCTAATTCTTATTTCAATGTCCTTTTACCCCCACCTCACTAATATTAATCACCTTAGGTGATGTTTTATGTTGTAGCTTTTTCTCAGAAATTGCTTCCCATTGGGTCCCCATTTAGCATGGAACCTTGTTCTCAAACTTTCTACTTATGGTTTCCTTCTTATGCCCCAATGACCCAGTAGAAGGGAACAGGCCACTGTTTGACTCATTTTGATATGAACGAACTCACAATTAGTCTTTTTCCTTACCAGGAAGTCTCACTAACCAGTGACCTCCAACCTCAAAATGTACATACCACTGGAGCAGGGCTTCTCTACTGAGTTGTCTTTCTTTTAAAATGTAAATAGCCTTCAAAGGAGTGGGAAGAAGTGAGCCCTAGGAAGGGAGGACGCTGACTTTGACACTAGGCCAACCTTCCTTTCAATCCATACACTCTATAATCCAGCCTAACTGACCTATTTATCATTCCCTGTATATGATATTCTATCCCACATTCCATTGGCTATGCAGAGATCCTCCCCCCTCCTACCCCACGCCATGATTCTACGGCAGGAAAGCACTCCTTCCTCACCTCAGGCTCTTAGAATCCTTGGCTTCCTTCAAGCCTTCAAGGCTTAGATCTAGCACCCTCACCAACACAGCATCTTTCTTGATCCCACTCTTCTCCTGTTGTTAGGTCTTGCCATCACTTAGTATTTACTTTGTTCCTGTTGTCTATTTACTTTTCTGCATGTGTGTTGTTTTCCATGATAAATTGTAAGTTTCATGAAGGGAAAAACTGTTATTATTTTTTTTATGTCCAGTGCCAAGCA
>NW_020954556.1:16637817-16712751 GCF_900497805.2 Vombatus ursinus
ATAGATAGATAGATAGATAGATAGATAGATATATGTATCTCCGGCACTCTGCATGAACCTTGGCACAAAGTAAGTACTTAATAAATGCTTATTCAGTCTCCTATGTAGGTTTTGCACAAAGTACAATTCAGTCTTCTATGTAGGTTTTGCACAAAGTACAATTAAGGAGAGATGGGAGCTCAGGACAGATAGCACATACCTGTCCCATATGGTCACAAACATACACACACACACACACACACACACACACACAAACCATTGCCTTGGAGGGTAAGGACAAGACAGAACAAAAAAGAAATAGACTTGGAGTGGGTAGGGAAATGTTCATAAATGGCAGAAAGAAAACAGAACTACTTAACTATTACTTTGCTTCTGTCTACACTGCCAAGGATAATTATCTTCAGTCCAAAAAAAAAAGGAAAAAGATGGAACAAGCATAATTAAATGAGAAATTGAGCTAAAGATAGATTAGATGACAGTAAGAGAATACATTACAACTTTAAGTTAATTCTAGTTTCTTTTTTTTTTAACCAGTCCTGTAATTTTGTCAGGAACTTTACCTACCAAAACAGATTGATACCCCTTTACAATACTGCAAAAGGGTATCAATCCATTTTTGTAGATACACACACATATGCACATACATATGTGTGTATACATATGTGCATGTATATGTGAGAGAGAGAGAGAGAGAGAGAGTTTTAGCAAGCTGTCTGGGACACTGAGAGATTAGATGATTTGTGCAGTCACAAAACCACCACATATCAGAAACTGGACTTAAATTCAGATTTGTTGACTCAGGTCAGCTCTCTACCCATTGTGCAACAATGCCACTCAGGTCTCCTATCAGATGCTGGATAGATCCCAGAATGTAAAGAAACTCATGGCTATGATAACAGAGCCTCTTTTGATATCTTTGAGGATCTATGGAGAATAGGAGAGATGTTGGAAGATAGGGATTAGGGCAAATGATTTCCTGATTTCAAAAACAGAAGATTCAAAGTTGAGTGTGGGTTACAATTAATAGACTGATTTATCTATGATGTAAATTAGATGAAGGGGAGTAATGTGTAATGAGACCAAAAAGTTAGATTAGAACCAGATTGTGGAAGGCTTTAAATGCCAAACTGAAGAGAACATATTTGATCTTAGGCAGCTAAGTAATACAGTTGATATCACCCTGAACTTGGAATGAGGAATGCTTGAGTTCAGTTCCCTCCTTGGATACTTATTAATTGTGTGATCCTGGGCAAGTCATGTAACCTTTTAGTCCTAGTGCCCTCATCTATAAAATGGCTGTAAAGGTTCATTATCAGGCTTCCTTTCACACACTCTGCAATCTAGCCAAACTGACCTTGTTCCTGTTCCTCGTAACACAGCATTCCACCTTCCATCTGGTTTCTGACCTCGTCATTGAACTGAAACTTCCCTCTTCAAAGTTGCCAATGATCTCTTATTTGTCCAATTGAATGTTTTTTTCTGTCCTCATCCATGTTGGCTTATCTTCAGCATCTAATGTAGTGGTCTTTTGATGTAGTGGTTCCCTTTTCCTATATATGTTCACCTCCTTATGTCTTCATGAAACAGCTTTCCCCTGGTGCTTCTATCTGCCTGACCATGCCTTCTCAATCTCTTTTGCTGGCTCTTTATCCATGTCACACCCACTAGCTATGAGTATCCCCCAAAGTTCTGTTCTGGATCTCCTCCTTTTCTCCTTCTATTGTCTTGCTTAGTGATCTTATCAGCTCCATTGAGTTAAATTATCATTTCTGTGCAAATGATTACCATATCTGTATATCCAGGCTTAGTCTCTCTCTCAATCACAAATTACATCACCTACTACCTTTTGAACCTTTCAAATTGAACGTCCAATTGGCATGGGACTTGACATGACCCAAACAAAATTTATGATATTTTACCTCTCTTGAACATCTCTATTACTGCTGTTGACCCCATAATCCTTCCAGCAACCTAGGTTTGCAAGCTAAGTGTATTCCTCCACTCCTCCTTCTCTCTCACCACCCATATCCAGATATGAAATCTTATCTTTTTTATATTCACAGAATCTCTCATCTATGTCTCTTTCTCTCCACTCATGCAGTCACAACTCTAGCTCAGGCCTCCACTGCCTCTCACCTGGAATAGTTCAATAGGCTTCTAACTGGTCTTCCTGCCTTAAGTATATCCCCACTCAGCTGCCAAGGTGAGGCATAGGTCTGAGCTCATCATTCTCCTTCTCAGCGAGCTCCAGTGGCTCCCTATTACCTCCAGAATCAATTTGAAAATATTTTGTTTGGAATTAAAGCTCTTCATGGCTAGTCCCTTCCTACCCTTCCAGTCTTCTTATTCTTTACTCCCCTTTTACTCACTGTGCTCTGGCAACACTGGCCTATTGCCAGTTTTTCAAACATGACACTGCATTGCCCACTTGTTACTTTTCACTGGTGATGCCCCATGCCTCAAATGCTCTCTCACTCTGAGGTGAGGACTCCCACCTCTTCATTTCTCTGACCTCCTTCAAGACGCACCTTAAATTCCATCTACTTAAAGGAACCTTTCCCAATATCCCAGCTGTTAACACCATCTCCTTCTAGACTGCCTTTAATCTACTCTTTATTTATTTTTATTTACTCTAACTCTTTATATATGCTGTAAGTACCTAGTTGTTTATGTTTCCTCTTCCCCATTAAAATGTCAGTATTTGGAGGGTAGAAACCATGTTTTTGCCTTTCTTTCTATCCTCAGTGCTTAGTACAGGGCCTGGTATATACTGAGTGCCTAATAAATGCTTATTGACTGGTTTGACTGACTGTGCCTTTGAATAGACTATTTCTACAACTTCTTCCTCACTCCCACCTCTTAGAATTCCCAGTTTCCTTCAAAGCTCAGCTTTCCTGAGTCCTTTCTCCTTTCCTGAAGCCCTCTAGCCACTAGAAATGAAATTAGCTTGTATTCACTCTGTAATATATATTATATAATATACACACATATGTGTGCATGTATATATGTCTATGTATACATATATAAATGTATATGTGTGTGCATAGCCTCCTCTGACAGAATGCAAACTACTTGAGGACAAGGGCTATAGTTCCTAGCAATAGTAACTGTTTGATAAATGTTTGTTGATTGGTTCATAGATTAAAAGACCTACCTTTATTTTTAAAAATATGTATTTGCACAAATACATGACAGGGAGGTATGACAAGATAGCAGTTCATGTGAAAAAAGAATCAAAGGAGTTAACGTATGTAAAGCACAAGAGTGTGCTAGAATCAGTTCTAACCAGCTTGCAAGAGCCAACTGCTATATTTTCCATTTACACCTTGGAAATCAGCTCCCTACAAATTCATGGCTTACTTTATTTTATTGATTTTCTAGACTTAAGAAAATGTTAATGATGCAGAATAAACTTGAAAGCATATGTGCAAGCGATTTGCTTTTCAGAAAGCCTGGTTGTTAAACGTTTACCAGAACACTCTCATATTGTTCTGTAGATATTGCTTGAGCTCAGTAGCAGTGAAGTAGAAGGCTCAGGTTATAGATTCATCACCAGACTGGAGACTTCATGACTCTACGAAGGCTAATAATACCAACAACAACAACAATAACAGTAAGAACAGGAATTTGCATGATGGTTTAAAGTTTGCATAGTACTTTACATCCATTATCTCATCTGAGCCTCACAATACCACTGTTTATAAATGCTAGCTATCACTAAAAGACTTGAGTGTATTGATTAAAAGCTCTACATGACCCAACCAAATGATGTGACTTCTGAAAAAGGTTGCAGCCACCTTTGTTCTAGGTTACTCTTATGATTTCTTTACTACAGAGAACTTTGGGTAAAGAATGCTGGGGGTTCACATAACACTCACTAGCTGTGTGACCCTGGGCAGGTCACTTAACCCCAATTGCCTAAAAAAAAAAAAAAGAATACTGAGGGTTTAAGTGACTTGTCTAGGGTCATAAAACCAGTATATGTGAGAGGTAGTACTTGAACCCAAATCTCTATTCTCTATATCATGCTACCTCCAATGGCTAGCTTAGGTTGCCCTATGCCATATATTCTCCAGAAAAAAAGACATATTAATCCTTCTATAACTACTCCAATCAAACCACATATAAAGTATTGTGTTCAGTCTTGGCCAGTTCATTTTAAGGAGACATAGAAAAACTGGAGCATATTCAGAAAATAGTAAGCAAAATGGTAAAAGTATTTACAATCATGCCAGGTGAAGTTCCATTGAAAAAAACAGGAATAATCAGCAAGAAGAAGAAAAATTTCATCGTTCTTTTTGTTCAGTCATCTTCAATTATGTTCAACTCTTCCTGACCCCATTTGGGGTTTTCTTGGCAAAGAGACTGGAGTGGTTTGCCATTTCCTTCTCTAGACCATTATGCAGATGAGGAAACTGAGGCAAATAGGGTGAAGTGATTTGCCCAGGATCACACAGCTAGTGTCTGAGGCTGCATTTGAACTCAGGAAGATGAGTCTCCCTGACCTCAAGCCTAGCACTCCATTCACTGTGCCACCACACTGCCTAGAGAAAACCAGGGAGAGGAAATTTTTACAAATATTTGAAGGGCTCTCCCGTAGAAGTGATCAGTCTTATTTTGCTTGTGTCCAGTGGGTAGAACTAGAGCCAGTGTCTGAAAATTGCAGAGAAGTAGATTTTGGCTCTGAATAAAGAAAAGCTTCTAAATAATTTAGAGCTAGATCTCTGTGAGCTGCTATGGGAATTAGAATGCTGCAAGCTATATAAATCTTATTGAGGGGTTATAGAGGGCATTCCTGCCTAGGGAAGGGTTAGACGAGATGATAGCTGTGATCCATTCCAACTCAGATTCTCCATCCTTAGGAGATTCTAACCCCTGTCCCCACAAGCACTCGCTCCCAGTTCTGGTTTTTGTTTTCTCTCACCTCAGCACTCTATGCTTCCCTCTGCTGCCTCTAGAAGGACCTATTCTTGGACTCTAGGGTTCTCTGATTATCCCAGTGCAGCTGTCCAGTCTGCAGAGGTGGTGTGAGCCTGTGCTCCAAAGAGAGGTCAAAGCCAGAGAAATAAATGTAGAGGTTATTTGGAAAGATACAACAGTGAAAACCATAGGGGTGGATTGATCACCAAAGGAGGGAAAATAAAGAGAAAAGGAGAGAATGTGAGACTCTTGAGGCTCATGTGTGCTTAATGGGGTGAGAGGAGAAAGAGAAGCTTTAAGAGTAGATAAAAAATGGAGTAGCCAGAGAGGCAGGAGAAGGAAAGAAGAAGGAGGAGCATGTGGTATTGTGAAAACCAAAGGAAGTGTATGTAGACAGGAGGCTATGAATAGTAATAATAGCTTATCTTTATATTGTGCTTTAAGGTTTGCATAACATCTTACACATATTTTACTTGATTCTCACAATAACCGTGTGAAATAAGTACTTTGGGTATTATTGTTCCCGTTTTATGGATGAAGAAACTGTGGCTCAGGACAAAGACATTCTATCTCTTGACTCTAGGCATTTTCTCTGACTGTCCCCCATTCCTGGAATGCTCGCCTTTCTCATCTCTGCCTCCTGGATTCCCTGGCTTCCTACAAGTCCCAAATAAAATATCCACCTTATACAGGAAGCTTTCTCTGAAAAAAAAATTACATATATACATATGTGTCTATATATATATATATATATATATATATGTGTGTTTGTGTGTGTATGTATGTGTGTGTCATTTGATCCTCCCAAAAACCTTGTAAGGTAGGCATTGTTATTACCCCTATTTTATAAAAGTGGAAAATGTGACTGAGATGTTAAATGACTTGCCCAGGATCACAAAGCTAATAGATACCTGGGTGTCAGTTTCTTCATCTGAAAACAGAGTAAGTTGATCTAGATGCCTGTCTAAGATTTCTTCTAGCTCTGTCTATGATTTTATGATCCTAAGTCAAGGAAGATAAGGAATTGGATTTGATGATTAGATGGCCATTGTAGATGGTCCACATAGGCAAAATGAAGAGTTGAAGCAAGCAACCCCCTGCTTCCTCCATATCATCTATCAACAAAAACATGTCCACATGTAAATAGCCATTGAAGAGGGCTGGGGAGTGGGAAAAATCAAGATTATTTGAATGTATGGATACAAGATCAAAATGGGCTAAGCGTCTCAACCTTTTCCCTCAGTTTGCCTGTGTAGACAATGGGACAATCTGATGTTAGCTCTGGGGGCTTATAAAAAGAGCTCGTCTTTGGCATTACATTACAGGAATCACCTTTTCTCACTGCTTCCATGTAGTTCTTTAGATTTCTCTTTCCTTAGAGAAAGGGAGAAAATACAAGCCCTAGCAAGGAGCTAATGTGACCTCAAATAAAAGATCTCACTGTTCTTTAAGTTAATCTGACAGTCTAATGGAACTGGAAGGGACCTTGAGAGGTCATATATTGCCCAACTGCAAGCCTTGAAATTTCTAACTGCCTGGTGGACATTTCCACTTTATATGTGCTGCTGTCACCTCAAATTCAACATGCCTAAAAGGGAACTCATTATCTCCCCCCCCCCACAAAAAACAGCTTCCCCTCTGGACTACCCTGTTTCTGACAACAACACCATCATTCTACCAGTCGCTCAAGCTTGAAACCTTGGAGTCATCTCTGACTTCCTCCCCACCCCCAACTCCAACCCACACATATTCAGTCATTCATAGCCTCTCAGTTCTACCTCTGAAACGTCTCTTACAACTGAATTTTCTTTTTCATTCCCCTTTCAGACTTTATCATCTCTTGCTTGAACTACTGCAACAGCCTCCTGATTGGTCCCCTGACCTCCAGTTTCTACTTTGCATCCCACCCCAAACTCATTCCATCTTGCACACAGTCATTAGAGTAATTGAGGAAGCTGGGTGGCACTGAGGTTAGAGCACTAGAGGAGTAAGAAAACTTGAGTTCAAAATCCAGCCTCAGAAACTTAGCAACTGTATAACCCCCAGCAAATCATTTGACTTCTTTCTGTAGTTCCAATTTCTTCCTCCTCTGTAAAATGGGGATAATAGTACCTACTTCTTAGGGTTGTTGTGATGATCAAATGATATAATACTTATAGAGTGCTTTGCAAACCTTAAAGTGTTACATGAATGCTAGCTATTATTATTGTTAATCATCATCTGTCATCATCAGTCTCTTCCTCCTCCTCCTCCTCCTCCTCCTCCTCCTCCTCCTCCTCCTCCTCCTTCTTCTTCTTCTTCTTCTTCTTCTTCTTCTTCTTCTTCTTCTTCTCATTATGCAATTCAAAAGTATTCAATGGCTTCTCATGACCTAAAAGATATAGTCCAAACTCCCTAGCTTGGCTTGGGACTTTCAAAGATCTTTTGCATTCTAGTTCCAATCAGACCACTCCAGCTTTATCTCCTACTGCTACTACACACAAACTCACTGCAATGATACTAATCACCTTTTCATCATCTCTTGAACAAGTCTTAGGTTTTCTAACCTCTTTACTTTTGCTCAAATTATTCTTATAATCTACAATATCTTCTTTCTTCCATCTATCAATCAAATAACCAACAAGCAAACATTCATTAAGTGCCTACCATGTGCTAGGGTCTGTGCTACATACTAAGAATACAAATTAAACAGCCTCTGCCCTCAAGGTGTTTCTATTCAAAGATTACTTGTCTTTAAAAACTTAACTCAAATGCTACTTTGTCCAAAGAACTTTTTCTCTTTGTCCCAATCCACAATGGCCTCTTTTTTCTTTGAATTCCTCTGCATGAAGGCTTTCAGTGATGGGGAATTTATTCCATTTTATGATCTTTCCAATAAGAAAAATTTTGCCTTATGTTAAACCAAAATCTGACTTGGCAAATTCCATCTCTTACTTGTAGTCTGCCCTCTGAGACTAACCAAGTAGAACAAGTTGAACCCCCTTTCCACAGGACAGCTCTTCAGATATTTAAACACTGCAAACACTTTCCCTTGCCATCCCTCTACCCCCTTGATCCACTTTTCCTAACCAAATCTTCTCTTTCCTAAGTAACACACACCAAGTTCTTTCAACTATTCTTTACATTGTCATCTCCAGGCTTCTTATCATCTTGGCTGGCCTCCTCAATCTGCTCTAGCTTGTCAATTTGCTCTCTAAAATGCAGTACCCAAAATTGAACACAATATTCCCAGTGTTTTTTAGCCAAGTCAGAGGATAGTAGAACCATTATCATTACCTTGCTTTGCCTGAGCACTCTTCTTCTGTTGAAGTGTTTCAGATTCTGTTAGTTTGGGGGCAGTGGGGAATGCTAAATCCCTTTATGTTAACTGGCATTAAATTTTCAGTACACTAAAAAAACCTTGGATTTTTTCCACATGAATCTGAGTCTACCCCATTAGCCTTGTCAAAAAAAAAATCCTATACTCTACATTTTTGGATACAAGGCTACAAGACACATTTTAAAATAATAATATTAATTCATTTAAAAAATTTTAATTTTAAAAATTAATTTTTAAGAAAAATTAATTAGATAATGCTAAGCATTTTTGCCTAGAGAAACTATTCAAACAGATAGAAATCAATCTTGTCTTTAAAAATCTCTACCTCCCATTTTGGAATTATAATTTATAATATTCCTAAATAGAAAAAATTCTCCAGTAAGATAAAAACATGGTCCCAGAGATCAAGTTTTTACTTTAGTTAACATTTTGACTATCAAAAAGAGCAACTTTCACTTAAAATATTGGTACATCCTAGCAGAGAATCATTTTCTTAAAGCCATTTAACCAGATAAATGATTGACCTAGGTGATGGTCTCAACTAGATTAATGGATTTCTTGTCTAAATATAGGTGCCGCTCTTAATCTATTTTCTAGAACATTCTTGAATGTTTTTTCCCAGTTGCCTAGCAAAAAGTGATTAGTCCCTGGTGTAGTTTATGGTTTTTTTTTAACACAAGTGTGGGATTTTACATTTATATCTAGTAATTTTTATTTTGTTTCTTTGACCTATCAATGGTCTGTCAAGTTTATCATGGTCCTTTTGGATCCTCACTGTGGTCCATCATATTAGCTAACCCTCCATGTAGCAGCTAGATGGTGCAGTGGATAAGTGTTACACCTAGAATCAGGAAGACCTGATTTTATTCTAGCTTCAGACATTTATTTGACTCTGTGACCTTGGGCAAGTCACTTATCCTCTCAGCCTCAGTTTTCTCATCTATAAAAGGTGGATAATAATAGCACCTACATTCCAGGGTTGCTGTAAGGATCAAATGAGATAAAATATGTAATTTGTAAACCTTTAAGTGCTATATAAATGCTAGCTATTATTATTATCTATAGATATGGTAAACATGCTGCTTACTAAATGGTATGCTAAGAAGTGTGGGGTAGTAGTAATAGCTAACATTTATCTAGTACTTACTATGTGCCAGGTATTATGCCAAGCACTTTACAATTATTATCTCAGGGGCAGCTAGGTGGCACAGTGGATAGAGCACCAGCCCTGGAGTCAGGAGGACCTGAGTTCAAATCAGACCTCACACACATAACACTCACTAGCTGTGTGACTTCAGGCAAGTCACTTAACCCCAATTACCTCACCAAAAAAAAAAAAATTATTATCTCACTTGATCCTCAGTACAAGCCTGGGAGGTAGATGCTATTATTATCCTCATTTGATAGGTGAGGAAATTGAGCCAGACAGGTTGAGTGACTTGCCCAAGGTCACACAGCTAGTAAGTGTCTGAGGGCTGATTTGAACTCAGGTCTTCCTAACTCCAGGCTTGGCACTTTTTCCACTGTGCCATCTAGCTGCCTCAATTAGAAAGTACTCTAGACTTGAAGTCTGGAGAAAGCTGGGTTCAAATCTTGACTCTATATTTATAATTTTAGTCAAGTCAATCAATTAACAAGCATTCCTTAAGTACATAATATGTGCCAGGCACTGTGCTAAGTACTGGTGATACAAGGAGCTTAAGCTTTTTGGGGCTCAGTTTCCACTTCTGTAAAATGGCAACAATAATCCTTACACTTCCTACTTCATAGGATTATTGTGATGAAAGTGATTTGTAACTGTTTAAGTACTATAGAAATGGAAGCTATAATTATCTATGCTTTTACATTAAGTAAGTACTATCTATACATTTCAGTATTTATTGTAATGACCAGACTGGAAGATAAAGGGAATGTTTTGGATATACTTAGTTTTCCCAATCTTTAGCAAAACCTTTGACATGCTTTCATGCTTTTCTTGTAGACAAGAGAGATGTTGGCTAGCTTAGATGACAACATAGCTAGGTCTCGATTAGTGCAAGTAATGAATCCCCTAAAATGGCTGCATGTATTTGAATTTCCACTATTCAAAGTTTTAATATTGGAAAATAGGGCAATTGTATCCAGCCCCATAGAACTATGTAGTGCAAATGTGAGTGATGCAACAACTTCAGGGGATTCATTATTCACATTAATCAGGACCTAACTGTGCAATTAAGTAAATTCAAAATTGGTTAAATGGCCAGATGCAAAGAGTACGTCCAGTATTAGCCTAGAAGGTCTCCAGGGGTATGCTCTGGAGATATGTGCTTAGCCATTTTAACATTAAAATTAAATATTGATTAAGTTAAATGTTAAATACATTAACATCAAATGTTAATGTATTTAACATTTCTGAGGGATGAGTAACATACTGGATGATAAAGCCAGGATTCAGAAAGGACTTGACAGATTAGAGAATTGGGTAAAATCTAATAAAATAAAAGGTAATAGAGATAAATATAAATTCTTATCCTGAGGTTCAGAAAATCAGCCTTCATAAGTTCAAGTTGGGGGAGTCATGGTCAAAGAGTAGAGTGGGAAAAAAGATTTGGAGGTCTAGCTAGTGGGAAGCTTGATATAAGTCCAGCACAATATGGTGTCATCAAAAATTAATGCAACTTTAGGTTGTATTGGAAGAAATAGTGTCCAGGACTAAAGAGGTATTAGTATTCCTTTCTGCTGCCCTGGGCAGATCCATCTGAAGTATTGTGTTCAATTCTAGGTACCATGTTTTAGAAAGGACATTAATAAACTGACTAAAGGAGATGGTGAAGGGCCTTAAAATCATACCATATGAAGCTCAGTTAGAGGAACTAATGATGTTTGACCTTGAAAAAAGAAAATACAATGCCTTCAAATATTTGAAGGGCTGTCCTATGGAAGGGGGTGTAGACAGCAGTACTGAGAGTGATGACTGTGAAGTTATAAAGACAAAAATGTAGGCTTGATGTTTACAACATTCTAACAATCAGAGATAACCAAGAGTGGAATGGTTCATTCCTGCCCCTGGGGGATGAGTTAGACCAGTTTCCTAAAGTTAGTTAGGAGAGCCATGGCCAGTTTCCATCTCCCCAGAAAAAGAAGCTGGTACTGAACCATTCTAGATGTAAATTTGACTCTGCTTGCCCTATCTTCCCTGCACGATGTGTCTCTCCTACCTACTTTTATGATCTTCATTTGCTCATTCTTATTTCTATCATTTCTGGACCATTCCACATCTCTGCTTCTATCTCTTGGAAACCCTTCTTACTTGGTGTACTTTGTTGGACTGCTCCTCTGAAGGCATTCTGCCTTCCTTGTTAGTTTACTACTGCTTTGCCTCTTGCCATGTGATACTGTTGTCTCATATTAAGCATGCAGACTACTTAGTTATTGCCTGTGGGACTTTGGCTTATGGGCTTCATTCACAAGGACCCTATGATCTGTCATTGGACAGCATCATCTCTTGAGCCTGGAACAGAATGACAGTCCTGGGGGAGCTGAGGGCCTCCTCATATTAGCCTGGTCTAGTCAAGGGGCAACCGTTGCCCTGATCCCTGAAGTTTTCCTACCCAGAGGCAGGAGGCCTCTGAGAAGTTGGATCAGCATTAAGCCAGGGTGCATAGTGGTCTTGCTCTGCCCTTAGTTATCCAGCTGCCCTACAAGTGAGTGCTCCCCTTATAGTTCCCTGAATGAATTTCCACTATTAAAATTTATGGGTGTAAAGTAGGAGGCAGAGCCAAGATGGTGGAGGGAAAGCAGTGACTTGTTTGAGCTCTCCCCCCAAACCCCTCCAAATACCTATGAAAAATGGTTCTAAACAAATTCTAAAGCAGTAGAACCCACAAAAAGACAGAGTGAAACAAATTTCCAGCCGAAGACAGCCTGGATGGTTGATCGGAAAGGTGTATCACACTGGGCTGGGAGGGGAGCTTAGTTTGGTGTGGGCGCGCTGGCTGCAGCGACCCTGAAGCAGGCCTCAGAGGACTGAATCACAGGCAGCTGTGGCAGTTTCCAGACTTCTCAACCCAGGAACGCCAAAGACAACTTAGAAGGTCAGTGGGAAAAGTCTGTAACTGTGGTGAGAGAAAAAGCTAGGTCTCAGCCACCCCCGGGGCCAGGACTGTTTCCTGAGCTTCCGGCCCACAGACTGAGGGGGAATTTAGTGGCTGATCAGAGGGAGATTGCAGGGATCTCTTTGCCAGTGCTGAGGCAGGAATCTCTTGCTTTGTCCATGCTTGGATCTGGGTCACAGTTCTGAGGGGCAGTCCTAGGGCAAGGAGGAATGCTGGTATGGTGAAGCTTCTTGTGGCGGTGGAGAGAAAACACCTCACCCTTTATCATAACACCTTGGAAGAACTGAAAATTTTCAAGTCCCTAGAAGTATCTTTGAAAACAGCTGTACAAACCCCTGAAGCTTGGGACAGTACATTCTCCACAATGGAAACAGACTTTTACCTTAACAAAGAGTTTAAAACTCAAGTAATTGGCCAGGATCATGAGTAAGCAGCGCAAAAAGAATCAGACTATATTATCTTACTTTGGTGACAAAGAAGATCAAAACATACAACCAGAAGAAGACAATGAAGCCAAAGCTCCTACATCTAAAGCCTCCAAGAAGAATATGAATCAGTCCCAGGCCTTGGAAGAGCTCAAAAGGGATTTTGAGAAGCAAGTAAGAGAAGTAGAGGAAAAACTGAGAGTTTTGCAAGAAAATCATGAAAAACAAGTCAACAGCTTGCTAAAGGAGACCCTAAAAAAATACTGAAGAAAATAACACCTTAAAAAATAGCCTAACCCAAATGGCAAAAGAGGTCTAAAAAGCCAATGAGGAGAAGAATGCCCTAAAAAACAAAATTGGCCAAATGGAAAAGGAAGTCCAAAAGATTACTGAAGAAAATACTTCCCTAAAAGTTAGAATAGAGCAATTGGAAGCTAGTGACTTTATGAGAAATCAAGACACTGTAAAACAAATCCAAAAGAATGAAAAATTAGAAAACAATGTGAAACATCTCATTGGAAAAACAACTGACCTGGAAAATAGATCCAGGAGAGAGAATTTAAAAATTATTGGACTATCTGAAAGCCATGGTCAAAAAAAGAGCCTAGACATCATCTTTCAAGAAATAATCCAGTAAAACTGCCCTGATATTTTAGAACCATAGGACAAAATAGAAATTGAAAGAATCCACTGATCTCCTCCTGAAAGAGATCCCCAAAGGAAAACTCCTGGGAATATTGTAGCCAAATTCCAGAGTTCCCAGATTAAGGAGAAAATATTACAAGCAGCCAGAAAGAAACAATTCAAGTATTGTGGAAACACAATCAGGATAACACAAAATTTAGCTGCTTCTACATTAAGGGACTGCAGGGCATGGAATATAATATTTCAGAGGGCAAAGGAGATAGGATTACAACCAAGAATCACCTACCCAGCAAAAGTGAGTATAATCCTGCAGGAGAAAAATGGTCATTCAGTGAAATAGAAGACTTTCCAGCATTCTTGATGAAAAGACCAGAGCTGAATCAAAAATTTGATTTTCAAATACAAGACTCAAGTGGAACATGAAGAGGTAAACAGGAAAGAGAAAATCATAAGAGACTTATTATGGTTGAACTGTTAACATTCCTGCATGGAAAGATGATATTTGTAACTCATGAGACCTTTGTCAGATTTAGGGTAGTTGGAGAGAAAAAAATTATATGTATATGTATATATATATATATATATAGAGAGAGAGAGAGAGAGAGAGAGAGAGAGAGAGAGAGGGCACAGGGTGAGTTGAAGATGAAGAGGTCATATCTAGAGAATAAAATTAAAGGGTGAGAGAGGATTATACTAGGAGAAGGAGAAAGGGAGAGGTAGAACAGGTTAGATTATCTCACACACAAAAAAAAAACAGAAAAGAAAAGGCTCTTACAGTGGAGGGGAAATGGGGGAAGGTGAGAGGGAATGAGTGAATCTTATTCTCATAGAATTTGACTTAAGGAGGGAATAACATACACACTCAATTGGGTATGGAAATCTGTCTTGCCCTACAGGAAAATAGGAGCTGGGGGGAAGGGGACAAGAAAGTAGAGGGATGATAGAGAGGAGGGCAGATTGGGAAAGGGAGTAATCAGAAGCAAGTACTTCTGAGGAGGGTCAGAGTCAAAAGAAAGAATAGAATAAATAAGGGGGTGGGATAGGATTAAGGGAAATAGAGTTAGTTTTTCACAGCATGTCTGCTATGGAAGTGTTTTGCATAACTGCACATATATAACCTATATTTAGTTGCTTGCCTTTTCAATGAGGGTTGGTGGGGAGGGAGGAAGGGAGAAAATTTGGAACCCAAAGTTTTCAAAACACATGTTTAAAAAAATGTTTTCATATGCAATTGGGAAATAAGAAATACAGGAAATGGGGTACAGAAATCCATCCTGCCCTACAGGAAAATTGAAGGGGAAGGGGATAAGAGAAGGCGGGGGAGAGATAGAAGGGAAGGCAGACTAGGGGGAGGGGTATTCAGAATGCATACCATCTTGGGGTGGGGGGAGGGGCAAAATGGGGTGAAAATTGGAACTCAAAATCTTGTGGGAGTAAATGTTGAAAACAAAAAAATAAATAAACAAATTATCATTAAGACTCAAAAAAAAAAGATTTATGATTCAAGGGGCAGCTAGGTAGCATAGTGGATACAGCAACAGCCCTGGAATCAAGAGGACCTGAATTCAAATCAGGGCTCAGGCACTTGACACTTACTAGTTGTGTGAGCCTGAGTAAGTCACTTAACCCCAATTGCCTCACCAAAAAAAAAAAAATTATGGTTCAGATAGGTGGCATGTTTTTCCAACTCTGGGATTCTATGAACCCTTCTCTGTCCATGGAGATCTCTTCCTTCTCTGTAGTGCTGCATTACACAAAATCAAGGTCACATAGTTAACACTTTAAAGCCTCTTCTTAAATACTTCATGTGTGTCCCTCTTATGTTCCCACCTACATGGTCAGTTCCTTAGGGACAGTGTCTCCTGTATCCTCCCTCCCCTAGCTTGTCTAGCTTAATGTTGAGTATATATTTGGTAGCACAGTGAAATTTCATAGTTATTAAGTCATGTCTGACTCTTTTTTGCCTCCATTTGAGGTTTTCTTGACCAAGATACCAGAACAGTTTGCTATTTTCTTCTCCAGCTATTTTACAGATAAGAAAACTGAGGCAAACAGGGTTAAGGGACTTGCACAGGGTCACACACCTACTAAGTGTCTAAGGCTGGATTTGGACTCAGGTCTTCTTGACTCCAGGCTCAGCTCCTTATCCACTGTGCCACCTAGCTGCCCTGCACAGTAAAATAGTAGAGAGAGAATAAACAGGGTAGATTAGAGTAGGAGCCAAGAGACCTGGATTCGAATCCTGTCTCCATCACTCACCAGTCTTCTTGTCAAGCTCTCAGTTTCTTCTATTTGTAACAATGATCTAGTGACAACTGCTATGACCTGCCTTTCCTACATCACAGGATTATCATAAAGACCAAGTGAGGTAATATCTGTGAAAATGTTGTGGAAGCTGAAAAGTACTTTACAGAAGAGAGAATGTTATGATTATCATTCTACAAATACTTGTTGGTTGATTAGTTGATATTTACTCTTCCGTTTACCCTTGAGCTTACGAGAACAGGATGGAATAGTCTTATTGTATTTTGACCTCATTAGGCTCATCTGGAGCGCTGTGTTCATTTCTGGGCACCAGGATTTATGTAAAACAGCAATGAGTTAAGTTCTGTCCAGAGAAGGCAAAACAGGATGGTAAAGGGTCTTCGTCCATAGCATAGAATTTTAGTTGAAGGAACTGGACATGTTTGGTCTGCAGAAAAGAAGTTGAGAGCTAGAGAGGGATGGGGGGGTGGGGCAGGCATATTGGTTGTCTTAAGTATTTGAAAGGATATCACAGGGAGAATGGATTAGACTTTCTGTTTGGCCCCAGACAGCTGAATTAGAAGCAATGGATGGAAATTGTAAAGAGGCAAATTTATGCTTGATGTCAGGGGGGAAAATTAGTATTTTGAAAACTGTATTTCAATATAATTGGTTTTCTTTTTAATCCTATACAGTTATCCCTCCCACATCATGACTTTCCCCATTGCAGTTTCAAAGTATCACAGGTTGGCATAAGAAATTAATGGAAATTTGGGGGCGAATTTTGTGGAAACCACAGGTGACACGCGAAGGTCAGTAGATGACAGAGAAAGCTTAGAAACTCAGAAATGCATAAAATATATGTATAGTATTGTATAATATCAAAACCCCATAAAAGAAAATGAAAAAATTCAGACTTCTTCTCTGGGACAAAGAGAGGGCCAAAAAATTTTATGCAGATTTTCTAGATCGCAGGTTCACCTCTACCTACCCCCACCTGCCTCATGATGTGGAAGGGATAGCTGTATACTTCATCTCATGCAAATAAAATATTGTTCTGAAGAGTACATAAGCTTCCAAAGAATGCCAAAGGGGTCCACAAATACAAAAAGATTAAGAACCCCTATAATCTAGTTCAAGCCCATCACTTTACATATGAAGAAACCCAGAAAGTAGATGTGGTCTGCCCAAAGTCCCCAAGCTAGTTAACATGTTGGAGCTTGGATTTGAGCCCAGGATTTCTGACTTCTAATAAAGTTTTCTTTCTACTACATCATTGATGCCTAAAATGAAACCAGAAATCAAGCTTTCAAGGTCTGTTAGGTCAGCTTTGATAGGGTTGGGGAAAAGGTATGTGTAGGGATGTGTTTGTGTGTGTTTATGCATGTGTGTATGTGTGTGTGTGTGAGAGAGAGAGACTGACAGACAGGCAGATGGAGACAGAGACAAAAAGAGATAGAAAGAGAAGGGGGAAGAAAAGAAAGACAAAAGGGAGGGAAAGGGAGAAATAGAGACAGAGAGAAAGAAAAGGAGAGAGAGAGTAGGGAGAGTAGAAGATGAACAGAATACAGTTTGTTGTTTGGTTGATATCAGATTAAAGAGATTTACAGATGAAGGCCTGTTGAGCATCCCACAGAGCTTGGTTCATGAACTACCTGCTAAGGCACTATTGGAAGTGTTGCTTGCATACCACATAGATTGGAAAGGTCAGAAGTAAAGGAATAATGAGAAAAGGTACTGAGCTCATAGCTCAGAGTCAGAAAAACCACAATCTTGAGGAGAACACTCTGAAACTGGAACCAAACAGTGGGGCCTGGGAAGAGGAATGCTTTAACAAAGAAAACAAGCTCCTTATGTGTTAGACCACTCAGTGTCCCAGCTCCCCAAGCTCTCTTCTCTGGGGCTGAGAACCAAGAGCAAACACAGTTGGCCCAATTCAGAGAGGCAGTGTTAGGCTGGATCTGACTTCATGGCTTCAGGATTGTTTGCTGTCTTTATTGATGCGGGCTGTATGTGGACATACTTTCTCTTCTCTACTCCATCCCCTGCCTTCTCCACTCCCTGCCCACCTTTGCTGGCCCTGTCTTCTCCTCTGCCACCTCTCCATCTCCTAGCAAGCACACTCCCCTTTTCCTGAAAGTAGGCATTCCTCACATCTTGCCACCAGCCTCCTTTTCTGCTGTAATTTCTTCTTCCTCTCAGCTGCACATAGGGAAGTTTCATGCACAGTACTTACCTCTAAATATACTTTTCCCATGCCCACTCAACAATACCCTTTGGAACAACAAAAAAAAAGTTAAATTTCACTAATTATTAGAAACAATATGTTCATTCAATCAGAGATCTCCACAGTAACCAACCATAACTTAAAAGAGAAGGCTCAGTATTCCTGAGGTATAAATAAGACCAGAGGATTGCATTGGGATGAAACTGGTTCAACAAATTATTGGCTCTAGATGTGTCTCTGTGCTTATTGCTTTTAGCTGGAGTGCCTAGTCCCCATCAAGGATCTCCAAGCCTTTAAGTAATAGATCTTTAAATTAATTACCAAAAACATGCCTTGCAGTTTCCAAGATTTGCTGTGATTGTCAGGGATTGTGATAGAGGGGAAGAGAAGGAGATTGTAGGGGGATTGTGGCTCCTATAACTCCCACTCCCCGGGGACTATACTGTCAATGTAGACTACCCTCTTCCTCAGTGTTTTCAGAGCATCAGAGATTGGTAGGATTTCATTCCATCGGAGACAGGGACAACACACTGGGCAAAACCCCTGGATAGGGAAAAGCACAACTTCAGCCAGGGGTAGAGAGAACAAGCATACACTGAAAACCAAAGCTGGATGATAGCAGGGTGTCTGTGAAGTGATGACATTCAAAGGACTGAGATGAATGGGAAACTAGTTGCTGAAGAGGATTTGGAGCAGGAAAATTAGTATCAGAGGAAGAAAACAAATGTAGGAATTCCATGGAACTGACCACTTGTCTGACTCGATCTTACTTCTCATAGTTTCTTTCTTTTTATTGTAGCTCCATGCACTCCCCTTTTCCAATCTACCATTAAAATACCAGATTGATGAGTAGAATGCAGCAGTCTTTCCAATGACTCTCAGGTAGCGCTACTGTGACATCTGAAGAAGCAGAGTTCCAGAGAAGTGTCTTACCCGGGTCTAACAGGTGTAAGTGGTAACCTGGGGTTTAGACCAAATTTTTATGATTCCAGATGCAATTGTCTTTCTACCACACCATACCTGTGCTGAATTGATGGTCATGCTCATAACCCAAACATTTAGGTGCCATAGGCCTCAACCTGGAGAGCTGGGAGCCACCATTCCTCCCTAGTACAAGAACTATCTACTGACTTTTTTGTTGCCACTACCTTCTCTATGTTTCCTTGGTTCCACATTTTTTAGGAGGGATCACATGGATTCTTCTTCTTCTTCTGGGCCTGGTTCTAGAAGCCTAAATATTGTTGCTTTTAAATACTTACCAGCTCAAAAAAAAAATGTAGTGTATATTACACACATCAATGTCACTATCTTCCCACCAAATCTACCCTGGACAGTAATTGGACAGGTCACGTTTGATTCAAATACCTTCATACAACTGCAATTCAACTCAACAGATGTTTGTGGAGGGTCCACTATTCTCAGAGCACTGTGCTAAGCCCTGAGAGAACTATACCATTTAAATAATACATAACCCTGTACTCATGGAACTCAAAGCTTAATAAAGGCAAATGGAAAATAACACTAAAACCATTTATATTGATTTATGGTTTATAGAATGTTTTATGTATTTTATCTCATTTTACCCTCACTAAGCACCCTATGAGGTAGGTGCTATTATCATCTCCATTTGATAGATGATGAATCTGAGGTTAAAAGAGGTTAAATGACTTGCCCAGGGTCATACAGCAAATGAGTATATGAGATAAGACTTGAACTCAAGTCTTCCTGACTGTGAGTCTAACATTCTCTCCTCTGTGACACCTAGCTGCCTCAAGTGCCCAAATACCTATATTTTGTGACGAATATATAAGAAAGGTATACACATAAAGTAGTGAGATAGGGACAGGACGTTAGTCATTTGATTGCATTGTTTAATGAAAAGGGCAATGAATTTGGGGTCAGAAGACCTGGGTTCAAATCCTTGCTCAACTACTTATCTCAATGATGGTAGGCAAATCATTTTACCTATTGGATGATTTCCACAGTCCCTTCTAACTCTAAATCCTCTCATCTTAGGACGTCCCAGCAAAGGAGGCAGCATGGTATAGGAGTCTTGTATTTGGAGGCAGAACATGAGTTGGAGCCCTGGCTCTGTTACCTACTGCCTAGGTGAACTTGAGCAAGGGTGGGGGTGGGAATTCAGTTTCTTCTTCTGTCGCATAACGGGGTTAACTGCATCATCTCTAAGATCCCTTCCAGCTACAGGTGTATATGAACCTACCATCTGTGCTTTCAAGGTGTTATGTGCCTGATGCCTGTCATTAGGGATGGGAAATAGAGATCTAGGCTGGATCAGACCAGAGTTTTCATCATCACTTAACTCCATGACGTGTACACTACAAGTGAGTTCTGGAACAATGTAAACCTAGATCTCTGAGTGAAAACAAACCATGATGAATAAGCTCTTCTCCCATTCACAACAACTACAATACAGAAGGAGAGACCTGAGATCAAATATTGAAAACATTGCAGCTAGGCTGATCTTCCTAGATGTAACAAATCCCTTGTACTTACTCCAATCTCTTGCCATATGATCTTTGGTTCAAAATAAGACATACAAGCTAGAATTCCCATGATTTGTATCCCTTAAATGTCTCAGTCAGTCAGTACTTGGTTCATCTCACGATAACCTTAGTAGGATGGGAACAATCTAGGGGAATCTCTTTTTAACACTGCAAAGTGCCACCAGAACTCTCTCCCCTCTCTCCTTTTCCCCTCCCCCCAACACTCTCTGCTCTACTCATAAAATCATGGTGAGGGGGGAAATTCAACAGATAAGGAGTGATTTCAGGGAAAGTGATTACAGGCATTAGGGATAAATTCTGAGCAAAAGAATGAAGATATGAAAGTGTAGGGCATGGGTGAGGGGCAGTGACTAACAGCACCTTGATTTGAGCTGAGTATATAGAGGAATATAACATGGAAGACTATAGATATACTAAAGCTGCAAAGGCAGTATAATTCCAGCATGTGGGTTTCTTTGAATATCAATCCGAGGGGCTTGAACTTTAATCAGTAGGCAATCCACTGAAGGGTTTTGAGCTGAGGAGTTCACAATCAGATCTCTGCATAAAGAAGATAAACCTTGGAAAGGTCTACTGGCAAGGAAAAAGATTAGAGCAAGGGTTCTTAACCTGGGCTCCATAGACTATAGGGGCTCCATGAACTTGAATGGGAAGAAATTTCATCTTTGTTTACACTAACCTTTGACTTCCTTTGTCATCCTATATATTTCACTTTGTACATTTAAACTAATTTTCTGAAAAGAGGTCTGTGAGCTTCACCAGACTATCAAAGGGGTGTACGACAAAAAATGTTAAGAACCTCTAAATTAAAGATTAGGTCATCAGACTAGTGCAAGATAAATGAATAATAATAGGATTATAGATCTAGAGCTGGAAGAGATATAATAATGACAATTAATAATAACTAACATTTGCATAGCATTTACTATGTGCCATGCACCGTCTAAATACTTTACAATTATTATCACATTTGATCCTCACACCAACCTTGCAAGGTATTATTAGCCCCATTTTACAGATGATGAAACTGAGGCAAACAAAAGTTAAGTGACTTGCCAAGGGTCACACAGCAGGTAAGTATCAGGATTTGAACTCAGATCTTTCTGATTCCAGATCCAGGTAATCTAATCCAACCCTCTTTTTTTAAAGATGAAGAACAGAAACTCAGAGAGATTAAGTGATTTCTTCCAAAGACATACTGTAGCCAGAGGCAGATAAAGGATCCAAGCCCTCTGGCTCCAAATCTACTGCTCTTTCCGCTATACTATGGAGTCCCCTGAATTAAGATAATGGCTATGGTAAAAGAGAAGCAAAGACAGACTGGAGAGCTGTTGTGAGGTCAGAGTACATAGCATTTCATAGCTGATAGTATATGGAGAAGAAAGAGTCAAAGACTTAGTTATATCCCCATATCTAGCAGCCAGAGAAGGAATACATTAGGAAAAAAAAAAGCTGTCATTTCCCTGCAGATAGCCCTGAGATAGACTGACATGCACTTGCATGCTTGATGAATATTTATGGAGAACATCATTGATTTATCTATCCTGGGGTTTGCAGCATTTCTTCAGGTGGCTTATGACCAAAACAGCTAGAAAAATTCTGGGTGGTTATAATAACAAAATACCACTCTCTTCTCCCATTTAAATATATACATTTTCATGAGTTCATACTTTAAGATAGGAAGACAAAGTAAAATACACATCCACTTATCAAAAGTGCAAGCAGAATTCTGTCAAGTTACCAGATGGACTTGAAAAATGCATTGTTTTTGGCAGCCCCCAAAGAGGGGGTATGGCCATTTGAAATTTTTAAAAAAGAAAAATAAAAAGATTCACCTAAGTCTAAAAAAAAAACTGAAGTTTTTTTTTTTAATACCTGGAAAATAATAAGAACTGTAATACACCTGATTGCCTCTGTGTTTGCATACCCCCTGTTAATACAGATTACAATCCTTCTAGGCCTTTGTAGATGGTCTTCTTGAGTTACTAAAAAAAAAAAAAAATTAAATATCTGACCACCTTTTCTTTATGATAAGACTCTGTAACCATGAGGTAAACTAGTCCTGGGACCACAGATGCACAGGTCATCATGGGGCTTTTATTTGGAGTCTCTCCTGTTTGGTAGCACCTTCCAATCTTTGTTCTTTATTGTTAAAGCCTTTTGGAATCAAAAATTACTTCTACACAACAATGAGATTCTACAAGAGAACTGTGGCCAGGCAGAGGGTAGGGGGTGTGGGATAGGGTGAATAGAAGAAGGAAATATAACATTTTTTAAATTAAAAAAAAAAAAAGAAACTACTGCCATTCTCCCTGGCTATGTATGGGTAATATGTATTTAAAAAAAAAAGAAGTGCATCTGTCACTTAAATGGCTCCTACACACAAGGAATAGCAGGAAACAAAATGAAATGATCTCCCAAATTACAGATTTTTGCCATAGAGATGAAAGATGGCTCCCTGCCCCCTTCACCCAATGGCCACTCAGAATTCTGGCTCCATATTGGACTACAATTGTTTTTTAAACTCTTGGCCACTTGAGATCAAACAGGGCATAATGTCAAACTGGGCATGGGGTTAAGGGATGGGTGGAATGCACAGGTTGGTAAGGAGGAGTTTGCTTAAGGAGAACTGACCCCAAGTTTGAAACAAATCAGGCTCCTGTACTCGAAATAATATTAAGGGGCAAAACATCTCCCACATCATCCCCTGAGTGCTCTCCACAAACTTTCATAAGCCAGAAAATGCATTAGCACCACTCTCGTGAGAGACCAAAGTCCATTCTGATAACTAAATAGTTTATCTCTATGATTGGTTATTTAGCTTTACAGGTCCCACACTTTACCCTTAGGAATATTTTGTTTTGATTATCCTGTACTACATCTAATAAATTTTGAAAAGGAAAAAAAAAAATCACCCTTAGCTTATACATTGAAAGAAGTTGGTTCTGGCCAGTACCAACATTCAACAAAATGGTGAAGTAGAAAATGCTTGTTTTTACTTTCTCTTCCCTTCCTTCTATCTCTCCTGCAAGTCTGCTCTGGTTCCTTTCAGTTTCCATTATCTTTGCCCCTTCTTGAGAGATTTAGTCTTTATCTCTTTCCAAAAGGCCAAAAGGTGGATGTTGAGCCAAGTTGGAAAACAATCACACCTCTGCATGTGATGAGACTAGGCTGGAGGGCCTCCAGATTTAGAGATAAAAGTTATGAGCTAGGAGCTTTTGCAGGAATATTTGTATTTTAATTAAGGACTTTGAAAAACAAACAAACAAACAAAAAATCTTCCCATTAAAGATGCAGAGGAATGAATCTCTAATGCTGGAATTTCAGAAACTTATGAGCTTCAATAGAGAACATGTGAAGGTGATTGGGGGAAAGGGTTCCTCAATAACTTCCAGATTAATACAATTTGGTACCACCAGGTTAATCTTCCTAAGGCACTGCTTAGATATGGAACTCTCCTTCCTGTCCACAAAATTTTGCTGGCTCTCAGTTACCATCCAAATAAAGTCTAAACCTCTTAGTTTGGCTCTGTTGTCTGAATTTTCAGGCTGAAAATATGAGTTTTGTTTAGTATTTCAGTAGGCTGCAGTTGGGCAGCTAGGTGACACAGTGGATAGAGGTCCAGGACTGAAGTCAGAAAGACTCATCTTTCTGAGTTCGAATCTGGCCTCAGACACTTAATAGCTGTGTGACCCTAGGCAAGTCACTTAACCCTGTTTGCCTCAGTTTCCTCAACTGTAAAATGAGCTGGAGAAGGAAATGGCCAACCACTCCAGCATCTTTGCCAAGAAAATCCCCAAATGGGGTGAAAAAGAGTTGGACACTACTGAAACAACTGAACAATGACAATAGACTGTGGTAAGAATGCCACAGAGAGGCAAGCAGCAAGACCAACTCAGTGATGAGTCTGTGAGCTCCTGACTAAAGGCTCCTCATATTTCCTCTGCTTGAGGCCAAGATTAGACTCAAAATCTAAAGTCAGAGGGGTGAGAGAATGAGATCAATAGGTGGGAGAGAAGTGGCACCAATAGTGAAAGTTAGGGGGAAACAGGGGAAGGAAGGAATACTATATGTGGGCTCTGGAATGTGGAAGGAATGAAATGTGGAGGGAATCAAATACACTATTCCCTTTCTTTCTTATTCCAACCTCTGAGATGATATGGGCATGTTCTCTGCAAGATCCAGTTGATTCCAATTGGGCAATCAGTGCCCACCAATATTAGAGTCAGGGTAGCGGGTCTTCTCTTTGCCTCCTCAGCCTTCTAAAAGGCAAAAGGACAAGGCAGGAATTTATCAGCTCTCCTGCCTTTTAGCAGGATGAAATTACCTGCAGACACAGGGACAATTGAAATCCCTAGTACCACTCCATCCTACCTGGGTGTCACTTTGGTAATCTGCATGTAATCTGTGATATCTCCCTCCTGTGAATCCCTAAAGCATTTCTTGTCTGAATTGTTCATTCACTGATGGGAGGATATACTGCCTTGTCTGAGAATTATGTATGCCTGCATCTTACCTCCCCCACTAGGCTGTGGGCACCCAGAGAGCAGGATTTATGTTTCAGATAATCACAATAGCCCATATTTATATGAGTTTTACACACACTATGTCATTTGATCCTTACAAAAACCCCAAGAGGGAGGCAGTGTATTATTAGTATCAATATCCCATCTTAATAGAAAAGAGAAACTTTATATCCCTCACAGTTTCTAGCACAGTTCCCTCCACTGAGAAGTAACTCAGTTAAATTTCCTCCACTGAATAACAATAAGTGAAATTACAATTTTCGTAAGGTCTACCCTGAGGCATTGTCAGAGTTGGAAAACTCTGGGAAGGGAATTCATTAAGGATAAAATCAATTAATATTTTGGAGTGTGGCTCGTTAGTTGACTGATAGTCTGTTAGTAGACTACCACTGGTCTGGTTTAGAACTGTGGGTTGATCACCTCCGTCCTAACATGTGCAAAATTGCTTATGCAACAGAGACTGAGTACAATAGGGCACTATGCTAGCCTTCCCTAACCATAGCTACTACTACCACCCAGCTTAAAGTTTTTCCCTCCTCAAATTTTCCAAGAGAACTTTATCTTTATCTCTTTTTCAGCTCTGTCACAATTTCTTGCATTGCACTTAGCCATATCTGAGGCCAATCCTGCCTTGTAGATTGTAAGTTCCTTGAGGGCAAGGACGGTGTCATTTTTTTTTCTCTTTAGCTAAGCTCAGAGTTTTGTACATAGTAATAACAATTACTGAACAAATAATTCAGAATCCTTTGCTAACTGCATGGCCAAAATATATTTCCTTTATTGATTACATGTAATTACTTTGGAGAAACCTATTGCATATTCCAACTCTGGTCTAGATAACAAGAATCTCTCAATAAGTAGAACAAAGCAAAGCTTTTGTATAACTTTGGAGAAATAGAATCAAAGGATAGAAGGTATGGTATAGGGAGGACAGAACAAAAAGTCTGAGAAATTGATGTATCTATCAAACTGTTCTTGAAATTCACATCTGAACCATTGAGGCATACATATGAAGTTCCTCCTCAGTTTAGCAAAAGATAAAACATTAGAAAATAATAGATTATCAAAAATTACCCAAGCAAGTAGAACAAGCCTTTTATCGTTCTATCTGGAGGGTATAGGTTTCCGCTTAATTTTTGCAGCTTAACAATACCTCATGTAACTATGTTGTTCAGTTGTTTCAGTCATGTCTGATACTTCATGATCCCATTTGGGGTTTTCTTGGCAAAGATACTGGTATGGTTTGCCATTTCCTTCTCCAACTTATTTTACAGATAAGGAAACTAAGGCAAACAGGGTTAAGTGACTTGCCCAGGCTAACACAGCCAGTAAGTACCTGAGGCCAGATTTTAACTCAAGATAATGAGTCACAGTACCTATATTTGGACAGTTTTGGCACATTTCATTGTTGTCTTACAATAATTCAAGGCACTGTCATCAACCAATTTGGTCAGAGAACTGGGGGTTCCTTAAAATTTTATGTGGAATACTTTCATGCCTATGGGTAAAACATCTGTCCATTTAAGTTGCACAGGTTTTAACTTCTTTGTTTGAATACTGTTTGTCATTCTGCTATTTCTGTAGAGTCAGAATAATATGGCCAGTGAATATGTCATTAGACCTACAAGGCCTTGCAGTTTTATCTTACAGTTTGTTTTATAAAGGAGGTGCTTCTGTTGCTATTTAGATACAATGATGTCAGATCTAGGATCAGGAAGAGGAAGGGAGGTGGCTGTGGAGGCTGACATTCATTAAAACCAACCCCCTCCCCCAAATAAAAAAGATTTGGATTTTGTATCCTTATTGCTCAGAAGATGTAGTGAGTAATTATTTATTTATTTATTTTTTGTTAACTAAGTCCTATCTTCCTCCTTCTGTCTTACAGGTACATGGCAATTATCCACCCCCTCCAGCCTCGGCTGTCAGCTACTGCCACCAAAGTGGTCATCTGTGTCATCTGGTCCTTGGCTCTCCTGCTTGCCTTCCCCCAGGGGTACTACTCCACTACAGAAGACATGCCCAACCGAGTGGTGTGCATGATTGAATGGCCGGAACATCCCAGCAGGGCTTATGAGAAAGTGTGAGTAGCACAGCTTCCACATTGGAAAGTGCTGTGAAGCATATTTCTTTCTCAGCTGCTCCTTATTTCTCCTTTTCCTTTGGTCTTCATTTCTTCCACAACCATCATCAGACAGGATTGGCTAAATGCCTGGTACAATTCTCCACACAGAGCCAGATATAATTCTCTATGCTGACTGTGCCTAAAGCTATTTGTGATCCCTGCCTTCTAGTAATGAATTAAGCTGAACTAAATTTACTTCCTTCCTCTGAGCCTCAGTTTTCCCATCTGTAAAATGAAGAAATCAAACTGAATTATCTCATAGGTCCTTCCCAGCTCTGACATTTTTTGGTTTGAGCTTCTCTGTGATTTTTATGTATTATTTCTATGTGGAATAGGGTTGGGCATTATTCTCATGCCCTCAGTGTTCTTATTTTTCCATCTCAAATGTCAGCAGGGTATACCAAAAAGAGAGCTGGCCTCAAGTTTCCCCTAGACAAAAGGCCTAGGTCATTTCACTCCCTTAAAACCTCAGCTTCAGCAGTAACATGGAGCTAATAATAGTTGTGCTGACAATCTCCAGGGTCACAAAGATCAAATGAGATGATGTATATGAAACTCTATTCACATGTAAATTATTCTTATTCTCAATATTTTAGATGGACACTGGGCCCAGCTCAATATCTATTTGTATTGCCATCCAGCAACACAAATAGACAAGAAGCTGGCCCCAGAATTATATAGAAGGAGTGGAGCAGGCTGGATTCTTTCAGGAAATTGAAAAGCTCCTTTAATGACTCCAAGTTTTTCCTGGGAAACAAAAGCCTATGCTTCTAATACTAATAGTCTACCGGTGTTATATGGTTCTGATACCTTCCTGGAACAAAATAGTCTCTAAAGAATTGCCAATGAATATCACACAGAGGGCAATGGGGAGATGGGTGATGGAGATGAGCAAGTGAAAATACATAAACAATGAAGAACTTTAAAGAAAAACAAGTAAAAGATCATCAGAGAAATATGAAAGAGAAGATGGCTTGGTCACATAGAGAGGGTGAAGGATTATAAGTGAAGAACCTAAATACTCATCCAATATCCTTGTGATGTTAAGAGAAATGAGGCAGGTATCCTGTCTCAGATTTAAGAGAGGATACAGACAAGATTCTTAGAGAATAGGTACTCGTAGATGGGCTGAAAGCTACATTTGGGGGGGTGGGGGAACGACATCCAGATCTATGAAATCAATCAGCCAATCAACAAGCATTTATTTAGTACCAGGCACTGTGCTAAGTGATAGGATTACAAATTCAGGTAAAAAGACAATCCTGTCCTGCCCTTAAGGAGCTTGAATTCTAATAGAGAACATAGCATGTAAAAGGAGGCTAAAGCCGTAAAGGGAAAGGTATCCAACCAGCTATCTTTCTGGTCCACTTATTTACAGATAAGGCAATTAAGGTCCCTAGATACTAAAATAGCACAGCAGCAGAGCAGGGATCCAAACAGGAGTCTTCTAAATCTAAATCCAATTCGCTTTCCTTCACTCCACCATAAGACATGGACCCTTCTTTCGGTGTTTCTAGCCCTTTTTGAAAATCAAGACACATGCACATATGAGAGGTAGCATGGAATAGTGAATACAAAATTGGACCTGGAGTCAGGAAGACCTGGATTCCAAATCCCACTCACACTCTTACCAACTGTGTGATCATGAGCAACTAACTTCAGCTCTCTGAGCCTCAGTTTCTTCCTCTGTAAAATAAGGGATAATGACAGCATCTACCTCATAAACTAGGAGGATGGAATGAAAGAATGTATACAAAGCACTTTGCAAACCTAAAAACCTTATATGAATATGATACAGTTAAAATAATGACTCAAAGCAGATAATTCATATACAGAAGACTGAGTAATATAGATAAGAAATAGGAAGATCTTTCCATCTGGAGCCTGGACTGCTAAATCTATGACTGGCTAGAATAGTAGGAACTAGACCCAGTGATCTTCTAAGTCATCACAGTGGAGGTCCCAAAGTCTTCTTGACTCATAGAGAGGATTTAATGGACCATTAAGAAATTACAGTTTCTTCTGTTAAGTTCAACTCAGACCAATTAGGCAGCTCTCTTTTTTCAAAGTATGCTGATAGTGTGACCCTGGGCAAGTCATTTAACTCCAATTGCCTCACCGAAAAAAAAAAAAAAAGCCTCTGGGTACAAAGTATGCTGATAACTACAAGGTCCAAGCAGGCTGTGTTCAGCTTACATCATATAGCTAAAGGGATTGGAATACATGCTCTCTGAAGTTCCTGCCAGCTCATAATCTGTGATCCTTAACATTGGTTAGGGCTGATTATGGGTTTTGGAGATTCAGAAAAGAGGTGCAAATTGGTTCTTGACAGTGTTTTGTCATACTTTCCCACCACTCCATTGTGACGATTAAAAAGTTTTGAGAGACATAGTTTCTGGGTAATATAATCATTTTCTTAATGAGGCCAGCACATTAATAATAAAAAGACGGTCATTTGGCCTCTCTCTTACACCAAAGATAATCATGGCAGGGGCTCACAGTTCATATACCTTTCAAAGAGTGGATGTTCCTGAGGGTTGACAATCAACTCTGATTGGATAACACAATAGAAGGTGAGCTACATTAAAATGAAGGGCTCAGAATGACATCATGTCACTTGGACAGAGAAACTATCTCTTTACCAGACTACCCTCAGCTTTGGGCTATCTATTCAAAGAATATATACCCCACCTAAGCCTGAGAAGAACACAATAGCTTCCACAGGGTGGGGTCCTGAACAAGAAAGTTAGTCCAATCTCCTTATCAGTAATGTGCTTCGAGAGAATGAACTTTTAAAATCAGGACTTTGGAAGAAGAGGAGAGCTTGGAATCTCCTCAAATTATTGGTTATTAACAATAAGTTCTCTCATCATTAATGTGTGGTGGGAATCTATCTTCTTGTAATCATAGGCTTTAGAGCTAGAAGGAAAGTTAAAGGTTATCTAGTTTAGTCACATCATTTTATAGGTTCTGCTTTAATACCCTGCCAATCAGTGAAAATTATTAATAATCATATTTCCTTATTAGAATACATTACACAGACACACAGAAATAGATAGATGATATAGATATAGACATAGGTCTAGATGTAGAGACATAGAGATGATGTGGATAGATATGAGGTTCAGGGATTTAGGGGTGCTGGGACCCCAACATCACAGCATGTGGATCCTGCCGGAAAGAATTCGACCCAAGCCTTCTTTCAACCAAAGACAAGGTTTATTAGAACATCCGTCATATTGGGCAGACTCTTAAGGAGTCTGAATGTTAGTGAACTATTGGCTAGATTCTAAGAATCTGAGCAGTGGCTAGATTTTAAGAATCTAAGCAATGGCTAGATTATAAGAATCTAAACTGTGGCTAGATTTTAAGAATCTGAGCATCTTAATGGAGACAACACAGAAAGACTATGGGAGGGATCTAGGAGTGGTCAAGTAATCTACGAGGTAATAGAACTCCAGGGACCTGGATCATTGTGGCCAAGGGAGTATGGAGTCTAGATAGGATAAAGGGTGGGAAGTGGCCTGAGACCATAGGGAGGTAGGACAATGGAGGACTAGGCTAGGTTAAGGGTAACAGAATCAGGAGATTGAGTGTAGCCACAATGAAAGGCCAATTGATGGGATTATAGCCTCAGGCAAATGCCAGAGATTTGGCCAAGTGGGAAAATCCAGGGTTTTTTCAGGGTTTTTTCCTTTTGGGGTCTAGATCCCATCCTCATCAGATACAGATAGAAAAGATTCTGTGTGTGTGTGTGTGCGTGTGTGTATGTGTGTAAGATATAATGGAAGACAACATGGTATAGACCAGTGGTGTAAAACTCAAATAGAAACAGGGCCACTAATTCATACATAAGGATCCCTGCAGCCATGTGGTGACTTAGAAAATGACATTAATGTGATATAGGTTCTATTGTATTTTTATTTATTTTATTAAATATTTCCAAATGACATTTTAATCTGGTCTGAGTTGCACTCAGGAATGGTGCTCTGACTCATTTGAGTGTTTGACTTCTCTAGCATAGAGGTTAAAAGACTGACCTTGGAGTGAAGAATATCTGGGTTGAAGTCTTGTCTCTGCCACATACTAAATGTGTAACCATTGACACATCACTCTTAGTGCCCCTGGCAAATCTTTAAGATTGTCAGTTGCAAAGAAGTTGCTGACCTATATCCGCATAAGTATTTCCCTTAACTGGCAAAATAAATAAATGAAGGGGGGAGAGGAGAAATAGGTGGTACCAATTATAAAAACTTACCTTTCTCTAGTTCTTTAATGTATCTAAAGCATTTTCCTCACAACCACAGTGTTAGGTAGGTAGTAGTATAGGTCTTATTATCCACATTGTACTGAAGGGAAACAAGTTGAGAGAGGTACAGACTTGTCTGTGAACACACAGCTAGTGTTCAAGGCAAGATTGTAACTCAGGCCTCTGGACTCCAAATTCTAAACATCTCAGCTACATCACACTGTACATAAATAAATCAGTTAACAATCGAGCAAATGCTAAGGCTAAGGAATGCCCCTGAGGCAAGAGGAGTGTTCTCAGCTGATACCAGCAGAGTTAGAAACCAGGGACTGACTTTCCAGCCTAACATGTGAATGAAAACCTGATTTCTTTTGTTCTGTGTTAAATCTCTTTTTATTGTGAACTAAGTCATCATCAACAGCACACACACACACACATACACACACATACACACATGAACCAGATTTTTTCTTATTGTTTTTGTGAATATTGAAATACTAGCTTTCCAAACTCCTCTAGATCACCACTGGACAAAAGGCAGCATGTGTGCACTTTCAGGATAGGTGGTTTATTGAGATGGCGGCAACTAATATTCTCCTCGCTGCTGCCCACTCTCTTTATGACTATTGCCCAGAGTTCCAGGTGTCATCACTGTAACTGATTCAAAGCAATTGACTCAGGAAAGAAAGGCCCTGTGAACATCCATCCTTAACAATACTCCTAAGAAAACAGATCCTTCCATGCAGCATACACATACCTGACAAAACCCACTGCCCAGCAATGAACTCATTAGCAAGCCTGCAGTTGCTTTCAGAGGCAAGAGAAAACCAAGGGAGTGTGATTAATGAAGTGCGATGAATGGTGGAAAGAGAAAAGGCAACACATGGGAATCATTTCTTCATATCCTAATTTAGCCTCCCTCCCCCAAATTCCAAAGGTCTGCACATTGCCCTACAGAATATGTCTAAAGCCTTGTGGATAGCAGGCATTTCATGCTTATTGAATGGATACATATTTATATGGTAGTGGCATAGGATTAGGTGTGTGCTGGGACCAATTCAAACCAGCTTATGAAGGTTAATTGTTAAATTTTCATCATGAATAACAAGTTGCACATAATAGATTTGCCCATTCATGTGCAATCATCTTTTTTTTATTGTATTCTTATGGAAATGCTTGTTTTGTTCCATAAATTAAAAATAAAATTTAAAAAAATTTCATTGTGAGTGTTTATACCTTGTCAAATGCTGCAAGTCAGGGCTTGATTTATTGTTTTCTTTATTGTTATACTTAAGAAAGTAATGGAGAAAATGTTAATAATGCAGATGGTGTGTCATAAAGACATCTCTCCCCTCCCCCCTTCCTTTTCATAGAACCAGTTGTTAAACATTTATCAAAACATCCCGTGTGTAGGATTATGGAATTTTAGAGCCAGAAGGAGCCTTAGGATAACTGCATTTTAAGGTCTGCAAAGCGCTATATATGTTTTATCTCATTTGATCCTCACAAAACCCCTGCGAGATAAATGTTTTCATTATTTTCCAGATTAGGAAATTTAGGCTGAGAGAGATGCCTTTTGAAGGGTCACACAGCTAGTCAGTGTCTGAGGTTGGATTTGAGCTCAAGTCTTCCAGACTCCAAGTCCAGCACGGTCCTGGCTCAGTTATACCAATTTGTGTTGACAGCCCCAAATCATGGGTACACACAAGAACCAATGAGGAACTCCTGGTCATGTATGTATTTTAGCTAGGCGCTAGATCATACATCCTACTGGAAAGGGCTAGAGCTCATGCTCAATTTTATGGGAAGTGCTCCAGTCCAGCAGATTGGGGGACTCCTTGTTTTCACCTAAATATAAGGAAAAGAGAAAATTAACACTTTATAGTCAGAAAGACCAAGTTTGGCCCTAAAAAGGAATGAAAAAATGCACCTCCCTTTCTTCTTCACAGAGATGAGGGACAATGTATGTGGAACATTGCATACACTATCAGACTCAATTGATATATATGTTTAGTTTTGCTGAGTTGCAAAATAAACATAGTAAATGTAAGATAATCTTAGAGGGGAAGGCACCAGTAGTTGGGAGGAGCCATAAAGACCTCCTACAAAAGGTGAGATCTGAGGTTGATCTTGAAAGAAACCAGGTAGAGGTGAGGGGGGAGTACATTACAGGCATGGGAGACTGATAGTGTGCTGAAGCATGGAGATGGGAGACGGACTGTCACTTTTAAAGAATAGCAAAGAGGTCAGTAAGACTGGATTGTAGAGTATGTGGAGGGCAGTCAAATATAAAAAATTGGAATGGGACAGGTTATGAAAAACAAAGGACTTTATAGAAAATGGTTACACTGGGCTTTCTCTAGTGAAATGGAGGGTGATGTGGTCAGACTTATAGCTTAGGAAAATTACTTTGGCAACTGTGTGGAGGATAGATTGGAGTGAGGAGAGATTTAATGAAAAGAAAGCACTTAGAAGGCTACTGCAACAATCCAGGCAAAGGGAGGTGAGGGCTGAACTATGCGGTTGGGCTATGGAATTAGATAGAAGGGGACATATGTGAGAGATGTTGTGAAGATAAAAACAGCAAAATTTGTCAGCTGATTAGAGATATAGGCTAAATAAGAGTGAGGAATTGAGAATAACATGGAGGTTTTGAACCCAGGTAACTGGGAACCTGGTGCTACCCTCAACATTAATGGGAAAATTTGGAAGATGAATGGATTTGGAAGTAAAGAGAATGAGTTCTGTTTCGAACATGTTGATTTTAAGTCAACCTATGGAACATCCAGTTGAAAATGTCAAATATGCAGTTTATGATGTGGTACTCAAGCTCTGAAGAGAAACTGGATATATAGAACTGGGAAGTACCTAAATAGAAATGATAACTGAATCCATTGGACCTGATTTGACCATCAAGTGAGCTATTATATACAGAAAAGAGAAGGGGATCCAGGACAGAGCCTTGGTGGAGTATTGACAATTAATGTGCATAATATAGATAAAGGTCAGCAGCAGACACTAAAAAGTGGTTGTCAGATAGAATGGAGAGAACCAAGAGAGTATAGTGTCAGGAAAACTCAGAGGAGAGTATACCAGGAAGAGAAAGTGATCAGCAATGTGAAATGCTATTGAGAGGTCAAGAAGTATGAGGAACAAGAAAAGACAATTAAATCTGTTGATTTTAAAATTAGTGATTATTTTGGAGAGCAGTTTCAGTTAAATGAAGATGTCAGTAGTCAGACTGCAGAAGATTTAGAAGAAAGTGAGAGAGAAATTGGAAATAGTATAGATGACTTTTTCAAGTTTATCTGAAAAGAGGGAGAGAGAAATAAAATAGTAGTAGGGATGGACAAATTTAAGTGATGGTTATTTTTTTAAGGATAAGAGAGACCTACACATGTTTTTAGTCATCTGGGAAAGTGCTAAGAAATGGAGAAAAATTAAGAATTAGAGACAATACGCTAAAGACTGAAGGGGATATGATCGAGGGTATATGCTGAGTAGAAGGGTTGGTTGTGGGAAGGAGAAAAGTCACCTCTTCAACAATGAAGTAAATAAGGAGATTGGGGGGGGGGGGAGCAGTGATTTTGGCAGGATGTGAGATGAGAAGGCAAAAAGATGGAGCTTTCAGCAAATGTCCTCAATTTTTTTCAGGAAAGTACGAAGCAAGGTCCTCAGCTAAGAGGGTAGGGGGGCCAGGTTGTGCTATGGAAGATTTGAGGAGAGATTAAAAGATTTAGAACAGCCATTGGGGTGAATGGGATAGAGAATGGAATAGGAAGGAATAAAAGGCTTGCCTTGCTGCAGTGAAAGCCCAGCTGAGATTAGGTAACAAAGTTATGGTGGGCCCAGTCAGCATGGTTTCTTGGTTTTCTCCAGCTCTGTTTGGCAGTACATGAATAAGAGAAAAGTCAACAGGGTGGAAATAATTGGGTAGTCATGATCAATGATGAGACAAGGATATTTGAGAGTAAAGAATAGTCTAAGATTGAAATGGCTCACCAAAGGGTTGAGATTGGGAAGTGAGGAGAGTGTAGCCTGTACAAGGGTGATAACCTAAGTGGTACTGAGGGGTTGAGGGATTAGAGGACACAGTAAGGACAAAGAGCAGACTTCAATGGAATGATAAAAGAATTTGATTAAAGAAGGGAATTTCACAGTTCATGAACATGAAAGTGGAATACTTATGAGTAATGTCAAAATCAAGAGCATAACCATCCCTGCATGTTCCTGAGGTGAATTAAGTCATGGAATTTGAGAAGATTGAAGAACTAGGAAGATAAGGTATTCAGGAGAACATTGATATGTATGTTAAAGTGCCCTAGAATAGGGGAAGGAGTTAGAGTAGGGAGAGAAATGAGAGCAAAACACAAAATTCATTTAGGAAGAAAAAAGAATGTCAGAGGCAGGAGGGTTAGGAAGGGATAGGGATCAGTAAATAAATAGCCACTATAATCTGGATTTGGTGATAAATTTGGATAGCATAAACCTCAAAGGAAGAGAAGTTGTTGAACAATGGTGTCAGAGGAAGAGTATGGATGTGTCAATGGGGAGCAAAGCATATTCTGACTGTCCAAAATGCCCATTGAGCCCAAGGAATGAGAGAACATCTAGCCAGTGATGGAAAGGGTTGCTAGGGAAATAGTGTCATCAGGAGAGAGCCAGAAGAAGGAAGGTGTGAGACAGAAAGAGATACAAAATGAAAGTTTGTTAATTATGGAGCAGGCTTCCCAGAGGGCACAAGGGGAAGGAGTGGGCAGATCTAGAATGGGATATTGTTTGGGTGAGGAGGTAGGATTGAGGTAGATTGGAAAGAGAGAGCAACCTGCTGGGTTTGGGGAAAATATTTCACTAGATAATGGCTCAGTATCATTGGGATGGGGAAAGTATAAGGGATTAGGACCCTGCTAATCCTTGAAGAATGAGTCCTGGCAGAAAGTTGGTGGATGGAGAAAGGTATGGTGAGGGATGCAGGTGATTAGATTATTCAAGGTTGTCCTTCAAGCCCCAATCTTGTTATACACAAGTGGTGTTTCCTGTGAAGCCCTGAGAGGTCAACCTTACAGAAGGCAAGAGAAGGAGGAAGTATGGCCTAGGGAGTCTGGGAGCCAGGTCAGAAAGCAGGAAATGTGTCCCAGAGGACCCCCACCCACTCATCCCCTCAAAACACAATCAAAGGAGAAAAGAGTTTTCAAGGAGGAGAAGAGTCAGCAGCATTAAATTCTTCAGTGAGGGAAATGTCATAAAACTGTCTAAAAAGAAAACCCTCTATTCTGACAACATTGATTTTAATTATACTTAATTTTGCAAATGAATAAGTGCTGTGTAGTATTCTAGCAAGGTTGATATGTGTGTCAGAAGTGATGCAAATGACAGGCCACTCCAGATATGAGAACTCGGAGAATTAGTCTTCAGAGCCTTACAAGATAAGAATAGGTCTTTCTCCAATCTCCTGCTTAAGTCTACCCAATTCCAAGAGTCCACCCAGCAATGAAGGTAATAGGGACACTGACTGAAAGGCCAAAGGTACATTATTGAATGTTACAAGAGAAGGCCAAACAATGCCCACACACACACACACACACACACATACCATGAATTATAAGGTAAGTCCTACCCCCCCACCCCCCAACACATATACCCCCACACACATACATCCACGACTTTATTTTCACAGCATAAAATGATTAAACCTTTGCTAATGTGACTTTTCCAGATGCTTGTCCATTCACTCCATCTGCCTCCTCCATTTCCTTTAACTGGAACGATCTTTATCCTTTAGAGAATTCTGTACTGGGAATTAGTAGGAGCCCTGACCCTGGTCACTTCCTACTTTTACTAATGGAGAAAATCAGGCTAAGAGCTCTAAGCCTAGAGCTTTCAGCAGACAAAGCTTCCTGGTCTCATTAGGGTCAACCTACCTTGTAATTCCTAGTATTTGTAGAATGTGTGATTATAAAGAAGCCATTAGGAAATGGAAAAGAGAATTTTTTTAAATTTCACATATATGGGAAGAAATTTAAGATAAATACATGGTGGTTAGAAAAAGCAGGACTAAACTGTTTTTTCAAAACTAACCCTTTGGGCAAAATGGCAAAGTAGGAGAAGACCCTACTCCATCCCCTTCCCTTCCTTTCACCTTTCTTTCTTTCATCAATTTCCCCCAACCTCTGAGGTACCTTTATGCTATCTGAATCTCAGGTCAGGTTTCTACTTTCACTCTTTTCATCAATTCATTCCCAATGAGGAATGCTGGGAAGTGAATACTTTACCATCCTCAGGGAATTTACATTTTATAAGATCATGCCTGGAGAAAAACTGCTTAACCCAAAGTAATTTATCTATAATGGTAGAATTTCAGTCACCACCAGGGAGATGGCTTTATATTCAAGGCTTGTCTTTCTGCCCTCCAAATAATAGTTCCACAATAAATACACGTAGCAAGGAGCAAAAAAACCTCATTTATTAAAATCTAATTTATTCAAATTGAACAGAAATCAAGAGGAAGTATATGCAGGAAAATATATACTAGATAATACAGAGTAAAGGAACTTTTCCACTGAAAGAGAGGTAACTTAGCTCAACCAAGAGAGAGTCACAGATCTCACTCAAAGGGGAAATTCCCTGAAGTCTCTAGTATAGCAAACTGGGGATAGGCCCATGATGGAGACTACCCATTCCTATCCCGTCAGCTTCTTCCCAGAGTCTTATTCTCTCTTCAGCAACCGAAAGTGGGTTTGGCATCATCCATCTTCTCTCTCAAAGCTGAAAGCTAGAAGTTCCCAAAGCTACTGCAGAGCCCAAAGAAGACCCAAGAGAATGAACAAAGTTTGAAGAGCTTGAATAGAGATAAGGAGACTGAAGAGATTCTCTTCAGCTCAGCTCTGCCCCTCATGCAGGTGCAGAGCATTGATCTGGCCCAGTGAGGAAAGAGTCCCATACCAATGGGCTTTAAGATTTGTGTTACATTCATATATAAATATGTACACTTATTAGCTGTGTGGTCCTGGTCAAGTCACTTAACCTTGTTTGCCTCATCTGTAAAATGAGCTAAAGAAGGAAGTGGCAAACCATCCCAGTATCTTTGCCAAGAAAACCCCAAATGCGCACATGAAGAGTTGGACGTGACTGAAAATGATTGAGCAACAAATGAAATCTTATTTAATCCTCACCACAACCCTATGAAGAAGGCGCTATTACTAGCTCATTTTACAGATGAGGAAATTGAGGCTGAGAGAGGTTAAATGACTGGGCCAGGGTCACACAACTAATATCTGATGTGTGACGTGAACTCAGATCTTCCTGACTCCCAAGAAAGAGCTCTCTCTACCCACTATTCAATCTGTGTCTAATCTGAAGTCCAGGTATATCACATCTTACAGCATTTTCCTGATCTAGTAGTATAAGAACATTATCCAAAAAAAGGGTGGGAGGTGGGAGGGGAGTAAGGGGGGGTGGGATTTTCCTCTGCTGAACAGAGTGAAGAGAGAAACATTCTCAAACACAGGCCAGTGCCTATGAGATAGTTTCCCATTCACTAAAGAAAGTTCAAATGATGATTTTTTTAAATAGTACTGCATTTATGGTTCAACAGATTGGGATGAATTCGCAGATCCGGGGAGACTCCTCTTTCAGCTGTATTCTTGGGGTTCTATGGTTCTCCACCCCATAGGAGCTGTTTCACGTTCTATGATTAAAAAAAAAAAGATAATGAAAAAAGATAAAACATACAGAATTTTAAGGTTTTCAAAGCACTTTAAACATATTACCTGGGGTCCTCATAACAACTTTGTTACGTAGGTATTATTGTTATTCTTATTTTACAGATGAGGAAACTGAGTGTGAGAGAGGTAAAGTGATTTGCCCACACAACTAGTAAACGTCTAAGGAGGGGTTAAAATCAGAGTCTTCCTGATTCCAAATCCACTACTGCCATGAAAATAGTCATCTAGCCTTTGCTGTAGACCTCATGTGATAAGAAACCATTGTCCCCCAAGGTTTCCTAACAGCTCTAATTGTTGGGAAGTTTTCCTTATGAGGACCTGTACTGGTAAAGTGAGGTTTTTAACCCAAGTATAAGACTTTACATTTATGCATCAATTTATCATGGATCTATGACTTTCTTGGCATGGCAACTCTCTCCAATGGGAAATACCTATAATTTAGTAGACAATCTTAGAGATTTGCCTGAGCTGCAGAGAGGTTAAGAGGCTTACCCTTGGTAATACTGTTAATAACTATCCAGGATGAGTTTTGAATCTAAGGGTTCCTAACTCCAGGTCCAGCACTCTGTTTGCTTCAATGGATTGCCTCTCTATTGCTTTTTTTCCCTATGAAGTTTTATAGGGATGTCCAATAGACATCCTAAACTTAACATGTCCCAAACTGAAATCATTATCTTCCCCCTTAACATTCCCCTTCAGCCTACTAATTTCCCTATTACTATAGAAGGCAACCCCATCCTCCCAGTCCCTCAGGCTCCCAACCTCGGAGTTATCCTTAACTCCTCACTATCTCTCACCTCCCTATATCCATGCTGTTGCCAAGGCCTGTCCATTTCACCTTTGCAACATCTCTCAAATATACTGCCTTCTCTTATACTACCATCACTCTGATGCAGCCCTTCATCATCTCATGCCTGAACTACTATAATAACCTACAGGTGGGTCTGCCTATCTCAAGACTCTATTCACATTACAACAATGATGCAAAAAATAAAAAAGAGAGGGTGGAAAAGGATAGAAATTTTTTATTTATTAATTGATTTCTGTAGAATTTACGTGGCATTTTAACTGGGACTTGAAGGAAGTCAGAGAAGCCAGGAGGTAGAGATGAGAAGGGAGAGTTCCATTCCCCATTCAACTGCCAAGATGATTTCCTACAACACAGGCACCTCCACTCAACAAACTCCAGTGACTCCTTATCACTTTCAGCATCAAATGCAAAATGTTTTGTTTGTCATTCAAAACTCTTTATAACTCTCTCTCTTTCTCTCTCTTTCTCCTTCTCTCTCTCTCTCTTTCTCCCATACACACACACACACACACACACACACACACACACACACACACACACACACACCCCTTTCCAGTTTTCTTACATCTTACTCCGCACCATATACTTTTCTATCCAGTGACACTGACCTTCCTGCTATTTCACAAAAAAGTCACTACATTTTGTGGCTTCAAAACTTTTTGATGGCTATTCTTGGTACCTGGAATACTCTCCCTTCTCATCCCTACCTCCTGGCTTCTCTGACTTCTTTCAAGTTCCAGTTAAAATGCCACATAAATTCTACAGAAATCAATTAATAAATAAAAATTTTCTACCCTTTTCCACCCCCTCTTTTTTATTTTTTGCATCATTGTTGTAATTAACAAAGTAACAGCATTATTTGTGAGTTATTTAGGGAGAAATGCATTATTTTCCAAAGTTTTTTATGTAACTCAACAATACTAAACAAAAGATACTGGAGTGGTTTGCCATTGCCTTCTCCAGCTCATTTTGCAGATAAAGAAACTCAGGCAAATAGAGTTAAGTGACTTGCCCAAGGTCACACAGCTAGTAAGCGTCTGAGGCCAGTCTGACTCCAGGCTACGCACTGTATTCACTGTGCTACCTAGCTGCACCCTTCCCCCCACCTCCAGTTTATACTAGGAACTTAATAAATGTTTGTTGACTGAGTGGATTCTTCAGTGACAGTTTCCCTTGATGGTCTCTTAAACTATTTCTCATTTGTTAAGTCATCATTGTTTATATGCTACTTACAGATACTACTCATCTTTTCATTGCCCTTTAGGTCACCTGCAATCTGATTGTTTCTAAAGTAAAATTCCATTAGAGTATAAGTTTTTTATAGGTAGATATCAGTTAATTTTTTTTATCTTTGTATCACTAGCACCGAGCATAATGCTTGAGAAAAAAAAATGTGTTTAGTAAGTGTTTTGTGGAGTGAATGAATCATGCTCTTGATTATTAGCCACATGGCATCACTGAGAGAATGTAGTGTTAAAGTGATGGGTTCTTGTGGCAGTGTACATCCTGAAATCTTTGGTGTATTTGGCATATCCAGCACTTTAAGGATCACAAGTTCATAAGTTTAAAGCCTTAGACACCATCTAGTCCAAGACTTATTTTACTGATGAGAAAATTGAGATTTCAAGAGAGGTTCAGTGACTTGACCAAGGTAACCCAGACAGTAGGGGACAAAGGCAAGATTTCAAAGCAGTTCCTCTGACTCCAAATCCAGCCCTCTTTCTGCTGTATCATGCTGCCTCTCGTTTGTAAAGCTCTTTGGATACATTACCTCATTGAAACCTCATACAAACCTTATGAAGTCAATACAGCAGATATGATTATTTTCCATTTTACAGATGAAGAAACTGCCACTGATAACCTGTAGACAGGTATCTGGAAGAATCCAGAAGGATGAGTGTCCCTGAAAGTCACTGTCAGTCCAGATTGTAGATAGCCTCTGAGGTTCCTTCTAGCCAGAACTGTAACTAGTACAAGGTGAATTGGGGGATGGGATGGAGCTCCCCAGGGTGCCACTGAGTTCAAGTTATATCTTTATGTTAGGACCTTTAGTTCCTTTTCATTTGTTACCTAAACACTGGACATTTTGGAGTCCATAAGTTTTATAGCTGGCTCCTTCTTTGGGCACTTCTGGATGTCTGAAATGCTATTCTCCTTCCACCATTGTATCCACTGTCTATGACATCTAATTCGGTGGATTTCCTTAGGTTTTTTTTTCCCTCCCCATCCTTTTTTCTTTTAAAGCCCTTTGGATTAGGTTTGCAAGACATGAGAGAAATATGTACTTATCAGCATCTCTTAGATCCACTCCATCCCTTACCAGAAGTCTGTCATCCCTGTATTTCAAGCAGTGGTCCAGAAATCCAAATCTAATTCTCAGACACTATCTCCTTGGCCAGATGTTCACTTCTCAAATTGAATTTTCTCTTATGTGTCCCTTGATTTCAATGGGAAGTGGTGAGAGAAAAACATGATTGATCTGTGCTACTGTTGCATATGATCCATAAACATTTTTTAAAATATTTTTGATATTTGATGATTTTGATAACTATATTTCAATATGCTTAGTTTCTATTCCTATTTAATTTATTTCATGCATTTACAAATCTTATTCTGAGAAGGGGTCCAGAGGCTTCACCAGATTGCCAAAGGGATCTGTGACATAAAAAAAAAAAAAGACATTAAGAGATCCTGCAACATAGATTTAACTCTCTCCCCTAAGACACTCTAATCTTTGGCCACGTTTCCTAGGTGTTTTCAGGCATTATCATTTTTACCCATATGAACCAGAAGTGAGTACTAGTAATCTATTTTGACAAAATTTGGGAAATCATTATGTCTTGGATACATGCCCCCTCTCAAATACAACAGATCTCACTATTATTATAATTATCAGGTCAGCAAAGAGTTGCCTTGGGACCCCTGAGCAAGATATCACCCACCCCTACTTTTCTATTCTTTCTCTGATCGTAAATGGATCAGCCCTCATCTGAGAGTTTCGTGGCTCAATGTTATCGATTCTTAGAGGACAGACAGCTGCTTCCTCCTCAGATCCAGTTCTCTCCTCTTCAGGAAGAATCTCTAATTTGCTTTTAGCTCCAAGTCTACAATTATCTTTTTTTATATTCTTCTCTGTAATTTTTTTTACTTGAAAATTTCTTGACAAGGGTCAAATTTCCCTTCTGCCTCTTCAACTCCTTTCTTCCCCCATTGAAACCCCACTGCCATTGTTTTTAGGAACACTTCATTCATCGTCCCTGATAACCTGGGTTGTGGAAAGATGTTTCTTACATCTTGTCATCTTCTTTTCTAGGAGGAATTCCAGTCTACACTTAAAACATAGAAAGGAGTCACTTCCCTATGACAGAAATACAAATATCACACACTTCATGCAAGTCAAATACAAGAAAATTCATGCTATTCTCCATGCAGACTGATTGAGATCCTGTTGTGTTTTTTTTTTAACTGTTTATGGGCATAGCACTATATACATTATCTCATTCAATCCTTAGAACATCCCTGTAAGACAGGCAATACTACCCTCATTTTGCAGATGAGGAAACTGAGGCTCAGAGATCTTAAGGAACTTTCCTATGGTCACACAGCTAGTAACTGTGAGAAAGGGGATTTGAATCTAGGTCTTCCTAAGTATGAGTGCAATACTCCATCCCCTACACTATGCTGTTTCTCTACATGAAAATGCCATAAGGTAAGAAGTCCTGTGATTCCAGTCTGTGATCAGTTTGAGCTTTAACCTGGGCTGGGATAGTACCACTTCCTCTCTCCCTAGTGGTAGCATTGTACCTCTCCTTGAGGTAGCAGTGATGCATTAGAGCTTTGGTCTTTTTTTTTCTTTTTCTTTTTTCTTTTTGCTTTTTGGTGAGGCAATCAGGGTTAAGTGACTTGCCCAGAGTGACTCAGCTAGAAAATGTCAAGGGTCTGAGGCTGGATCTGAACTCAGATCCTCCTGACCCCAAGGCCAGAGCTCTATCCACTGTGCCACCTACCTGCCCCTAGAGCTTTGGTCTTATAGGTGGCTCAAACCTATCAAAGACCACCTATGGACTTGTTAGTGCAAGTCCCTACATTCTATCAGCTCCAAAGTCAAGTCAAGATAGTCCCTTCTAATTGCAACAATCTGGCCCAGACAATAGGCAGGATTCAACAACGATAACAGGAAAAGGAAACAAATTTTATCAGTTAGTCATAGGGACTGACTAAAAGGGAGAACTAGAAGGAATAAATGGAAGTTACTGGGATATCAATTTAGGACTGATGCAAGGGAAAACTTCTAAGCAATTAGAAGCATCTAAAAGTGGAATAGACTGTCTCAGGAGGCAGTGGTCTCTCTTTTACTGGGAGGCTTCAGGCAGAGGCTAGGTAACTACTCTATGGATGTAGAGGGAATTTTTTATACGCATTGCACTAGGTGACCTGTGAGTTCCCTTACAACACTGAGATTTATGATTCCATATCAGTGACTATATGAATTCAAATTGTTGGCTATCATTTGAAAAAAAAATGATGGTGTGTCCCTAGATTCCCTAGATAAATGATGGTACTTTTTTCCAGCTCTTATGTTCCATGAGTTTACATGTAAGACCTTTTTGCATGCTATTTACATAATCTTTGAAAACACAGGGTCACCTCCATGACAATATAACATGATAACCTCCACGATACCACCATGAATTATAACTCACATTTCTAAGGCACTTTAAGGTTTTCAGAGCTTTGAATCTAAGGTTCCCAACAACTCTGTAAGGTTGTCATACATGTCCACATTTTATAGATAAGTAATTGGAGAATCTATGTGGCTTGCCCACAGTCACAGTGTTAGTAAATATCCAAGATGGGATTCCAAGCCAGGTCTCTTGATTCTTGGTCCAGGATTCTTTCTATCACCCATCACCTCACCTCAAGTGAGGCATTTCAATGGGGATTTGGGGGTAGGATGAACTAAATCTTTATTAAAGGACCTTGTCTTAAATGCAGTAATCCTATGATGCCCAACTGTGTGAGAAAGCAAAAAATTTGAGGTTGCACCTCTTCATATCATTGGCTATTTGCTGCCCGTTGTGTGTTTTTACTTCATTTCTTCAAGGCTGCCTTCAATGTACATTGTACACTATTGTTTACCTGTTATCTATCCCATTAGAATGCAGGGACTATGCTTTTGCCTTTTTTTTTTGTCTCCCCAACGCTTAGCATAATGCATCATACATAGTACAAGTTTAACAAATGCTTGTTGACTGACTGCAGTCTGATTTGACTTCAATATAAGTGTTCAAAGGTGGGGAAACCACAGTGTCAATTATCACTGACCTAACCTTCTAGGATGTTCCTGGGTCCCTCAACCCCTAGAGAAGAACTTGCTTATGATTAATGGCATGAATTTACAAAGAGATTAGTTGAGTCCAGGGTCAGGGTCCCTGTCACTTTGGACAGCTCCAGAATACTATAGGGAATACCCAGTTGATGATCACATCTTGCTTCTTGCGAGAAAGGTGAGTTTTCTTTCCAGTTCACCATTGCAAGGAAGTGGGGGTTGGCTAGGAGACCAGTGTAAAGACAAGTGATATTTTAAGTGAAGAAAAGTTCAATTGTGAAAGACAGCTTCCTTTTATTTAGAGAGGAATGCTCTGAAACCCATTGTTGATTCTTTAAACCAATTTGCCACCTTTCCCAGTCCCTTATAATTTTAAACATCAGAGACACCCCAATTCCAGGTGGCTGATTGTTTTCACACTGTTGGAGTGGGTGTCCTGTCATACCAATGCCAAGCAAGTGCGAAAAGATGTAATTCTGCAACCACATTGAGCCAATAAAGTAACATTTTATTTTTAGAGATGAACAAGGCAACATTTGGAGGAACAGAAAGGGCCTGAGGTGGGGAAAAGAAAGGAATTGACCACTCCTTCAGACTTTGGCCCAATCTCCTTCCATTTTGGGGCAGCAGTAGAGACTGAGAAGGGGTACAGTAAAGGAATAGAAAGCTCAAAGCATCATCAATTTAGAGCTGGAAGGCCATGGAAACTTAGGGACCATGGAATCTAACACTGTCATTTTATAGATGAGAAAACTGAAGTATAGAGGAGTTAAGTGATTTGCCCATGGTTATGCAGTCAATAAGTATCAGAGGCAGGATTTAAATCCAGGTTCTACTGACTCCAAGTTCAACACTCTAGCCACAAGGTCTTGAGCCCTTCTGGCAGCAAAGCTTTGGGGGTTGTCAAACCCTGAAAATAAAGGACCAAAGAGCCACAGAGGTTATGCACCAATTGTTAAACTTTGCAAAATAAAATAATAATTCAAATAGCCACAGAGGTTATTATACCAATGGTCAAATCTGACCAAAGAACCACAGAGGTTACAGCAAAAGCTTCATACCAACTGTTAACTCTGAAAAACAAAATAAAACCAAAGAGCTCACAGAGACTATAAGCAAAAAGCCTTCTTTAGTCCACTGGAGGAGGGATACTAGACATTTGTGCCTTTATACATGTAGTTGTAGCTAGACCAAGAACCAAGCAGTGAGGTGTAACCATAACAGTGAGGAGTAACATCAATGAAGCAAGTTTGCCTAATGACAAAAAGTCTATTCATAACAGGGCTTCATGACCAGAACATGGCTCCTGCAGGTGCTTGTCCAAGCTCAGGGACTACCTGGGGCTGGTTTGAGGCAGTTCTGTGATTTAGCTGCAACAGAATTCATCCAGAGGGTGAGCACAAAGGATTGTTGTATACCAAGCTCAGGGCACAGATTGTTTGCTGGATCTTAGCTCTAGAAAACAGGGTGTCTCCTAATAGTAAAAAAGAGAGGGGTGGTCTTAGTATGGGGATCCTGCCAAGGTCTTTCCTTACAATCTTTATTTTTTTTTTAATCCTAGTTTTAAAATAGTATGCCCTTCCTACTCTGAGATTGCCACATTCTAAAGTCTCTTCTATCACTGACAAGATTTGTTTTTGTTTAGTTCCATTGAATTCAATTATCATCTCTATGCCATTGTTTACTCTATCTATTGCATATATCCAGCCCTAGTTTCTATCCTGAGCTTCAGTCTTGCATCACCAAGTGCCTATTGAATATTTCCAACTGGATGGCCGGTAGACATCTAAAACTCAACAAGTTCAAAACAGAATTCATCTTACCTCCTAAATCTGCTTTTTCTCTAAGCTTGTCTGTTTCCACTGAGGGAAGCACTACTACCCTTCCAGGCAAACAGGTTCCAACTTTTTAGTCTTCCCAGACTTTTTACTTTCCCTTATCCGCTACATCAAACCAGGCGGCAAATCGTGTTACTTTTTACGTTCACGATATCTTTTGTATATGTCGTTTTCTGTTGACTCACAAAATGGCAACCCTCAGGCGCGAAACGCCTTTTACCTTGATTATTGCAGCAGTCTGGCCTAACTGGACTCCCAGGTTCCAGTCTCTGTTCTTCAATCCCCTCTCCACAAAGCTGGTAAAATAATCTTCCTAAAGCACAGAGCTGGCCATTTCACTTCTCTGCTCAAGAAAGATTGAATGACTCCCTATTATCTCTAAAAACAAAAATACAAACTGTTGGCATTTCAAGTCATTCCCAGTCTGGTATTAGTTTATCCTTCCAGGGCTGTTGTACATCCCTTATCATGCACTCTGTATTCCTACCTAGTGTTCTAGAAACTTAGCACTACGTATTCTGGTTATATTCCTTTGCATAGGCTGCTCTGCATGTCTGGAGTGTCCTGCCTATTTATCTGTTCCTCTTGGATTCCCAGCTTCCTTCAAGGTTCAGCTCACTGCCTTTCTTTCCAATAGAATGTAAATTTCTTGAGGTCAAGCATTTTAAAATTTATTTCCTTTGCAGCCCCAGTGCCTTAAATGCAGTAGGCACTTCATAAATGCTTGGTAAAATAATGAATTAATCATTTACAGGGAGCTTATCCTGATTCCCTTAATTGTCAGAGTTTTCTATGTCTTCTTCAAATTATCATGTATATACGTAGTTGTTAATACACATATAATCTCCATAACTCCCTCCCACCTAGAATTTAAGGTCTTTAGGGTTAGGAATTGTTTCTCATTTTATCTTTTTATTCCTAGCTCAGTTCTTTAATATCCTGAGTATTTAATAATGAATTTAAAATATTAGAATTTTAATATTATAACAAAAAATAAAATATCAAAATATTTTATAATATAAATTTTTATAAATAAAAATATTTAATAAAGAAAAATGTTTGCATTTGATTGGACTGAATTTTAAAGTCCCTTCCAACTCTGACATACTAGGAACTATGTTTTCAGATCTTGTCCAGTTCAAATATTCTATGGTCTATATTCCAAGATCCCTTTGTATTCAACATTAGAGGTTCTCTTTTCTCAGGTCCCCTGTAGCTCCTGTCATTCTATATATTCTATGGTCTTTTCAAGCTCTAATACTCTGTTTCTAAAATCAGGGAGGTGAGACAATAGATAAGTATAGACGGAAAGGAGAAAGCACTGTCTGTAGCCTTAATTAAGGCAGCATACACTCTACCCTGCTAAGGATATCTATGCTTGCTTGGTTGTCCTTCATTCTCGAAGAAGACCAAAATGACATCACTATGTTGGAGTCAAGGTACAGTGCATCCAACTGTGGCTGATCAGACTAATATGAGCTTGGAAAACTCTACTACAGGTTGGGCACAAACATGTACATTTGGTATGGAAAGGCTATCTATAGATCACAAAAGGAAACTAGAAGAAGTTGAACATCTGGATCAGTGTTGACATTAGCCCATTATAACATAATGATGGAGCTCTGTATTTTGAAGGAAGAGGAATTAAGAGAATCAGATGAACCTTCTTTATGACAGAACAGTGCAGCAGGGATATTATATAGCTGAGTACCTTTCTCTATGAGTCTTGATTTTGAAAAAAAATTAGTATGAATTAGACTGTGCTATAAATGTCTTGAGATCTAAAGTAAATAGTACATCAAGGGAATGAGGAATAATAACGTTATATCACAAGGTCAGGGACAATGGCATCCTTGGCAATGCCTTCTAAGGTCTTCCCTTCTCTTTCAGTATTGTCTAAATTGGAGATCGCAGAGAACCCCATGATTCAATAAATAAAGGTGTTGAGGCTGAGCGTGGCAGATGCCTGCATGGATTAGGATACAGTTAGGTCCCTACTATGTAGCATGAAAGAAAGTCATGGGCCACGAGCTAACCTTAACCCATATCTAGTGTTACATAGAGTCCAAGTCAACAAGCATTTATTAAGGATTTAGTATGTTCCAAGAACTATGCTAAGCACAGATAATACAACTAAAAACAAAAATAAAGGCAAAAATAAAGAGCTTATATTCTGATGAGTGAATATGATGAACAAAAGAAAGCTGAAGGAGGAGGAGAGAGGCATGGTAGAGAAAAAGTATGGTGAGCCAGCAGCAAGCCTGGAGAGGAATGGAAGAGTCAATATGGCTAGCCTGGGCCCTCCTTTAAAATGGAGGTTCTGGAAGGAACTAACCAAGCAGAGGAAGAGCTTATAAGGGCAGAGGGGATTTTCATATGTGACTACGGATTAATCAAGAACCCAAAATAATTAATTATGATCTCCTTTTGAATAACAGAAAACAGTTCCAGAGTACAAAAATAATTATACCTCAGATTTATAGTAGCTACCAATCCATCCTAATGTAAGCCATAATTCATCTAAAAATGTTGCCCAGAAACTCCTTTCATTAGCAAAAATCCCTTTCTTCTTTTTGTGCTCAAGCAAAGGATTTGTCAAAAAAAAAAAAAAAAAGCTGAGGAGATTGACAAAGCAATTAAGTCTTAGCAAGTACCAAGATTGAGGGCAGGGAGCTCTTTGCACTTTTGGTTAATGCTTTGTTTCTCCCATCTTCATCCTCCACCCTTGGGCCACCCACCTGATTGTCGTAAACAAACCAACAGACTAAATTTTTGGCTAAATTCTCTTTCATTGTATAGGTAAGGGAAGAGAATTTTGAGAAAATAGCAAACACTTTCAGTTGTGGACAGATGATGACAGGCTTCATGGAGGAAGCCTTTGCTGGAAAAGTAAGTTTTATAAAATGGAGATAAGAAGGGAGTTCATTCCAGGCAGGGGGCATAGCCTACGCCAACACATGGACAAAGAAGATCACAAATCAGATTCAGGGAACAAGTTTCCAATTTGTCTGGAATCTGTCTCCAATTTGTCAATTGGCCCAGGATATAGAGGGTTTAAAAGGAAAGCATGTGAAAAACAGCTAGAAAGGCAGGTTAGAGTGACATTGTGGACAGTCTTAAATGCCAGTCTAAGCTGATTATGTTTTGCTCTAGTGACAATAGGGAGCCACGAAAATGCTGAGCAGGAGAGTGGCATGATCAAATCCATGCCTTAGGAAGCTTATTTTGATGGTTGTGTGAAGGTTGGATTGGAAAAGGGAAAGATTAAAGGCAGGAATACTAATCAGGATGCAGTTAAAATCGTCAAGGCAAGAGGTGATGTTAGCCTGCACAGAATAAATGAAGAAAGGAGGACAAATAGAAGTGTTATGGAGGTAAAATCTATAGGACTATGTATTTGATTTGTTGGGAGGAAGTTTGGGGAAAGGGGAGGGAAATCCAAATAGGAGCCAAAAATAACTGCAAAGCTTTAAGCCTGGGTGACAAGGAGGTTGAAGACAAGGTCAACAGAAAGAGAAAATTGATGATGAGGGGTCTTTTAAGACAGATGAGTTCAGTTTGGGATCTGTAAAGTTTAAAGTTCTAGCCAGTCCTCCAGGTAAAGATATCCAACAAGTGATTGCCCCAGATCACATAGGCAGTAAGTAGCAGAGCTGGGATTGAAATCCTTTTCTGACCCCAAATCTTATACACTTTCCAATTAACCACAATCTCCACTTCAATAGCATTTGGGGTATGTTTTTAACATCTTTCCCCACCACTGTTACCTCATTTCAACCTTTAAGCAATTTCATTATTCAGGATATGAAATGCTACTTCAAGAGAGATTTCATGAGAAAGTTAATCAATTATTCAGGCATTGTAAAGAATTTTCAATCTCACTGTTATGTTAAATATGCAATTTTTTGACATTGTTCATGCTGATATTCTATTCAAAGTGTACAGTCCAGTTAAAAGAGTAGACATTTAATAAGTGTTGAATTTGATAGAGTAGAACTAAATTGAATTAAAATGAGACAGGTAAGGAGAGCTTAGAGAAAATTGTTTCATATCTGTGGAAGTACCATGTTCATCCAATGAATAATTTTTAAGTATTAGAGAAATTCCCTTTTTTCCCATCATCCCTCCCCAATGATCTTTGATGGGACAACTCAAATCTCAATATCCCTGTTAGGCCTCAAATGCGCAAACTTTTGAAACCTTGAAGGATACTCCTTCTCACTCCAGGAACAAACAGTACAGATGAGATAGAAGACTGGTGGCCAGTAGTTAAGCTGAACTCTGTAGTATATTATCCTAGGGATGCACAAAGCATACATAATGTTTCAAATAAGACTGGCAAATTAAAAAACACTGAGAGAATCAATAACATGATTTTCTAGAGGGTGAGAGAACTACTTGGTAAAAGGCTGTTTTAGCCTGTGAGTTGTTAAGTAATTTTGGAGAAAATCAGCCACAACCCAGGGCCCAGGAGGTCATATAACTAGATGCGCTTCACTCCAACTTTGAAGAAAATGTTAAGTAGTATATTTACGTCAGGGACTTTTTCAAAATATCAAATTCCATGGCTAATTCTGGACTGATTATTAACTCAGCCCTATCCTATAATGTACATTTGAAGCGGCAGCTGTTTCTTTGAGTACATCATCATCGCCATTTTAATAACAATATAATGGATCCCATTTATGTAATACTTTACAGTTTATAAATTACTTAATCATAAATCACTTTGTGAGGTATTAAGGTCAGAGAACCATATGATTTAAAGTTGGAAGACCCTTTAGGGCAAGAGTTCTTAAATTCTGGTCCTTGAACTTTTTTTTAATACTTTGATAAGTATATTTCAATATAATTGATTTCCTTTGCAATCCTCCTTGTTTGATTTTATGCATTTAAAAACCTGATTCTGAAGCGGGGTCCATAGGCTTCACCAGACTGCCAAAGGGGGGCCACAATACAAAAAATAAATAAATAAATAAATAAAGGAATCCTACTTTAGAAATTATCTAATTGAACTCCCTCATGTCAGAGATAAGAAGACTAAGAGTAAGAGAGAGAAAAAATGATTCTTGCCCCATGATCACATGGCAATTATTAATACAATCAACAAATTCAGCAAACATTTTAAAATTCTTATTATGTACAAAGCACTGATGTTTATAACAAAGAGCCTGAGTCATCAAGAAAAGATTCAATTATGCTCATCATATTCTGTTTAGGAAGGCAGAAATAGTACATTTCAGAAAGCTTCCGTCAAAAACAATTTTGAAAAGTCCCTTCATTAACTTTTTCTATTAAAAAAAAAAGTGCCTATCCAGAACACCTTGTTCCTCAAGGGCTCCTCAATACCAAGGCTTTTACTGTAGTTACTATTGTAGACAGGAAAATGGGCCTGAGGGTGTATTAATGATTTAATCTGTCCCTACAGGGGGGAAATTAAAAGATTAGAGAACCACATCCCAAAGAATATAGCTAAAAAGAAAGAGCCCACCCAGTACAAGCTGGGGACCACAACAAAAACAGGCAGCTTAACAGCTAGAAAAGGATGACCACCCATAGTCCCCCACCCCCACTCCCACACACATTATTTAGTGAGACTTTGGAAACCTTTCAGAAGATGCTAAACATTCCCTAGTCATTTTTAAACTTAAATATGGTGGTGACTCAAAGTAACTTTTCATAACTCCTTAACTACTGTTGCAAGATATCAGTTAAGCAATTAAAATAATGAAGCTAGTTGCACCTATGCCTAGTTTTTGTTATAATGTTAATATGCATACATTCTTCTGGATGTTTAAACTGGGCATTTTTTAAAGAAGCAAAGCCCAGGGGAGGATGAGAACAGATTTGTAATGGAGGAGAGATTAATGAGAGTTCAGTTGGGAATAGAGAATGAAATAAATTCTCCCGGCATATTATTAACAGTTGCAAATGACTCACCGGAGAAGTTGTTGACAATTTGTTAGGTGCAAGAGAAAAATTGTTGGACAAAAGTAGATGAAATTCGGTCTCAATTTATGGATTCACAGTTGGATTGAATTGGTTGTGATAAGCACAAGGGCTTAAAAAACTGTAATTTTGATTTATACCTGGAATTCCACAGTCTTTCTTGACTGCCAGATAGCAAGCAATGTAATGAATGCAATGAATGCTTCATTGCAAGGATCCATTCACTATGTCTTCCAAATATTCCAAATTTTAAATATTCCTTGCACAAATGTAAAACAAGTTATGTGCCTCTTTTGGTATTGTCTAATGAAACTGATAGGAATGATTCTTAGACCTTTACCCAAATCATACATTTTCTTCATCTCCATTTCTACGGAAGTGGACAGAACACTGACTTGCACATTCACTAGTTGGGCAAGTTACTTTTATGTGCTTTGGTTTCCAGTCTTCTCATCTATAAAATGAGGGGGTGGGACTCAAAACTCATTTCCCTTATAGCTCTAAATGAGACTATGCTTTAGACCTAGAAGAAATCCTAAGCAGAGGTTCTTAATCTAGGGTCTATGGATAGATTTCAGGAGGCCTGTGAACTTGGATGAGGAAAAAAAAATAACATCTTTACTTTCACTAAACTTTGAGTTCCTTTGTAAGACTGTTCATTATTTTCTATGCATTTAATTTTATGCATTTTATGCATTTATGCATTTTTCTGAGAAGGGATCTATAGGCTTCCCCTGACTGCCTAGGGGGTCTGTGATGCAAAAAAAGGTTAAGAACCCCTGCCTTCCAGGCAATCTAATCCAACCCTCTTATTTTACAGAGGAAGAAACTGAATCCCAGAGAGGTTAAATGACTTTTTTTGGGTCATACAATTAGTGAGTATCTGAGGTGGAATTCAAACATGGATATCTGCTGACTTATTTAGCATGAGAAAGGATAGTTTGTTTTTTTCCTATGAATAATAGGGAATCCTAGAGTATTTTGAAGAGTAGAGAGACATGATCAGATCCATGCCTTAGCAAGATAATTTTAGGAATGATAGCTCTTCAGGAAGGAGGTAGGACTTAAGGTGGGTTGTGAAGGCTAAACTTTATTTTCTTCACTTATAAAATGAGGATTTGTTTTTGCATTTGGTAGAGAAAGGAAGGAGAAAATTGGATAATAGATTGAATGTAATGAGAAATTCAAATCATGGGCGTTAGGTTAGTTTCCTTACCATTTCATCAATAACCCATGTTCATTACTACTTCCATAACTTTAAGCAGCATGGAATGTCTTTATAAATAGAGTGCTGACCAGGAGTCAAGAAGACCTATATTCACCTCAAGAGGCAGCTAGGCCACTCAGCGGATAGAGCGCTGGGCCTGGAATCAGGACTTTGCTGTTGTTAATTCAGCAGTTTTCAGTTGTGTCCGGGGTTTTCTTGGCAGAGGTATTGGAGTGGTCTGCCATTTCCTTCTCAAGCTCATTTTCCAGAGAGGAAACAGCAGCAAACAGGTTTAAGTCACTTGTCCAGGGTCACGCACAGCTAGTAAGTGTCTAAGGCCAGATTTGAATGCAGGGAGATGAGACCCTGAATCCATACCTGGCACTCTATCCACTGTGCCACCTACCTGCCCTGGAGTCAGGAAGACCTGAGTTCAAATCTGTCCTCACTTATTAGCCATGTGACACTGGGCAAGTCCCTAAACCCTGTTTGCCTCAGTTTCCTCATCTTAAAACCAGTTGGAGAAGGAAATAGCAAGCCACCCCATGTACACAGGGTCTTAAAGAGTTGGAAGGCACTGAACAACTGAGTAACAAAATTCAAATCACCCTCTGGCACTTATTACAAGTGCAACCCTAAGAAAGTCACTTAACAGCTCCAAGCATTCATTTTATCAGCTGTAAAATGGGACAATAATGTACTCTTACAAAGTTGTTATGAGAATCAAATTAGCTAATGCATAAAAAATACTTTACAAAGCTTAAAGTTCATAGTGGTGGTAGAAGTAGCTTGAAAATGATTAATTTTTCCAGTGGTCTTTGAGAATGCCTACTTTAAGGCCTACCACTCTATACAAATTTTGTTTGTTGGCCCAGACTAATGAGCATTTGCTCATTGTTTTGGGGGGGGCACCCCAATACAATTCTAACCCTATCAACTAATACATATATTTTTTAGGCAATTGGGGTTAAGTGACTTGCCCAGGGTCACACAGTTAGTAAGTGTCAAGTGTTTGGTCTGAGGCCAGATTTGAACTCAGGTCCTCCTGACTTCAGGGCCAATGCTCTATCCCCTGTGCCACCTAGCTGCCCCATCAACTAATATTTTTATGTGATATTTTCCATCTTTTACCATCCAAGGCAATTTTCACAGGTCTAATAAATAGGCTAATAGCTATTTCAGGATGTAATCACTACTATCATCATCATAATTGTCATCATCAACACAGTAGCAACAATACCTAATATTTGTGTGAGTTGATTAACTTTCCAAGCTATCCTCAAACTAAATATCTCATTGTGTTCTTACTGGGACCCTAAGAGGTAAGGATTTGCCCCAAAACTCAAAGCTGCTAAGAGGTAGATTCACTCACCGCATCAACAAGCATTTATTAAGCACCTACCAGGTGCAAGGCACAATGCTCATTGCTGGTTTAGAACTATGATCAGGACTAGAACTCAGGTCTCCAGTCTCCCAGTCTAGTGCTCCTTCCACTAGACCATACTGCTGTTCTAGGCACCAAATAATTCAATGTTCTGCACCCGTCTTTGAGTAATTCAATGCCTTGGGTAAAAAACTTAGGACAATAAATCTTAGGCACAAATATCTTAATGAGCAAGTCTTTCTGTGACTCTTTAGAATATGAATGGTCATTTCCTACCATAATAATAGTAATAATAACAGTGAGCATTTACATAGTACCTAAGGTTTGCAAAGCACACATACATACATATATACATATATAAAATACTATATGTAATAAAGACACTATATATTATATTATATAAAACTAATATAGTAAAACAAAATCTCATTTGACCCTCACCACAACATTGTGGGTAGATGCTATTAGTACCACTATTTAACAGATGAGGAGACTGAGGCTGAGAGGTTAAATGACTTGCCCAGAGTCACACAGCTAAATGCCTGAGGCAGGATTTGAATTCAGGTCTTCCTGATTCCAGGACCATCTAGAAGCCTCTAACATCTCTCAATATGTCAAGTATAGGTGATTTCATTAGTAGGGTTGTTGGTGTTGTTGTTTGTCCTTTGTTCTCGAAGAAGACCATGACATTAGGGAGGTAATGCAAATAAATTGTATCTAAGTGAGGGAGGGCTGTGCAAAGTCACCAGCCTTACTTTCTCCTCTGGAGCCGTCTGGGTCCAGCGGCGAAATATGCTCCCTCCACCAGAGCAGATTGCAACTCCTCTTCACTTTAGGAAATGGTTTTCATAAGCTGCTATGCTAGGGGGAAAGAAATCATTGTCTGGTGGCCAGCTTTCTGCAGATGAATGGCTTTAATATCTACAAACTCATATCCACAGGATATGGCCACAAGCCGAGCAGGGCAAGCAGGAGCAGAAGGCTGCAGTAAAGTACGTTGTCTTCTGTGACCCCAGACTCCTCTTCTGGGCCTTTTTCTCATTAGCCCTCCCCTGCTGCTATCTAAGATATACGGTGTTCTTTTTGTGCTTGCTTCACGTTAGCTTCATTGTACACATCTTCAGTACTAAAAGTGATTTGTGTCAGCCAATTTAATAATAGATGAAGATTTAATTAATAGATGAAGATCACAACCCTACTATGCCTTAGAAGACAGTTTAATTAGTTGCTATGGTGAATACACACACATGCATACACACACACACACACACACACACACACACACACACACACTCATTGCTTGTTCATTCTGTCTCTGCAAATTAGCAAAGCTGTTTCTGGGCCAATACTGAGCCCCTTCAGCCTTTCTATCCCAGGCTGACCTGGAGAGCTTGAAGGCCCACAGGGCTCCTTCTGTACCAGGAGGAAACGTGCCTAACATGCCTCTGTCAATAGGTGCCAAAGACTTAGGAGCAAGTCATTTGCATCCTCATCATTGCTATTAATACCCTTGATAATATGAGTAATAAGAAATAACATTTATCTACCACTTTAAAAGTTTTCAAAAGCACTTTACATGTACTATTTCATTTGATCTTCCCCACAACTCTGTGAAGTAGGTATTATTATTATACCCATTTTTCAGATGCAATAACTGAGGCAGACAGAGGTTAAGTGACCTGCACAGAGTCACACAGATAGTAAGTGTATGAAGCAGGATTTGAATTCAGTTCTTCCTGTCTCCAAGTCCAACATTCTATTTTCTGCGCCAATTAGCTATCTGTGATATCAAAAGCAAAGAAAGCAGACAGATTCTAGTGACATAAAGCAGTAAGTCAGCTTTGGGGATCCAGCATCTCTCTGCAAAAGGAAGAGAGACTAGCATTTTTCTTCCTCTTCTAATTACACATACTCCTGGTACTACAGTCATTTGAACTATGCCATTATGCACCTATAAATATTTATACTGACTTAATTAGAAAGTTCTAATTGCACTTCAATTTCTAATTACAATGAGAATTAGCATCTTCCCAATATTAATGTACCGACATATAAGGAATAAACATGTAACAGCTTGACACCAGCCTGCAGAATGAGGACTTCTTCCCGGCTGCCACCAATTCTGTTGATCAGCTTAATGAATCTGCAGCTTGTTCACTGTGCCCTGTCCTCTAGCACAAGCCAACATGAAGCCTGTCTGTAGATTAAGTGAGGGGGCCATGAACCAAGCACCAATCAACCAACAAAAACGATGAGCAATGTTTGTCTTAGCATTAGAAAGTAGGGTTGAATGGAGTTAAAAGACAAATGAGATTGGGACCTGTTGAGAAAACAAGTCCAATTGACTCCAAAGTGCCCAGATTTGTGTTTCTAGTTCTTCAAGTTTCTCTTTTCCTTTGTTCCTGGCCCTAACCCCGGCAGATAGCCCCAAGCCCACCCCAACCCACTATTCACCTCAAATAATTTGTTGACTTAGAATCTCCGTGGTTATTTCAACTGCTGGTTGCTGATGATTCTTAGACTGACTTAGTTTTATTTTTTTGCCCCTGAGTCTCATCTTGCTGTTTACACTCTGCTAATTGTGTGGGCATCTCTAAGTAGCTATGAGGATTCCAAAATAAAATACTGTGTGATTTGGTCACAGACATTGGAATGCTAGACTGGTCAAGTTAATGACCATTTTATTAAGCACTTGCTATGTGCTAGGGCTAGGCATTGTGCTTAGTACTTGGGATATAACTATGAGGAAAAAGAAAAGATAGTCCCTGACCTCAAGGAGCTTACATTATCTAATAAACTATTACCAACTTCCTAAAGGTACAATATTACTGTAGCATCCTGACATACGGAGCCTTTCTGTATTCTTCTACATCACCTCTCAGAGGCATTCAGTCTCCTTTCATGTGATTCCCAACCTCAGCCTACCATTCTAAGAACTCATGACTCTTTCTTCTGCTTCACAACTCACAGCATTTCAGAACTGACAGAGACTGCAGATGTAATTTATCCCCAACAAATAGTCATCTAATTCATCCAGTCTCTCATTGAAGACATGAGACAGTGTGAAAGTAGAAAGAATCATGGGGTAAAAGAAACTGAGTTTGAATCCTGGGTCTTCTACTTACTCCCCGAGTGACCTTGGATAAGTCACTGCATCTCTATGGACCTCAGTTTCCCCTTCTAAAAAATGAAGGGGTTTAATGACCCCTAATGCTCCTTCCAGCTCTAAACCAAGTGACATCTCCAGCAATGGGGAAATCAATACCAATGGAATTTGGACAATTCTGACTGTTAAGTGCTTCTTTATATTGAGCCAAAATCTGTCTCTTGGCATCTTCTAGTTGCCAGTTGCTTCCTAGATATGTCATGAGGCAAGGAAATCCAATAAGCTAATGACTGACTTAGCTATTAGTGCCAAATAGCAATTTTAGGTCTCAGCCCTGCCAGGCACTTTAATAAAAGACACTTCTGTTTACCCCGAAAAAACAATCTCTAATGATGGAGTATCGTCCATCAGCAGAAGCCTTAGTTTGTTTCTTAGTTTGTTTTTGTTTGTTTGTTTTGATTCATTTTGTTTTCTTCCAGCAAGGGACCACATTTTTTTCTTGTGAATTTCTGATGCCCTCCTCACACTTTCAAAATGAGCTATATCCAAAGGCCTAGGATAGATGCTATATCTGAAATTTGATGGAACAAGTCTGGCTACTGGTTAATTCACACTAAATGGGGAGTTTTCAAGGGTTTGTCAAGGAGGTAGATAGTACTGTTGGTATGATTATTTTTAATGAGGCTTTTTGCTCATTAATTTCTTCTTATAATATCTATCCATCCATCTGTCCATCTATTCAAAAGTCATTTATTAAGCACCTATCCACTGTAAAGCATAGTACTAGGTTACATGAGAATATATGGTGTCACAGGAAGAGGCTGAGGCCCTGGGTTCAAACTCTAACAACTCTGTAAACTGGAGCAAGTCAGAAAACTTTTCCTGGCTTTTTTCTTCTTTCTATAAAATACGGAATTTGGAATATATAATTTCTAAGACACCTTCCAACTCTGCACCCAATGATCCTACTACCCTAGAATCCCTTTCCCCCTAATCTACCATCCTGACTTCTTCATCCCCGGGTAACTGTACGCCTTCCTCTACATCTGTTTTCTCTGCTACCCCTCCAAAGCTATTGGAGATAACTCAAGAAAATCTTGGACATTATTCCCTCCTACACATTGTATGCTCTAATCAAACTAGACTCCTCCTTCCAAAGTAGACCCCAACCTCTAAAACACATCCTGGAATTTCACATCTCCCTGCCATTCTCCAAACTGTTAGCTTTCCTTGGAATGCCTTCCTTCCTCCTTGTCACTTATTAAATTCCTGAAGCCCAACTCAAGGCCATTTGCTCCATGAAGCCTGCCCTGAGCCCACTTCCTTTCCCTTAGACAACCTGCCTCCCTGCTCAGACTTCACTCACATAGACAGTCCTGTTGTATCCCTATGATCCTCTTCTCACTGTACCAGCAAATACCTAGTATTCTCTATGATAAGCCCAGAAAAGTTTCCTGGGGGAAATTTATTTATACTCTTCATAGCTGGTGCCCTTATTTCACAGGGACAGGATCTCTGACTCACTCCTACCTACCACCAGAGACCACTAGTCTGTGACCTCTTAATGAACAGCTTCAGTGAAACACCAAATGAGTTGTTCTGAAGATCTTGCCCTGTGAACTTTCACGAGATGACACCCGTAGCTCAAAGAGAGTTTCAAAAGAGTTCTTTCTGAATGTGTCAGGGAAGGAAAACAATTTAATACAGCTCTAAAGGTCATATTTCTCAGCTTCTGCAATCCCTCCATGGGGCCTGTTCCCGACGTCAGTCCAGCCTAGGGACAGGAGGAACATTCCTGAAATGTAGGAGCCGGAGGTGGGCTGGGGAGGGGAGGGAGAAAGAGGGGAGTGCTGAGATGTTGCAGTGCTGCCCCCACGGTTTATAGATGATAAAGCTAAAGGCTTTCCTCCTCTGTTCAAGCCTTCTGCCCTATCTCTAATTCCTTCCTTGTCAACAGATAGCCTGAGCTCTCACTTAATGCAACATAGTGTTTAGAATAAGGGACATCAGAGCCCTGCTACACTCAACTTTAGTCAGAGACCATCTGGAGTATTGTGTGCAATCCTGGCTGCTACATGTTACTAAGGACATTGACAAGCCAGATCACAACCAGGATGGTGAGGGGAAGGGAGACCCTATAAAAGATTGCTTGAAGGAGTTGGGCAAAGGAAATGGGCGTGGGCAGAGGGGAGAATTTGGGGAGGATTACACTTCTAATCGATCACATTAGAAAGACTGTCATTAGAAGCAGGATTGACTCAATCAATAAGCTTTTATCACACGTGTGCCAAGTGTCAGCCACTGTTCTAAGTGCTGGGGATACAAGGAGAAAAAATGGAACTCTCTGGCCTCAAGAAGGCTACATTCTATTCAGCTGTAAAATGAGGATAATAATAGCATCTAACTCCGAGGTCGTTGTGAGGATCAAACGAGATGATATTTGTAAAGCACTTAGCACAGGCCCTGGCATAGAGTAGATACTTCACAAATGTCCATTCCATTTTTATTGGGGAGCCAAAATTTGTACATGTAAGTATATACAAAATGAATACAAGGCATAGGGGTGAATGCCCTAGGAGCTGGGTATATCACAAAAGGCCTCATGTAGGAGGTGTTCCTAAAATGGATCTTTGATTCTAAGAGAGAGGTGAGGAGGTAATGCATATGCATTCCAGGCATAGGGAGTTAGGAAGTGCAAGGCTGAGTGTGAAGAACAATAAGAAGGTTGCTTGTTTTACTTGGCTGAAGGGGGCAGAACTAGAAATAATAGGTGGAAGTTATAGGGGAAAAGATTTGGGTTCCACATAACGGAAAACAAAGCCTAACAATTATAGCTGTCTGAAAATGGAATGAGATCCCTCAATAAGCAATGAGCTCTCCATCCCTGGAGAAATGCAAACAAAGGCTGGATGACTACAGGTCAGGGGTGTTATAGAGGGCATTTTCTATTTTGGTGTCAGATAAAATTGATGCCCTCTAAAGTATCAGTATCCTGCTCTACTGAACTCAAAGCCAGCCGTTGGGGGCTCTCTCAAATTTCCTCCTTTCCATACCAAATACCTCTATGAATTATCATCATCCTTCTCCTCTGCTATTCCCCGCTCTGAGACACGAGAGTCCCTGATTCTTTCTAAGGCTAGCTAGCATTAAGCTTTCTCAGCTGTAGCACCCTCATAACAATTAGTTTTTCACAACTTCACCAATATGGACTCTATCCATGCAGCATTAGTAGTGAGAGGGTGGTGAGCTAAATCTAGGAAGAGGAAAAGGGCAATCAGAAGGACGTGACGGCAGAAGAGAGGAGGTGCAGAAAAGAAGAGTAGATAGGGCATTAAGCCTGGGACCAGGAGGGCCTGCTGCAGATACTTACTGGTCCTGGGAGCCCTCTACGAGTCACTGAACCCCTCTGCACCCTAGGTACCTCAATCTTATGAGGAGGAGGGGGTAGACTGTGGCTCCCAAGATCTCTTCTAGCTCCAAATATGTGACTCTATGAATGTGGAAAGGAGGCAAGGGAGAGAAGTAGCATCAAGAGACCCTACTCATGCCTTTGAGCCCATCTCTTTATGCGCCCCCCCACCTCCAACATCTTGCTCTATCAATCCCCAAAACTCACTCCTGCATCATCAATCTCTCCCTCTCTGTTTGTTCCTTACGTATCTTTAAACATACTCAGCCCTGCACTATCTTAAATAATTAAACAAAGATCCTCCTTGGACACTATTGCCTCCTCAAGCTATCATTGATTATTCTCTTTTTCCACTCCAAAGTTTGCTGTTGTTTTTTTTTTTCCCTTTTTTGGAGGCAATCGGGGTTAAGTGACTTGCCTAGGATCACATGGCTAGTAAGTATCTGAGACCAGATTTGAACTCAGAGTCTCCTGATTCCAGGCCCAGTGTTCTATCCATTACACCACCTAACTGCCCCCACTCCAAAGTTCTTGGAAACATAATCTTACATTTCAACTTCATTTACTCTTCCATTCCCATACAGCCCACAACACCCTCCCCCCGCCCGTCGCCACATTGTGGGCCCCTACCTCTCATTGCCCTCCTGGAGGCTCTGGCCCTCATTCTGTCCCTGGTGACTTGTGGACGCCAAGGCAGCCTCTCTCTCTCCAGAGGATTCTATCTCCATATCCAAACCTCAAAACTTCACCTTTTTCCTGTTCTCAGCCCTCAGTAGAGAAAAAGATTGGACAAATTAATTCATACCAATACGTAAAAGACTTTTAATGGCATAATATCCCTTAGGCATACATATCTGAATTTTAACTGAAGCCAATGCCCAAAGGAATACTCTCTGATAATGGAATTTCAGGTGCTGGGTCGAACTAATGAGAGAACTGTCTCTGAAATCACACGGACGTATGTGACCTAGCTCTCCTTGAGAAAGACTTGGCCTCAGTTTTCAGGACTCTAGCTTAGGAAGCCTGATTCTATGCCATCCAGTGAACTGACCCTACTTATAGTTTCAATTGGGATTATAAATCTTTTCACAACTTACCTCCCACAGTTATTTTGAAATTAAATGAGATAACACATAAAATGCTTTAGAAACTACAATGCATTAAGTAAATATCAGCTACTATTTTTCCAGCTTTTAAAATTTGAAAATTCAGTGCTGGGAATATATGGAAGGGAAATGGAACAGTCCCTGACCTAATAAGATTGTATTCTATTTAATTTCTTGCTTTAAAAAGAAAAAGAAGGTAATTACATTTCTCTTTAGTTGTATGTGGCCCTTCATTGATGTTTTCTCCCCACTGAGAGTCAATGGTGTTATATGGAAGGGAGAAATGGAAAGGAAAGTACCTTTTACTTAGAAAATATTCTTTAAAAGGGATCATAGCCTCTGACTAGAGGAATATGGCACAAATTGCAAAACTAGATTATTCTGCCATAAAGCCCATCAACCAGGTATAAGTGGACCTTCTAAGGACTTTGATGAATGAGATTGTGGCATGACCTCCAACTAACAGAACTCAGCTGAGAAGGCTGCAGGTGAACTGACAGCAGTTGGAAATGTTAGAACACTGCTCTCTCCATAAAATTTAGGCCCATGTTTTCCACCAAGCTTATTAAGACTACTAGTATGTGAAGGAATTGGGAATATCTGACTCCCTCCCCTTCCCAGTCAACAACTCTCGGTATCTTTTCAAGCAACTGAACAATAAGAGAATGTTGGGTTCCCCAAGCCCCTACTGTGACAAAGATAAATTTGTGTAATACAAAAAGAGGAAGAGAGACACTTAATGATAATCTGTAAGCATACGGACTTGGGGGAATTTCTAGCTCAGTACAAACTTACAAATCCATTAAAAATAACCACTATAAATTGAGGCTATGATTCTTAACAATCACTCCAAAGACATTGACACTTCAACATTTCTACAAATAGGATGGAAATAGAAGGATACTAATCAATACCTGCGGGTTGGGTCTCTCATGTGGCTGCCAGAGAAGATAAGAGAGAGGAGCCAAAGGCACAGAGCTGGAGCTGATGACCCTCCTTCACTTATAAGAAGAGAAAGCAGAGAAACTGGAGGTCAGAGTCCAGCACTTCCCTTTGGCCTTCCCTCCATCTTTCTGACCTACTCAGATCATATGTAATTAACTTTCTTCTTAGCTGAATCTTTATATGCTTCCCTGGGGACTGGAAGCAAAAATCATTGTCTTCATCCCAAGCTCTATATCAGATGTATCTGTACAAAAATATTCCTAGCAGCAAATAGCTGGAAGTAAGTTAAGTGTCCATCATTTGGAAAATGGCTGGAGAAAAAAAATGGTGGCACATGAAGAAAATGGAAAGTTACCGTGCCATAGGAGAAGAATTCAAACAAAGTTGGGAAGGTGTATGAAGTAACACAAAGTTAAGAAAGCAAAGTGGAGCTTCATGGAAGATGTAAAAGTGATTAGGGGTGCTGCCTCTTAATGAGGGACAAGATTGGTTTGAATCGAAAAATCCAATCCTGTTTGCAACAGAAAACCACCAAGGTGCTGAACCAGTGCTGCCCCTTTTCAAAGAGCTATCTTTCTGTTTAGAGCTAATTAGAGAAGGAACACATTATTTATTACACCCCCCCTCCAATTCCAATCATCTTGAAACTGCAATCAAATAAGAACTCCTCTAAAAAAAACAAACAGAAACATTTAAAATTCTTTGAAACTTAGCCACTCCCCACCTTCCTCCTTTTTTTTACATTTTTATTCCCCCCTCCAAGTACTCTAAGATCCAGCTGCCTTGGCTTAGCTACAATTCCTGGAATCTTCCATCTTGCATCTCAGTGCCTTTGCTTTGGCTGTCCCCCATCCCTAGAATGCTCTACCCCCCTCACCTTTCCCAAGTTTCCTTCAAGATTAAAGTCATAGTCCGCCTTCTACCAGATGCCTTTTCTCCCAGCCACTACTTTGCCCTCCCATATTGCCTTCCATCCACTTTATATATGTCTTGTATGTACCCAGTTAGCTACACATTCTTTCTCCCATTAGAATGTACACTCTCTGATGGCTGGGCTTCTTTTTAATTTTTTTCTTTATATCTCGAGCACTTAGCACTGTTGTGCCATAAACACACAATAAGTACTTTGTTGGCTGACTGACAAAAGAAAAGTTAAATATGAAACACAAGTGAGCCACAGAAAAACAAATGAATAGCAGTAAGAACTCCTGTTATGCTCTCCCAGGAGATTTATAATCAGACTTCCTCTAAATAAATAACAATTTGTGGATCTGCAAAGTAAATATTTTACATTTCACCTTGATTCTGCACTATCTCCATCACGGTACATGACCTCTGGTGAGCCAGACCAAGTCTTGGTCTCATCTTCCTATTTGTTGTCATCTGCTCTAAGAATACGGGAGGAGCTGCCAGAGACTCTTCCCCCTTGCTGCCAGCCAGCTCAAAACAAAGGTACCAGAACCAACAAACCATTCAAACTCCCAAAATCCAAGATCAGGTTTGCTTCCATAGGACGCGAACTTTAGAGCTGCCATGTGTTCACAGTCACATGGCAACCAGTGGGGGAAGAGGGGAGGAGTAAAGTGAGCTGCCCTTTCCCCAATCCCTCATAGGCAGTGTCCCAAAATAGTCCTGACATAAATTCTACCCAGAAAGAGCAAAGAATGGCAGAGGACTTTTAAAGATCACTGAGTCATAGGTTCTTCTAGCTCCATGGCCAATAAGGAGATTACTTTGTTATCCTCAAAGCACCAAGCCTGCCTTAGTGTTGAGTTATAAACATAACTGGCCAGAAGTCACCAGGGTTTCATTATCCCTAAAGAACCCAGACACTAACATGTGCGGTTGGCTTAAATTAGCTTTGCACGTTCCCTGTTCAACCCCTGGTTCTGAGTATATACTATTTTATACATGTTGTCCCCCAACATAATAAAAACTCCTTGAGGGCAAACATTATTCCAATTTTTGTCTTTATATCTTCAGTGCCTGCCACATTAGTAAGTGCTTAGTAATTCTTGTTGATTGGTTGATTCATTGATCTATACCTTCAAACAAGTCATTGATAAAAATGCTGAACTGCAAAATATCAAACCACCCTGAGCGTCTCAGTCCTTGTTTCTACCAGCACCACCCCCAGACCTTCAAGCCTGAGAAGGCGCTCAGAGTAACAAAGAACACAGAGCCAGCTTTACAAATCATACGGGAGATTATGTTTGGAGATCAGAAGTTGTTCCCAAAAAACTTCTACAAAAGAATTCCTGTAAGCCTCAGTTTAGTCATATAGAACCACACCCAAGAAGTTATACTTTCAAGTCCTGCTTTGTTGAAGGCCACCTATCCACTTTGCCACCTAGCTGCCCTCCTAACAATTTGAGCTGTCCAAATTTAGGGAATAAATTACCTGTGGCTAGAGGCTTTCAAGCAAAAAGTAGATAATTACTTATCAAGGATGCTGTGGTAATATTGTTCCACTTGCGTTGCTGTGTTGTGGTTTGTCCTTGTTCTTGAAGAGGACCATGACATCAGGAAGATGATGTCATGATTTGCAAGTGAATTAGATATAAGTGAGGGAGGGCTGTGCAAAGTCACCAGCCTTACTTTCTCCTCTGGAGCCATCTGGGTCCAGTGGCCAGATATCAATCAGAACAATTGGAGATATTCCAGAATAGCTTGAGCCGCATATCCTTGAGAGCCCCCACCCTGTTAAATCTGAGGTTCTATGACTCCTTCCTTCTAGGGGAAGAGCAGCTGCTATAATTCTCCCTTGTTCTCCAAACTCCTCACCACTAACTATTCACTGTTCTCACAGCAGCCCCTTGCCCACCTTCCCTTCCACTTTTTTTCCATCTCCTCCCTCTTCCTCCTCCTCTTTTTCCTCCCTCCTGAATTCACTCCCTTGCCAGAGGCAGTTGGGTATGATGTACTGAACACTAGACCTGAAGACTGGAAGCCAGGATTCAAACTCTGGATCATATATTTGTTTGCTGTGTGACTATGGGTGAGTCCTTTAACCTCTGTGAACCTTGGTCTACTCATGTTTAAATGAAGAAAATAATAATTTTTTCACTATCTCCCATGGTTTTGGTAAGGAAAGTCCTTTATAAACTTGAAATTGCTATAGAAATATAAGTAGCTATCAGTATTGATCCCCCCTCTATTTTGTTACCCAATAACGGTCATCCAGCCTTCTCCCTGCTATGTACCTTACCCATAGCTAAAACTCCAACTATTCCAGTTTCTCAGCTTGTTAGCTAACTTTAGCTTGCTTATGGGGTGTTTCAATTTAGTTAATTTGGTCCCCTTGATAATTACTTGTAAGACAAATAAATTGCATTACTCAATTTGTTAATGGAAAATATAGGCTGGCAGCCTCCACTGCTTTCCACTTAATTGTCTTGTATATGCTTGAAGCCTCTTAGCAAAAGAACACAAAGTACAATGTGTCTTTTGAAAAGAGTTTCTCAATTGTGATTCATTATGAACTAGAGGTTCAAGTCAGGCGACTGTAAGAATGGATATAGCTCTTGAAGTAGAATCCACCTTTTGTCATATCCCATAGTGTGTAGAGTAAATTAGTGTTGGTGATTAGGCAGATTCCCAGGTGGAGAAGCCAGTTCTTGTCTGGGAGAGAAAGAAGAGATTCTGAATCAGAAGCTCAGCAAACATAAAGGAAAAAGTCAAGCTGGGTTGGAAGCAAGAAATCTGCAAGAGCTAAAAGCAATCCATTAAGATGAACGGGAAAACCAATCACTCAAGTAAAGACTCAGACTCTGAGGCCAATGCTAAACAAGGAGGCAAAATGTTGGGACTGCCGAGTAGGTGATTGTCTACAAGGTTGCTTCTTTATTGTGGCTGCTGGTATTTTCCACTCCAGTGTGGGGCATGATCCAGGTACATGTTATGACCTCCATCTTACAGCTATAGTGATGCCTATCAAATTGTGGGTGCTTACAAATGTGGTTAATTTCACACTGCCTCATGCTAGCTAGAGCCGGGGTCACTGCTAATTGAGGCTCTGAGGATTCTACATCAAGCTTGTCTCTTTCCAGTGACCATCTGCCCTCTGATGCTGGAATTGATTTTGGTGCCAGATGCCTTTGCTAATTGTAAAAAATCACTGGTTTCCCTAATTTTTGACTTTTGTTTTTCCATCTTTCTTCCTACTTCATTAACAAAGAAGGAAATATAACCCAAAGAGGAGATATGAAGAATGAGCAAGTCAATACTCTACTCTCAATCTAACCAAATATGACCTTGGTCTTTTGATCTATAGGTGCTTTATTTTTCCCACCTGCAAAACAGCAACAGAAATATCTACCCTCCCCATCACAAGATGCTATAAGGATAACTGGGATGCATTCATTTTCATGGATGAGGTCAAATTCCATTACTACTAATACAATTATAATGGAAATCTAAATATTAATAATACCTTGGGAACTACAAGTAATCCTTCCCCTGACAGAGAGCACAAGTCCAGGTCTCAATAAAAGGTCGTTGTGGGTTATGATGTGGCCAGTATGCTCACAATGGTCCTTTCAGAACTTAGTCAAGCTGGTCCTTGGACAACAGATGGCCATGCTGTGGTTGGACCTGTACTTGAAGTGGTTACTGCTTGGTAGGTCTTTCAAGATGATAACTAATGGTGGTGGTGGTGGGGGAAAGCTGACAGTTTACATAGAGCTTTAAGGTTTGCAAAGCATTTTATATGCATGATCTCATTTGATTTTTAGAGTTGGCAGGAATCTTAGAAATTATCCAGCCCAAACCCGTTATGTTATAGATGAGAAAATTGAAGCCCATAAAGAAGTAAGAATTGCCTTGTGGACTTAGCACCCAGGAGACATTTGATGAATCTTTGCTGTATTTTTAATTACCCAAGGTCACACAGCTGGCAAGTGGCTTCAGGAGTCCAACCCAGGCCTTCTGACTTCATGAATTCCCAATGATATACTTGCCCTTATGGGCTTTTCTTTAAAGAGCCCACAGTCCTCTCCCTCCATGCTTCAGTGTGGCCTTTAGTAGAGGGATGAAAATGACAGGAATAACAATATTTCCTACCTTTATGCCACTGTAAGGATCACAAAGCATTTTCTTCACAACAGGCCTGGGACACACTTCTCTTGGATTTTCAAAGAGTTGTCCATACTAGCCAATGGCAGGCACACTGATTCTGAACAACCTCCAGTGCGACAACATTCCCGTAAAAGGAAACAATGAAAATACTCCCTTGGAGATTGTAACAGGATTTGACTCATAGCTGGGAAAAGTCTTTGGGTCTTTGAGGAAACAAAGCTATGCAAGTTTAGGGGATGCTTACCTAGTTTCTCCTTTACAGCTGGGGATACTTGGCAACAAGCCTTTCTGGGTATGTTGAGAGAAAATGGGGTTATTATTTGGCAGAGTTCCTTTGGCCATGGCTGCTGTAACCAGTGGTAGATCTTAGCCTGATTGCTTGTTTGCCAGGGTTTCTAGGTCCTGTACTGTGCATACCCACAAACTCAACATACATAGAGGTATGGAATCATAACACTCAGCATTGGGAAGGAACTTAGAGGTCATCTAGGCCAATATTTCTTAACTCACTTTGTGCTGTTGGGGTTTTTGTTTTTGTTTCAATTCTATGCTACCATCTGACAGAACCTTTCAAGTTAAAAATCAAGCAGTTTAAATGAACAGGGACAGGGGCAACTAGGTGGCACAGTGAATAGAGCACTGGCCCTGGATTCAGGAGGACCTGAGTTCAAATCCTGCCTCAGACACATCACATTCACTAGCTGTGTGACTCTGGGCAAGTCACTTAACCCCAATTGCCTTGCCAAAAAAAAATGTATAGATATATATATATATATATATACACATACACACACACACACACACACATACACACACACATATACATATATATAGATATAGATATAGATATAGATATAAACAGGGACATCCTCAATCTGGTAGGCTATTAGACATACAGCCCATATCATACATGGATCAGTTGAAGAAACAGGGGGTATTTAGCCTGACCCACTTGTACTTTTCCAGACTTCTTACACCTTATCCCAACATACTCTGTAATCCAATTTCACTGGCTTCTTTATTGTTCCCTGAAGGCAACCCATCTCTCAATTCTACAATTTCACTGGCTGTCCCCCATCCTCAAGACTCTCTCTTCATCTCTACCTCCTGGCTTCCTTCAAGTCCCAGATAAAATTCACCATTTACAAGAAGCTTTTCCTGATTGCCCTTAATGCTAGTGACTTCCCACTGCTGAGTATATCCCATTTTTCCTGTATATAGCTTGTTTGTACATAGTTGTATGTTTTTTCCTCCATTAGACTGTGAGCTCCTTGAGAGCAGGGACTGCCATTTGCCTTTCTTCATATCCTTAGCACTTAGCACAGTGCCTGGCACATAGTAGGTACTGAATAAATGCTTACTGACTGACTAATAGATGAATTCAGGTATTTGAAGTGCTGTCACCCAAAAGAGGGATTTAACTTTTTCTGTTTACGTCTACTAGACCCTACAGGTAGGGTCTTATCTAGTCTTATCTAGCTGCACTTTTTAAGGTCCCAAAATTATGGATTTTGAACTCTGAAGGACCTTAAAGGCCATTGAATCCAACTCCCTTATTTTACAGACAAGGAAATTGAAGTACAGAGGTTAAAGGACTTCCCCTAGCTCCACCTCTATCAGAGGATTTGCCAATTTTCCATCTCAGCTTATAATGAGATCCTCAAAATCTTGGAACCCTGCCACAAAGTTCTCAGATCTCCCAGGAGGAAGCTGTGTTCCACTATGATCGTTTGGCTCCAACCCAGTAGTAATCATAGTACTGGTATTGTAGCATGTAGAAATGGAAGGGAATTTGGAGGATGTTTAGCTTAACTCCCTTATTTTACAAAAGTGACCCAAAGATCAAAAAGTTCTTGCCCAAGGTCACAAAGGTAGTAGGCAGAACAGGAATTTGAACCCAGCTCCTCTGCCTCCATATTAGGGCTCTTTCCAGTGTCTCTTTGCCTTGGTGAATGGGAGAGGAAATTGTACCTTCAGCAATCTTCCTTGAACTCATCTCCTTTCTCCCCACAGAGCTCTTAAGGCTGAGGTGTCTCAGTTGTTGCTAGACTCAGGTAATATCTTCCTTTAGAGTCATCCTCTTTCCCCACAAGCTGGCATTCTCCAGCTGTACTCACTCTAGTTAAACCTAGTGGATGGTGGTTTCTTCTGCCTGGAACTGAGGTTTGGTTTCCCTCATCCTCTTTCAAGTAGTTGTGGGTGGAGTAACCAAAATGTCCCATCTGGGCCGAAGAACAGTATCCAGTCATTAATCACAAGAACAGGCCTGGATTCTATGGACACAGGAGAATCATCAGCCAAGAATGGGCAGAAAGTCACCGAGGGTGAAAATTCAAACATTTCATCTGAGGTGAGTTGGTAGCTAGAGATGAGGGAAGGATGGACAGAGACAACTAGTGGGTGAAATTAAGCCAGGTGTCTGCCTGTCCCCTTTCTGCATCTACTGGCTCCTGATGCTCTTCCCAATTCCTTTAGAAGTAACTACATTGTATAGTAGATAAAGGGCTGGGCCTGAAGTCAGGAGGACCTGAGTTCAAATCCAGCTTCATACCCTTACTTACTGTGTGACACTGGGCAAATCACTTAATCTCTGTTTGCCTCAGTTTCCTTAATTTAAAAATGGGGATAATAAAAGCACCTACCTCCCAAGGTTGTTTTGAGGATCAAATGAGGTGATACGGTTAGTTGTGCTATAACCCAGGTTGTGGTAGGCCACAGCTTCAGAGAGGTGGCAGAAAGTGGGGAGGGGGAAGGATGTTCCTTGTGGGTATAGGACAAGCCCTCCTCCTCACACAGCTCCTACTGAAACAGAAAATAGATAATAAATATGGCACTTCACCTTGAAGAAGACCTGAAACTTGCTTGTGAAAATGGGTGTTAAAAGGGTTGCAGATTGTGCATTATGGTGAAGCGGTGCATTTTTATTTTTTTTTTTTATTTATTTTTTAAGGCAATTGGGGGTAAGTGACTTGGCCAGAGTTACACAGCTAGTAAGTGTCAAGTGTTTGGTCTGAGGCCATATTTGAACTCAGGTCCTCCTGACTCTAAGGCCAGAGCTCTATCCACTGCGCCACCTAGCTGCCCCCTGAAGTGGTGCATTTTTGTGGAGCGTTTTGCTCTTTCTTGAGGACAAAATCACTTATAATCAAACTTGAAATTTGAGTTATTCTCAAACCGTTCCCTAATATATCAATTGCATTGGAACAAATTCTCATTTTCAAAACAAGCTTTAGAGCAGAACTGACTGTATTTGTAAAGTGCTTAGCACACCGCCTGCCACATAGTAGGCACTTAATCAATGTTTGTTTCCTTCTTTCCCTTCCCCCTTAAGGGGGATATTCCCCTCCAAAATGATCTTTGGTTCCTTTTTCTTCTCTCTTCACAGTCTCTTTCTAGGTGATCTCATTCATTCCCATGGCTGCAACTATATCATCCCCTCTCTGTAGATGATGATAGCCAAACCTGTAACTCCAGCCCTGACTTCTCTTCTGAGCCTGTGTCCCCCATCTTGAATTATATAAAACACAATAGGAATGATAACATTTATCTAGAAGGGCTTCAAAGTTTGTCAGGTGCTTTTCTCACAACAATCTTGTTACCCCATTGGTACCTCAAACTCATGGAGTCCTCAAACTCCTTAGGTTTTCTTTCACTATCTGCCAGTGGCCCTACCATTCACCATGTCTCCCATATTCACGAGCCTGAAATTATCTTTGACTCTTTCTACTCTCTTACCTCTTACATTCAGCTACCAAGTACCACTGATTAAATACCTACCAATTAACCCATTTTATTCCCATCAAAACCACATTGGAATAGCCATCATGCCTAAACTATCAGAATAGTTCTCTAACAAAACTCAGATATATGTGTATGTATATGTATATATGTGTATCTATATGTATCTATACACATATTCTATATATTACATATTTTAGTTTTCCCCAATTACATGCTAAAACATTTTTTTAACATTTGTTGTTTTTTTTAATTTTGAGTTCCAAATTCTATTCCTCCCTCCCTTCTTCCCCTCTCCCTTCCCTGAGACAGTAAGCAATCAGATGTAGGTTATACATCTAACAAGTCTTTCTACCTCTATTCTCCCTCTGCTCTAATCCATGCTTCATACCTGCCAAATTGATCCTTTGGTTATGCCATCCCTCTGCCCCCAAATCTTTCAATGCTTTCCTATTGACTATCTATGTAAAGTTAACTTCTTTATTTGCCCTCCATAATCTCATTCCCTGCTAATTTTCCAGACTTTTCTCATGAATTTGATACTCTGATCAACTTAAGACTGCTCACACTCTCCTGCACAAGTCTTGCCTTTCATTAGAAGAGGCAGCAGCCGCTCTGGGTAGGGTCATGTAGTATCAAGATATGGGATGTTTTCTCAGTGCTTTGATGAGCAGATATCCTCATACCCACCTAAGTCAAGTAATGTGTTCCTGCACAGCAGAAGCAGAGCTTAGAATGATCATCCGGTCCAGCCTTTTAGTATAGACAGGGAAATGGAAATCTGAGAGGTTCCGTTGATAATTATGTGCTACTTCTATTAAATTGTTATGAGATAGGAGGATGGGGTGAAATTCAGATGGTATAGTCCTTTGACAGATATGAAAAGTAGAGCCCAAAGAGATAAAAATGACTTGTCAAAATATACCTCATTGAGTTAATGTCAGAACCATGTCTTGAACTGAGATCACTTTACCATCTGCCTTAAACTTTAATTTATATACCTTGGAAAGGATATCATAGCACCTTCAGGTATTTGAAGGCCAATCTGGCAGATGAGGGAACAAGATGTCTTTATGTCTCTGAAGGTCAGAACTAGGACCAGTATGTGGAAATTAAAAGGAGGCAAATTTCACCTCCATGTGGGAAATTTCACCTCATGTAGGAAATATTCATTACCAATTGAAGCTGTGCAAAAGGGTAATGGTGTACTGTCTGAGTGCTCTGGATATGATAGGTACCGTCTAATCGTTTGCTGAATTGAATTTTGTTGAATCTTGATGTGATAAGCTCCCTGTCACCGGAGTTATTCAAGTAAAGCTATACAACTATCTGTCAAGGATGTAGTAGAAGTGATTGTGTAATGAATGACACATTGAGATAGACAGTCTCTAAGGTCTTGAATATTTATAATTCCTTGAGATAATAATAACCCATATTTCTACAGCACATTAAGAGTTATAAGTTACTTTCCTCACAACAGCCCTATAAGAAAAAGTAGTGCAAATTATTATCTCCATTTTATAAATGGGAAAATTGAGGCTGAGAGAGTTTACATGACTTGCCCAGGGAAATACATCTAGTTTCAGAGTGGAGACTTGGACCCAGGCCTCCTTACTGCAAGTCTATCCAGCATTCTTTCCATTATACAACATTTGAGCATCAACAGTTGAAAAAAGAAAAAGAACAAAGGTAAGATAAAATATCAGATTCTTGAGGTATTCCTGATCCATCTAATTAGTGCCTTGTTGTTGTTTTTTTATATATATTACCAAATATTTCCAAATATATTCCATATCTTTTTCTATATATTATTATTTATGTATTTTTGCTGTCACCCTGAAAGAATATAAGTTCCTTGAGAGTAAGGATCATTTCATTCTTTGTATTTGTAACTCTGGTGCTTACCATAGTACCTGTCATGTAGTAGGCACTTAATAAATATTTATTGGTTGATTGATTGATAGATTTGTAATCACCAGTTAGGCAGCACACTAGATTTGGGATCAGAAAATACTG
>NW_020954556.1:16712761-16723368 GCF_900497805.2 Vombatus ursinus
TGATTATATTACACAATGGGTATAAAGTGCATAATAGTAATGTCAATGCTAATGTTAGGAATGTCAATATTATTATGTATCCATTCCTTTAAAAAAAAAAAGTACTACAGCATTCCTCTGAGAGTGTCTCTAGCCATTCTTAGAATTATTACTTTAAGGTTGAGATTTAACAGACCTGTATCTCTTTCTTAGTTTTGATATATTCGTGTGGGCACATTCAACAATTTCTTAGGAACTATGGGCAGGGAAAAGTCCAAGAGTAGCAAGGTCTGGGGAGAGGGGGCACATCTGCTCCAGTGCACTTAGATGGATGTTAGTAGCAGGGATTTTTATCCTGGCCCATCTCTTAAGAGTACAGCTTTCTGAACCATTTGAAAAGGAAATGGTCCCTTTTGGAGTCTGTTTTAGAAATAAATCAAGTGTTCAATAAGAGTCATTGTAGAAGGTTAACCTTGGACAGAAATAAAGTAAACAGATTAAAGAAGAGACACTATCTTTGGATAAGGCTATCCCCATACAGCCTTGGGGGATGGGGAAGAGATTGAATCAACAAGAAGCCATCCAGAAGCAGCTCAGAGAGAACATGAAAATTGGGTTCACCACAGACAGTCTACCCCTGGTCTGAACACATTTGGAGTTATAACAGATTTCTGGTTGCATCCTGCCTAGCCTTAGTAATGACAATGTAATGTAATGACAGCTTAGTAGTGACATGATAGAATATGTTTGGAGGAATATGAATAGGACAGCAAAAGGACTCAAATTTCAGTTATATGAATCTCAGTAGAATAAACTAGGGGTATTTACTCTAAAGAGGATATGACTAAGGTGTGCCATGAATACCTCCTTCAAGAGTTTGAGAGGTTATCAAGGAAAAAAAGGATTAGAATTGTTCTGGTTGGTCATAGAGGAAAAAACTTAGAATGATACGTGGAAGTAGTAAAGGGGCAGGTTTTTTTTTTTTTGGCAAGAAAAATCTTCCTAATAATTAGAGCTACCCCAAAGTAAAATGGGCTCTCAGAATGAATGGAGTTCCTTCAGTCTTCAAGCAGAGATTGAATGAGTATGTGTTGAGGGAGATTTTACAAAGCATGGGTTTTTAATCTTTTTTTTTTTTTTTGGATAATGGACTCTTTTGCCAAGCTAGTGAAGCCTATGGAACCCTTCTCAGAAGAATGTTTCTAATTACATAAAATAAAATACATAGGATTACAAAGGAAACCAATTATATTAAAATTATCTATTTTCAATTATTGAATCAAATATCAATTATCAAAAAAAAAATTTTAATGCATAGACTCCCAGGTTAAGAATTCCTGTTAAAAAGAAAAAAAAAATAAAATTACCTTATATTGCTGTCTCAAGTCAGTTGGAGGTGGGGAGAGGTTAAAAAAATACATTGAACCCTTGATGTGTCTATATAGATGATGTTTATGTAGAGCAAAAGACTCCACAGAGCAGTAGGTTGAAGGATCCATTCGGATATAGTGTTAAAATTCTACTTTCAGTGACTCAATATAAATAAAAAATTCCTAACAACTGGAATTGCCCCAAGCTGGAAGGGAGGGGAACGGCACTGCCTGGTCAGGTACTGAATTCCCTACCACTGGAGGTCTTCAGTCAAAAGTTGCGTTAAGTACTTATCCAGGATGTGGTAGAAAGGGATTTATTTATATTGAACTAGATAACACTGTGGATCCCTTCCTACCATAATCCCTTCTGATTTCCTTCCAATGTCTTTTCTATATCATCTTGACGCTATAGGATCATTTTACCAAATGCATCACCTGATCTTATTTTTAGTCTCTTCTTGTCATTTCCAGGTACTCATGTAATTGAGTTTGTGCTCTCACTTCATTAGTGCATTATATCCAATTTCCTTTGAACTCCTTTGAATATTTCTTTAAAATGCTATAGGTTAAAGTGTTAATTGAACTGACCTTTATAAAGAAAGGCTGAGCTCTACTCTTCCCGATACTGAAACTTATGGCAAAGGTGCTTGCCTCAAAATTCTGACAGAAATGGGACAACAGAGGTGGCCCTGACATTTGTGTTTAAAAGGTGACCACAGATATAAATTTTCTCAGGTATCTCCTGTCATCCTTTGTCTCTTGCCCAATGGAATTCTGATGGCTCCCTTCTAATGACAGAGCCTCCCTGGCCTCCCTTTCCAGTATCGACTGCATTTTCATTCATTCACCTCACTTTATTAGTCAAAGAGAGAGTGTTGGAATACTCCTTGTTCCCACTGCCCCTTCCAGGTTTTCTCCCTATCTTCATTTCTTCATCTTCACTCCCTCTCTTCCTTCGAGGTTCAGTCAGACCACATCCACCAATCAATCAAAATCCTAGGGTAGCTTTGTCTATGGGCCTCCATGTCACTTCTCTTCCTTCCTCAATGAGTTCAGTACCTGGTACATAATTTTTCTCTCCTCTCTAACTCCTACCCTCATAATAGGGGACTCCAGCACACATGTTGACTGTCCCTCAAACATCCGAACCACTCAGTTCCTCAACCTACTCAGCTCCCATGACCCAACTCCTCACCTCTACCTCATTCGCACACAAACATTGGTCATACCCTTGATCTTACCGTCACCTACAAATACAATGCTTCTATGTTCAAAAATTCCAAAATCCTCTTATTTGACAATAATTTATTGGCTTTGCACATCTCCCTCTGCCTTCTCTTATCAAACCCTACTCTTCATCCACATTGTGACTTCTAATCTTTCAACACCTTTCTCTTCCAGTCCCCTGAACTAGCCACTCTCTACTCTTCCTCATCTTGACCCCTTGGTGAATTAGTTCAACTCTATACTGTCTTTTCTTAAATCCCTACCCCACCCCACCCCTTATTATATTGCTTATTGTACCTGGCCAAGCCCAAACCTTGGATTACTTCTACCATCTGCCACCTTCACTTTATTATACATGCTGCTGAACAAAAGGTAGAGAAAATCATGCAACTGTTCTGACTGGATCCACTATTATGTTATACAACCTCAACTGGGCGCTCATTGTTACTAGGCAATCCTACTATGCCTCACTTACCAATTCACCACCCTCCTCTCTACACTGGCTTTTCTAAACCTTTTCATTTCTCCTCAAACTTCTCATGGCTTCTCCTCCCCCCACCCTCTCAGCTGAGAACTTTGACTCATATTTTATGGGGGGAAAATGGTTCATTCACCATGAGCTCCCTCTTCTCTCCTTTTCCTCATCTCATATCACTCAGAGACCTTCTGCCACTATCTTGCTCACTCCTTTCTCATATGAAGAGGTGACCTTACTCCTTACTAAGGCCAACCCCTCTACCTGCACAAAGGATCCCATTCTATCCCATCTCCTCCAACAGATTGCCTGCTCTGTCTTCCCCACCCTATCACTTTTCCTCAGTCTCTGTCTAATGGGTCCTTACCTACAGCCTACAAACATATCTCCCCCATCCTCAAAAAACTCTCACCTGATCCTTCCATCCCTGCTAACTATCATCCTATATCTTTTCCTTCCATTGTAGTTAAAATGCCTTTAGAAGGTTATCTACAATAGGTTCTTCTACTTTCTGTCCTCTCATTCTCCTCTTAATTCCTTGTAATCTGGCTTCCAACCTTATCTTTGCCCCAAAACTGTTCTCTCCAAAATTGTCAATACATTCCCATTCAGTTATCTTCTTGTTTGGTGATATTTATCACTGAAGATTAAAGTTTTCCTATTCTGCCAATTATTTCTGCTATACAGGCCATAAATTCTGCTTTTGTGATTCTTATTTCTCTTTTAAACTTTAGGAACATCCTAATGTCATCTCATGCTTTTTTGGGAATCCACAGGTCCTATGCCCCATCAAGTATTGATTCATTTCCCTTTGCTTATAAAATTCATTCATAGACATTTGAATTATTTTACCTGATCTAGAGGTCATATGCTCATCTATTATTAATGTTTTCCTTGTTGGTTCATTTGATTATCTGCTAACATATTTAACTGAGTTTTCTTCCTCCTTAGATCTTTGGTAATTTTAGTCTTCTTTTTCCTTACAGACTCTTCTTGCTCACTTTCTGACTCCTTCCCTTTTGAGCATGGGTTTCTTTGGGGCTAGACCTCAAAGCCATCTCAGGCTCCTGCCTTTGTTGGGAAATTCACAGTTCATTGATTTCAGTCTCTGCCCCAGGTGACTTCTGGGGGAGAGTGGGTAGACAGAACTGGTCCAGCTAGATGCTGGTCTCTTTTCCTCAAGCTTAGTGGTCTGCCACCTAGCCACACACCTGTGTCTGGCCCCAGTTCTTTCTGTCCCTCAGTTCTCTGGTTGAGCTTTGCTGCAGCACAGAATGCTATTGTTTTGCTATACCAGACTGAGCAAGTCTATGCCTTTTGGTTTTCCATGTCTTTGGGGGATATAGAGTTGAATCCTGCTGCAAGCCCATGGGTCAGCTTATGAAGCCTTGTTGCTGAGCATACTGAGTGATGAAAAAGAGTATGTTGAGTAAACTCAAAAGGAGTTAACAATTAGTCCTCTCTGCTAGTAGTTTATTAAATTGCACATAATTTCTATTTTAAAGAGGTTTGAGAGGTTGTGAGGGTTGGAAAAAATGTCTGTTCCTCCATCTTTTGGGTCACATGACTTAGGAGTTCCTCTATACTTTCTTTTTTTTTTTTTTTTAGGCAATTGGGGTTAAGGGACTTGCCCAGGGTCACACAGCTAGTAAGTGTCAAGTGTTTGGTCTGGGGCCAGATTTGAACTCAAGTCCTCCTGACTTCAGGGTTGGTGCTCTATCCATTGCGCCACCTAGCTGCCCTGATATTTTTTTTTTAATTAGGCAGTTGGGGTTAAGTGACTTGCCCAGGGTCACATAACTAGTAAGTGTCAAGGGTTTGGTCTGAGGTCAAATTTGAACTCAGGTCCTCCTGAATCCAGGGCCAGTGCTCTATCCACTGTGCCACCTAGCTGCCCCATTATACTTTCTAAAAGTAGACTATAACACATTTGCTATTTCCTGCTTGCCCTGGGCCTGACATGTCCTCCAACCCAACTCCCAATCTCTGCCTATAGAAATCTTAAGAATTTTAAGAAATCTTAAGACATTTAAACTTTAAGATAGTCCTGAGAACTAAAATCAGCTACCAGTATATTATATGTATCCTTGTATAAGGGCCATTGTATCACATGATGAATAGTTCTCTGTAATTGCATTCCTCACCTCTGACTCATAGAATCCCTAGTTTCTTCAAAGCTTACATTTTGCAAGAGGCTTTTCCTGATCCCAGATGCAAGTGCCTCCCCTCCTCCCATTCCCACCCCCCTAAAAGAAATTCGTTTGTATTTATTTAGTATATACTTATGTGTGTACCGGTTGTCTCCTTCTATAGAATGCAAACTCCCTGAGGGCAAAAACTATTTTGTTGTCGTTCTTTTGTGCCCAGCACCAATATAATGTATAGCATAAAGTGATGCTTAATAAACTGATTGACTGATGCCAGAAGTCAGACTCAGAAAAGCGCAAGAAGGGCTCTGTAAAATGTGAAAAGAAATATTTAAACTGAGGTAATAAGAATGATCCACTGGGAATGTGCTTCCATAGTTTTCCTGTTAGTCATTCTATCCTTTTTCTGGTCATGGGGAAGAGTCTGACAAGCCCCAGTCCCAGTGCTTTTGGAACCCATTCGGTATTGTAGATTGGCAGCTCTCAGAAAGTTCCTCCGTTCATAAGCCTCCCAGCTTAGCCTTAATGCTGAGTGCATTTCAGAAAGTGGAATTTCTGATGCTTGAACAGTGAGGTGAGGACAAGTAATAAAGGGCAAATCCCTGGATTAGTTAGCATTAGGGCATTAAAGGAATAGTAGAAGACAGGATTGAGAGCTGCAAGCACAATGTTCAGCACCCCTATCCTGTTCCTGTGCCAAATCCCATGAGCTGTTTACTGGGGGTGGGTAAGATGCACCTTCCTTCTGAGCTCCAGCTCTGCCCCTCATTCCCTCTCCACCCCTCTATTCTAAGAGTCCCTTACCTGTTCTTCTTCATTGCCACCAGTCTCTCTCCTTTCCAGTCCACCTTTCAAACAGCTGCTAAAATCATCTTACCAAAGGACAGAATCAAATACTCTTACAGTGGAAAAAGAATTCATCATTATCTAGTCCAGCCTATTCTGGAATTTCCTGGTCTTTTTCATATAAAATGTGTTTGGTTTCTTTTTAAAATACCTCCTCCCCAGATTCTACCTCTACCTTCACCCATGCACTGGTGTGGTTATTTTTTTGTTTAACCAAAGTGTCATTTTTTACCTTCCTCTCTATAACATTTCCTTGTGTTGGTTTTGACTAGTTATTCTAGTTTGCTGTGATGTTAAAGAATCCTGACTCTGTCTTCTAATATATTGGTTCTCTGGCCTCCCTTGGGAAAAAGGTTCCCAGTCTTCATGTTTCCAGGCTGAGTGATTTTTGTAGCCTGGTCCCATAAGGCTGCTGTTTCATCCCTTAATCATTTTAGTCATCCTTCTCAGGACTTTTTCCTGTTATATCTTTGCAATAGCAGCCAGGGCTTCCTATGATATTTCAAGCTTGAACACAAGAAAATGGGGTACAAGGGTAAGCTGATGCTTTGGGTTTTCAAAGCAATCTAAGTCAGTGGATCAGGGGGATGTTATAGATATAATTTACTTAGATTTTAAGCAAAGCTTTTGGCAAAGTCTCTGTTGCTCTTGTGAAAAATACAGAGGAATGTGAGCCAGATAATAGTACAATAAAGTCAATCTGGAACTTGTTGAATGACTGGACACAAAAAATTTATCATTAATGAGTCAATGCCAAAGTTAGGATTATAGGATCATATATTTAAAATCTGAAGGAACCTGAGAGGCCATCATGTCTGACTTTTTCATTTTACAGATAAGGAAACTCTGGCTTAGAGAGGCCAACTGTAGCCCACCCAAGATCATCTAAGTAGATAGTAGTAAAGCAGGATCTTCAGATTCCAAATCCAGTATTCTTTCCACTCTACCACTCTAGGAGGTCTCCAGTAAAATGCCCCAATGATCTCAGCTTGACCCTATACTGATTAACATTTTTATCAAGCACTAAAGGCATAGATGGCATGTTTATCAAGTGTATAGATTCCACAAGACTGGAAAGATAGCTGACACACAGGAGGACAACCAAGAGTCAAAAAAGATCTTGATAGGCTAGAACACTGGCATAGACTAAGACGAACTTTAACAGAGATAAACGTAACTCTTTAAACCTAGCTTCAAATGAGCAACTTCACCAGATGGCTAGATGACAGTTTGTTTATGGACTACAACTTTAATGTGAGTCAACAGTATAATATGGCAACCAAAATAGCTAAGATAATCTTAAACTGTGTTAAGAGAGCTAGAGGGTCCAAGACTAATACAGTGATAATCTTAGTATTATTTGCCTTGAGCGGACCACATCCAGAGATTTCTTGATGCTGAATTTTAGGAAGAACATAATAATAAACTAAAGGACATCCCAAAAAGGGCAAACAGAAAGGTAGAGTCCAGTGAATTCATGCCATATGAGGATCAGGTGAAGAAACTGAAGATATTCAGCCCAAAGAAGAGAAAATTTCCCTTGGGCAGTAGAGGGAAGGGGGCACACATGATAATTTTGTTCAAGCATTTGAAAGTCTGACACCAAGAAAAGGTATTAGATTTGTTCTAGTTGCTTCCCTAGGGCAGAGCTAGGATCAATGGATGAAAGCGGCAAAGAGGGAAATTTAGATTTCATATGAGGAAAATCTTCCTAACAATTAGACAATTCTGACTCTGTCATCCAATGTATTGGCTCTCTAGTCGACTTCAGGATAAAGATTCCCATTCTTAATGTTTACAGGTTGAATTATTTTTATATCCTGGCCTTATAAGGCAGCTGCTTCATCCAAAAGTGAAATGGGCCTCTTTAGGAGGTAGTAAAGATTTTTAAGCAAAAAGTAGATAACCCCATGATGGTTATGTTGTAGTGGGAATTCTTGTTCAGATACATGTTAGATTAATGGCTTAAGAGGTTCCTTCCAACTTTGGGATTCCATAATTCTACAAACAATCATTTACTAAGCATCTGTGCTAAGCCATAGAGATACAAGATGAAAAATGGTGGGGACCCTGCCCTCAAGATGCTTAATATCTAAATGCTCTAGACGGTCAAGGTCATTTTGAATCCTGATGCTGTCTCTCTGTATATTAGCTATCTCTCCCAGCTTTGTCTTCTGCAAATTTGATAATCATATCATCTATGCCAGTCACTAGCAAAATTGTTAAACACAGCAAAACAAAACACAGATCACGTAACTCTCCACTGGAGAGTTAACACCTAAATACTACCATCTAACTGTTAATAAGTAAGTCCAACTAGTATTTAAACTAGGCTAACATAATATCATTAAGGGAGAGAAGAGGTTTAGAACTGCTTTAATAAAGCAAGTAAGAATAATATAAGAAAAATTCTGCTATTGGGAGCCCTTGGGGATCTTGCACTTAACTAACCCTTACTATGTGATTAGAAGGTAAACTCCTATTGAAATGGAGGCTCCTTGAGAGGAGAGACTTGTATTTATATGCCCAGAATCTAGCACAGTATCTTGTACATAGAAGGCACTTAAACAATGTTTGTTGATTGATTGACATCATCATTGTTCCTCTGCCTACAGTAAACCTGTTTCTATTGTATTTAAGAAGACACGATATGCTGCTGTTTTGGCAGCTTAAAATGAAGAGGGACAAGAAAGAACCCCAATTCACATGTGGTTTCCATTTCAATATATAACTTTATTATTGTTTCTAATATTACTATCATCATCATTATGACACACAGCATTCCCCAAAATAACTCTGATTTCTTTGGTGTAACACATCCCCTCCATCAATGTGGATTACAACTCTTCTATGACCTAAGCTGGTATGGTACAGTGGAGAGAACACATTCTGGGGTCAGAAGATGGGGGTTTAAATCCCTCCTTGGAAACATTGCCTATGTGACCTTGGGTCTCAGTTTCCTCCAGTAATAAGAATGAGCATGTCTATAGTGCTTTGAGTTTTGCAATGTTTTATGTCATTTGACCCTCACTACAACCCTGTGAGGCAGATGCTATTTTTATGCCCATTTTACAGATGAAAAAACTGAAGCCAAGAGAAACTAAATGATTTACCTAGGGTCACACAATGAGTATTTGAGGGAAAATGCAAACACAGGTATTCCTGAATTTAGGCCTAATGCTCTATCTACTTCACCAGCTAAGTGAAAATTGAGGAAATTGTACTAGATGAATTCTGAGGTCATTTCTATCTCTAAATCTAGGACTGTCAATTCCAGTGGAATTCTAGTTCCTTAAGGACAGGGAAAAAAACTGTGTTTTTTCACCTTTTTTGTATCTTCAATGCTCAGCATAGTACTTGGCACAGAATAAGTATTTAATATATATTTGTTGGTTCATTGAATGGATACCTTTTTAGACAATTGTATTAGCTGCTGGTGTAAAAAAAAAAATCTTCTCTTATTTGCCAATAATCTTCTCTTATTTGCCAATCTTCTGATGATATGTTTCTCCACTCATAGCTAAACCAGTCCTCTGAGGATGGACATACAGGCCATAAAGGGCCTGATTTGAAGCCAGAGACATAATTTTAGAGAGTAAAGGCAATTTAACAAATGCACCACCATTAGTGGCAACAACTGAACTTTGCACCTGATTGTCAAGAATAGTATGCTGAACCATTAGTAAGCTGCTGAACCATTAGTAAGCTACTGAACCAATAGTAAGCTACCAGACCACCATTGTTAATGGCTCCCATTTGTGAGCTACTATAATAACTAATTCTCTCCCTGACTAAACTGACTTTGCCTTTATAATTCCTTATATTATTTTTGCATCACTATTTATGAGGTTAATTTCAGGGGCCTTTCAGCGCTACTTGTCTGAGATTCCAAAATTATTAAGTATCACTTGGCTTGAAGCCTTTCTAATTTGGGAGGAACTGACAGAGCTCAGACATTTTCAGTATAGCCTTGGAGATCCCAGGGTTACCCTTAAACTGAATGTGGAAATGGAAGCATGCTTCAATGACTGTACATAATAACACCAGCAAGAAAAATAACAGGAATAGAAGAGGTTAGCAGGAAGCTCAGGTTGGATCTCCCCCAGTGCTTAACACAGAGGTGGGGAACCTGCAGCCTCGTGGCCACATGTGACCCTCTAGGTTCTGACTGCTGTACTTGAGGACCTTGAGAGTCACATGTGGCCTCAAGGCTGCAGGTTTCCCACCCCTGGCTTAACACAAAGCTTTATACATAGGCTTAGATATACATATCCATCTTTCACTTAAAGATTTCCAGGGATAACAAATTCGCTACCTCCTGAGGCACTTCACTCTGTTTCTGGACAGTTAAAACTGGGAGGAAATTTTTCCTCATATTAAATAAAATCTGCCTGCGTATCATTTGTACCCATTGCTTCTAGTTCTTCCTTCTGGAGTCAAACAAAATTAGTCACATCTCTTTTCTATGTGACTTCCCTTCAGAGACTTGAAGAAAGTTATTATAGCCTACACCCCCTTATATACACACATACTACACACACACACACACACACACACACA
>NW_020954556.1:16723378-16763905 GCF_900497805.2 Vombatus ursinus
ACACACACACACACACACACACACACAGAAGCCTTTTTGCCTCCAGGCTAAACATCCCTAGCTCTTTAAACTGACCCTCCTAACACATAGCTTCAAGTTCCCTCATTGTGCTGGTTACTGTCTCGAGCGAGACAACTCAAGTTTGTTAAAGGCTTTCAAAACAATTGGCCCTCAGAGCTGAACATAATATTCCAAATGTGTCTGACCCGAGCAGGGTACAGATGGATTGTCATTCAGTACATTGTAAATACTCTCCAATTCAACTGAACAAACATTCATTAAGTGCCTAATATGTTTAAGGCAGGCAGTTAGGTGGTGCAGTGGATAGAACACTAAGTCTTGAGTCAGGAAGACCTAAGTTCAAACGTAACCTCAGACACTTGCTATCCGTGTGACATTGGGCAACCCTCTTTGCCTCAGTTTCCTCATCTGTAAAATGAGCTGGAGAAGGAAATGGCAAACCACTCTAGTATCTTTGCCAAGAAAACCCCAAATGGAGTCACGAAGAGTTAGACACAACTGAAACAACTGAACAACAAAACTGGCTCTGCATTTTTCTTAATGCTACTTCCTCCTCCTCTCAGCAAGAATCCTATTATTTTTTTTGGCTACTATATGATACTGTTGATTCCTGTTTAACATGTAGTCCCTTAAAACCCCAAGGTCTTCTTCATAGAAACTCTCACCCATGCTTAACACCCTGGAGCCTGGGAAGACTGGACTTGTGAAGTTGTACATTTCAATTGGAAAATAGAATGGGATAGCCTGTAAGGAAGTGTTAGATATACCATTATCAAGGAAAGATGTATATGGTACAGTCAGTAAGAAAAGGGATTAGTTCTGGCTGGAGCTTCAGGGGATGGATTCACAGAAGAGGTAAGACTTAATATGAGACTTGAAGGATTTGTAGAATTTGATTTGTACTTTGGTAAAATTAGTATCCAGTTTGGGCAGTCTGCTTTGCAGAATGCTGGCATAGTGCCTAGAGTCCTGGACTTCAACTCGGAAAGACCTGTGTTCAAATTCTAACTCATAAAATGCATTTACTAGCTGTATGGCCCTGGACAAGTCACTTAAGCTCTCTTAGCCTCAGTTTCCTTATCTGCAAAATGGGGATAATAACAGCACCTACCTCAGAAGATTGCTATATAGATCAAATGAGATAATGAATGTAAAGTGCTCTGTTAACTTTACAAAGTGATATATAAATGTCAGATATTATTGATGATGGTAATAATAATAATAAACATGTTCTTACATATCCAGAGTGAGCCTCAAAATGTTTTACAGTTGTAAAACTTAAGAAATAAGTGAGTCTTTTAAAAGGAAAACGTGTGCTCACACATGCACATGCATGCATGTGTAGGGGAAAGAGGAACTACAGTTAATTGAGATTGAAATGTAGTTGCTAAGGTTACTTTTTCCTGAATAAGAAGAAATTATCATGGTCTGGAATATAGAGTTTGTATAAATCAGAGACACAAATACATAATATGATTTTTCCCCTCTATGATCTAAAAAAGGAAAAGTAAGTTTTAAAATCTCAGTGTTTGGGGATAGGGATAGAAGTATTCAAAATACAATTAAGAAAGCTCAGCTAAATATCTTTCTTTAAGGAGAGAAACCAGAGCACCAGGGTGGAGAAGTCATGACATAAGCAAATTTGACAACACCAAGACAAAACCCAGCAAGGGCTTTGGATGTCCAAACTAGGTTTGGCTTGGCAAGAAGCTGTGGATAGGCTGAGTCTAAAGGCTTCATCATACTCTGAAACACTAATGATGGGGATTTTCTAAGAGAAAAAGGAAAGCCAGTTTAGTGAAGTCCAAATTAATAAAAGTAGAGTTAGTAGCAAAAGTGAAGTTAGCAACTTGTACTTGTTTCCATATCCTTTTAAAAATTAATTTTAAACAGAATCATCTCTATACTATGGAGAAGCATCATAGAACTTTAGGTTTTGCCCTAGTGTTGGTTAGGACTAAGGGCTCCCCAGAGGCAGTCCAAGTGTTGTATTGGAAATTTCCTTCAATAAGGAGTTGTCTTACAATAAAAAGCTTAGTAGGCTGATTAATCTATGTTCAATTTTCCATTGCAGGGAAAAAAACCAACAACTAATGATGAGGTTGAGTCAACCAAGCCCAGGGTCTCATCTCTCACCTGGTATCACCTACCTGAATGATGACTACTGTGCCAAGGAGGTTATCAACCTGCCTAGGGCTTACCTTGAAGATCCAAGCCTATTAAATAATAATAAAATTTCAGGGAAGGAGCCAACAATCCTCAGCCTGTGGGCTTCAGCCTTCCCTCTCAAATTTCCCAAGTTGCCTTTTCACTCAAATTACCATCTGCCTCTCTGCAGGTACCACATCTGTGTGACTGTGTTGATCTACTTCCTCCCTCTGTTGGTGATTGGTTACGCATACACTGTGGTGGGGATCACCCTCTGGGCGAGTGAGATTCCTGGGGACTCCTCTGACCGTTATCATGAGCAAGTATCTGCCAAGCGTAAGGTAAGTTCCTACGATCCTAAACAGAGCCTCTATGGGACTAGCCCAGGCAGCCAAGAATCAATCAATCAACAAGTATCAATCAAGTGCTTACCATCAGCCAGGCATTTTGCCAAGCACTGAGCATTGAAAGAATGAAAAAACAATCCCTGCCCTCAAATGCTACATTATAATGAAGAAGACAACATACAGAAATCCATATATACAAATTAAATACAGACTAGATCAAAAATAAACAGAGATGGCCTTAGTAGCTGGGAGGCCTGGGAAAGGACTCCTAGAGGAAGTGGAATTGGATCTGGGTCTTAGAAGAAGCCAAGCATTCTAAAGGTCAGAAGCTGGGAGGGATAGGATTCCAGGTATAGGGAACTGCCATTACAAAGGCACAAAGATGGGAGATGGTATGTCATATGGAAGGAACGGCAATCCAGCCAGTATAGCTTGGTTTTAAAGTTTGTGGAGGGAAAGAGCATGTAGGAAGGTAGCCAAGGGCCTTGGCAACTGTACAGAGCTGCAAGTGCTTAACAAAGGACTTTCTTTTTGATTGTGGAGGTAATAGGGAGCTATTGAAGATTATTGAGTAATATGATCAGACCTGATCTTCAGGAAAATCACTTTGGCAACAGTGTAGGAAATGAGTTAGAGGGGGGTTGAGGAAGAAGAGAGAACAGCTGAGACATGAAGCTACAAGTAGCTCATGGAAAGAATGCGTCCATGTGAGAAACATGGCAAAGTTATACAAATATTATATCCCATCAGTATACCATGTAGGAGCCTACATGGGATCAATGGAAGAAAGCTAGAGAAAAAGAAAGGAGGCAACAGTAGGGATAGGGAGGTTTTCCCACAATAACTTCATGCATGATTGTCTTCTTGGTAGGTAGTCAAGATGATGATTGTGGTGGTCTGCACATTTGCCATCTGCTGGCTACCCTTCCACATCTTCTTTCTCCTGCCCTACATCAATCCGGACCTTTATATGGAGAAGTTCATCCAACAAGTCTACCTGGCCATCATGTGGCTGGCCATGAGCTCCACGATGTACAACCCCATCATCTACTGCTGCCTCAATGACAGGTAAAGGGCTCCAATTTCCCTGTTACTCCTCCCCGCTCCTATGCCACTCCACACAGGTCCAATGTCAAGGGGACTGAAAAAACGAGAAAGAATTTGATTCTAAAGGGGAATCTTCAACCCTTTGTGCTGTGTCATCCCCATGCACACAGATCTCTACCATACTCACCTTTTCCCCTCTTCCTCCCTCCCTCCTGCTTGCTTCTGTCTTCTCATATTCTCAGATTCCCTTTCTTTTTCCTCCTCTTTTCTTCTTTTCATTGCTTTTCTGCCTTGATTGCTGCTTCTTCTGCCGTGTGTCACTGGACTTACTCTCATTGATGGAACCAAGGACATAGCATCTTGAGTGTCTAAAACAGTATGGAGGAGGATGGAGGAGACAGAGACCTGAGCTATTTAACCTGGAGAAGAGAAGACTTAGGGGGACATGATGGAGACTTAGGGGGATTTAGAGGGCTTTCTTCAAATATTTCAATTCCATTCAGGGAGCTTTTATTAAATGTTAGCTATATGCTAAGCATGAAGACAAAAGCAAAACAGTCAGTCTCTGTACTCTGAGGCTTACAGTCTACTGGAAACAGCAAGATGTGCACAGATAAGTAAATAGCAAATCTATCTCAAATAAACATTCGTTTTTCCTAGTGGGGAGCACTAAAACCTGGGAGAAATAGAAAAGGCCTCTTAGAAGACTGAACTTAAGGGGCAGCTAGCTAGGTAGCACAGTGGATAGAGCACCGGCCCTGAACTCAGGAGGACCAGAGTTCAAATCTGGCCTTGGACCAAACACTTGACACTTACTAGCTGTGTGACCCTGGGCAAGTCACTTAACCCCAATTGCCTAAAAATAATAATAATAATAATGATAATAAAAGAAGATTTAACTTAGCCTTCAGGGGAGCCAGGGATTCTAAGAGGTGGAGTTAAGGAGAGAAGCAATCCAGGTATAGGGGACAACCAAGAAAAGACAGAGAGAGGAGATGGAATGTCATGATGGGAAAATGCAAGTATGCCCTTCTGGCTAGAATTGCTAGCATACAGAGGAGTGATAGGAAATCAACTTGGAAGGAACAGTCAGAGCCAGGTTGTGAAGGGCTTTAAATGCCAAGCAAAGGAGTTTGTATTTGTATCTTTAAGGCAATAGCTATTGAAGCCTCTTAAGGAGAAGATACCATGTTTAGATTTGCATGTTATTGTTAAGTCATTTTTTTTCAGTTGTGTCTGACTCTCCGTGACCCCATTTGGTGTTTTCTTGGCAGAGATACTGGAGTGGTTTGCCATTTCCTTCTCCAGCTCATTTTACAGATGAGGAACTGAGGCCAACAGAATTAGGTAGCTTGCCCAGGGTTACACAACTAGTAAATGACCTAGCCCAGACTTGAACTCACAAAGTTGAGTCTTCCTGACTTCAAGCCCAGCCTTTATTCACTGCACCACCTAGCTGCCCCTATTTGTGCATTAGTCTTTTTTTGAAAGGGCAGTAACGTGCAGGAGGTACCAGACTTGTTCTGTTTGACCCTAGAGAACTAGGAACAATAGGTGGAAACAACAGGGAGGTAGATCCAAGTTAGACATCAAAAAAAAACGCCTAGTACTGGAACAGTGCAAAAATAGAACAATAACAATGTACCCTGTACTACCCACCTCACAAGTCATAAAGAAAGGAATGCAATGCAATGAAAATAGAAACTTCTTCTTTCATAGTCCAAATTTGTGATTCCAACAATGCAGGCCATTTCTGAAATAGGAAATCCCTCTGTGGGTATAGGGCAGAGACTCTTTTGCTTTTTGTTTTGTTTTGTTGTTGCTTTTTTTTTTTAATAGGCAATGAGGTTAAGTGACTTGCCCAAGTTCACATAGCTAGTAAGTGTCAAGTGTCTGAGGCCAGATTTGAACTCAGGTCCTCTTCCTGACTCCAAGAGTGGTGCTTTATCCACTGCACCACCTAGCTGCCCCCAGAGACTCTTCTGTGACTGGCCACTTGGGACAGTGCATGGGGCCCCGAGTTACTAGCCCAGAGTCATACAGCCAGCGTGTGTCAGAGCCAGGTCTTGAGGCCAGGGCCCTCTGACTCCAAGGCCAGCCTTCCATCTAACATTATTTTTTAAGGCATTTTAGACATGCATATTTTCAACTCATCTCAGGCATAACTACTTTCTTATAGCATATGTCCCTACCCTACACCAAAGCAGCTATTTTCTGTTGTTATTTGAATTAGGAGCTATTACATTATACTATACTCCCTTTTAGTCATGAGGAAAGAGCTCCTTCAAGGGCATATAGCCCTATGTACCATCTCCCCATTCTTGCTTCAGTCCTTAACCTCTATCACCATTTTTTCTGCCACCAACACCCCTATTACCCTGAACTCCAAAAAACCTCTATAGTTCTTCTGGGCCCAGAAAAGTAAATGGGCCCATCAATCAATCAACATATCAAAAAAAAAAACCCATTTATTTAGCACCTATACGTGCCAGTCCCTGTGCTAAGCACTAGAGGTACAAAAAGAGGCAAAAGCTAGTCCCTGTCCTCAAGGATCTCACAACATAATGGGAGAAACAACATGCAAATACATACAAAGCAAAATATACACATGATAAATAGGAAATAATTGGCAGAGGGAAGGCACTAGAATTAAAAGGGGTTGGGAAAAGCTTCCAGTAAAAGATGAGGTTTTAGTTGAGATTTAAAGAAGCCAGAGAAGTCAGTGGGTAGAGCACAGGAGAGAGACAGCATTCCAGGCATGGGAAAAAATGCCTGAGTACACAATTCTGGTGATGATGAAGCCCATTTAGAAGTTCTGCTCTGGGGCCTCGAATTTAAATACCATGCTGGATGTTGCAATGAATAGAGCTCTGAGCCTGGTGTCAGGAAGATGAGTCTTTCTGAGTTCAAATCTGGCCTCAGACATTAACTAGCTACAGGACCCTGTGCAAGTCACTTAACCCTTTTTGTCTCAGTTTTCTCACCTGCAAAATGAGCTGGAGAAGGAAATGGCAAACCACTCCAGTATCTTTGCCAAGAAAACCCCAAATGGGGTCATGAAGAGTGAGGCACAACTGAAGAATGACTAAACAATAACATGCCCTAATCAACTTGGTTTTCAGAACTGCTCTTTTTATGCTGAGGATCAGCTGGTAAACCAATAAATATTGAGTATCTACTTTGTGTAGGCATTGTAGAGGAAACAGGAGAGAATGAGACACGTTACCTAACACCAAATGGCTTCTAGCTGTCAGAGACACAACATGTATTATCTAAGTGTCTCCAGTGTGCTAGGCACCATGCTGAGGATAGAAGTACAAAGAATGGACCGGTCTCTACTTACAATGAACTTAAAATGAGGAGTGTAATCATTTGGTAGTAAATGGATTTGGAGCCAGGGGATGAGGGTTCAAATCCCAGATTTGCTACTTACTACCTGGGTGACCTTTTGTGAATTATTTCCCCATCCTGGGCCTCAGTGTCCTTACCTATAAAAGGGCTAGATCGGATGATCTCCAATCTGCTTGCCAACTTGAAATCCTCTGACTATAATCTGAGGTGCATATATCAATAACTTACCCAAAATCACTCATATTGTGAGTGACAGAGCCAAGTTTCAAATCTAATTCCTTTTACTCTAATTTAGAATGCTCCTCCTCCTAGATAACTATAAATATAGGAAGTATGGATATATGATGAAGTGTCAAATAATTAGTAGGTATATATATGTTATTAGAACTCAGAGGAAGGTAAACTTGGGATCACATGGTAATAAATTTAGGCCTGGGAAGAGACCTTCTAGGTAATCTAAACAAAGGGTCATGAGATCATAGAATCAAAATGGCAGCCTTAAGGTAGCCACTCTATCTACTTATTATCTGACCACATCACCACCTCCACTCAATATTTTTCAATCAATTCCTATTATCTCTAGTATAAAATATAAATTCTTTAACCAGGCATTAAAAGATCTCCATAATCTGGCTTCCACTTTTCTTTAAAATTTCTATTTCATATTATTTCCCTTCTAGCACCATTTGGTCTGGTTAAACTGACCTACTAGCTCCATACACGATGCTACACCTCCTACATCCATACCTTTGTATAAGTGGTTGCCCCCATCTGAAATAAATTTCTTCCTCCCCTCCTACTGAAATGACCCCTATCTTCCTCCAAAGAATACCTCAGGGGGCATCTCCTACATGAGCCTTTCCTGACCTCCCCCCATCCAATTATTAGCATTATCTCCCTCTTAAAATTACTCTATGTTACTATTGTATTTGCTTTGTATGATTTTGTGTATGAGGCTGTAGCCCCCAATGGAATGTAAACTCTTTGAGCGCTTGGAAAATTTTCTTCTTTTTATTTTTGTGTGGAGGTTAGTCTAATGTCTTTGTTATAAAGGATGCTTCAAAAATATTTGTTTAATTGAATTGGATTTATTGCCTTGGCAGATTTCGCATTGGCTTTAAGCATGCCTTCCGATGCTGTCCGTTCATCAATGCTACAGAATATGAGGGTCTTGAAATGAAGTCAACTCGTTATCTGCAAACCCAAGGCAGCATGTATAAGGTCAACAGAATTGAGACCACTGTCTCTTCAGTTGTTGGGGTCAATGAGGATGAGCTGGAAGATGGCTCTAAGGCCAAACGCCTATCCCTAGACCTCACTTCCAATGGTTCCTCACGAAGTAATTCCAAGACCATGTCTGAAAGCTTCAGCTGCTACTCCAACACTCTCTCCTAAACCTGGACCAAATGAGGCAGCTAGCCAAAAATTGCTGCCTTCCACCTTCACCCCAGGCCTTCATGAGCACATTCCTCAAGGTGTACCCATGTCACTGTCTTTTTTTTTAAATTATTATTTCTTTTCAGACAGGCATGACATTCATGAGCTGGAAGGCATCAGACATTTCCCAAGGATGGGGCCTGTGGAAAGTAATGGTGTGAGGAACTGAAAGATCACTGGATCTGGGAACCTGGTTCTAGTCCATTTTCTGCCCCTAATAGGTTACGTGGCCTTAGGAACATCATTTAATCCTGTGAGCCTCAGTTCCCTGCTCCATTCAATAAGATGGTTAGGTGAAACATCCTCTAACATCCCTTGCAGATGTAAGATTTTATATAGGAGCTAATGAATAAACACTGAAGAAAACACAGGTGGCAGAGAGAGATGATAAATCACTCCCCTATGTTCAGTCTCAAACATCACATGAAATTGTCCCTCCTTCCGACAACAACTGACTCAATGCTACTTTTTACTCAAAGGGGTCAGCGTGTAAAGGAACATTTTAGATGCCAGAAATGGTGATCGTAATGGAGAACATGAATGTCTACACCAGTTACTAATAGCCCATCAGTTCAACAAATTCAGCTAGCCTTGACATCATTGGCTTCTTCTATGATACCTTTTCTGGGTCACGGCCTCCAATCAACTTCAGCAGGATTGATCCATTAGCACAATCTAACCTCTGTCAAGAACCAGGAGTCAAGAAGCCAGATTTTACTGCAAACTGAGTAATCTCAGGCAGATCACTTCTCTCCGGGCCTCAGTTGCCTCCTTTGTGAAATGAAAGGGAGTTGAATTAGTCGGTCTATAAGATCGTATCTGGGTCTCACGTTGTATTTTCTAAGTTATCAACAGCTCTCATGATTTTGTGATCCAGTGGCCCAACCTATTCAAAAACACCTGATAAACTGTGTTGTCTTGGATAAATCTTTTCACTTCTCTGGACTTCAGCTTCCACCCCTCTATAACGAAACAGAGTTGGGATTAAATGGCCTATCTGATCTTTTCCAACACTGACCTTCTGTTCCATGTCCAGAATATTCTAGATTCTAAGGTACATTCCACATCTGACATTCCATATTCTATCTTCTAAGGTCCCTCTAGCTCTAACATTTCATGACTTTATGATTTAGGGGTCCCACCTGACCAAAAATATTTAATAAATTAAGGGACTTTGAACAAGTTGTTAGACCACTGCGGGCCTCAGTTTTCTCCTCTGTAATTGGGAGGGAATATTTCAGGGCCCTCAATTGAAGGTCATTACCAACCTACTAAAGGTATGGTCAAAATAAGACTTAGCAGTCACACATGGATAAACAGAATACAAAGAGCAGTAGGTGCCAGAAACCAAAACCAGTGATGCTCAAGGATCATTAGTTACACTCTGAAGGAGTGTAATATAGAAGTCAGCATATGGATGGCACAATACAGTGTACAGATAACCTCTCAATGAGGTGAGGGGTCAGTACCTTGGGGAACTAGGAACATGGAATTCAACACCTAAGAACAAAGATAACTGGGACTAATGCAGGCATCTTGGAGTCTGTGGGAGTTGTTGGCATTTTGGGCCCCAACCCCACTATAATCACTAGCCCAATTTTTTCCATGCCTCCTGATGCCTTGACTATGTTCATTAATATGAAGGACAAAGAAATGTGAGACTCCAAGGTCCCTTCCAGTGGACACTCTGTGTTCAATGGTCCCTTCTATCTCTGGCATTCTATGATTCTATAATTGTGCCATTTAAAAAAAAAAGAATTCTCATCTGAAATGGAGTTCTCAAGAAGAAGAGAGAAATAGAGGAAAATCCAGTTACTAATAAGCAGCTTGGTTTTTCCTTCTCTAGAGAGGTGGCTCTTGCCAAGAGCCACATGTAAATAAGCACATCAAATGTACTTCCTGAATTCATCCTCAAAGCTGTTTACTGCATTCCCCTTCCAGGGACATGGTGATCATCTCTAAAATGAAAACTGTCACTCACCAAGCTCAATCTCTTGCTATTATTAGCCTTCAGGAAGCCAAGCTTTCATCATGGACCTCCCAGCCCTACTCCTGACTCCAGCATGCAGCAGGCTCTCCCCAAAGATGGCCCCACCATCTCTCCTTACCAGCAGCCCAGAAGAGAAAAAACATCTGGATCCTGCTCCAACTAGTCGTATGCTTCTTGGGGAATTAAGTTTGCATGTGCATCCATGTGGAATTTCATCACTTACTAGGACTAGGGAGAGACAAAGCATATACTAAGCAATTGACTATGTTAGTGATGCTATGCTGCTAGCCATTGAGATATATCAAATGAAGCGCCCTACAGTCAGAAACTCTTTGAAATTAGCGTCTTTGGCTCCATGGATCTGCCAGCCATCTCCTGGCTTTTGTGGTGACTTTCACGATGACTATTGCTCCATCCCTTTGAGATAAGCAATCTACAAAGGAGAGTAATCATGAAACTTCTTTTCTTTTTCAGGCTTTTGAAAGTTACGGTTGTTATGTCTCCACCATAATACTATCCAGAATGCATTTAATTCCCAGGATTTTATGCTGGGGGTATTTGGTGTAAGATAGAAGAATCCCTAACCAGGAAAAGCAACATGGTGATATTTCTTTCTAGGTACTCATCTCATGGATACAGTTTATATTGGTAGTGGTAAAGGGCTAACATAGGTGGGCTAATACTCCCACATATGTTAGTCTTGCATCTTGTGGGGGCCCCAGAGCCATTAGTAGATTTTGTTATCCCTAACTATAATAGTATGGTATAACAAAAAAAAATTAAACTAGAAATCAGAAGACCTGAGTTCAAGTCCCAACTCTACCATTATTACCTGTGTGACCTTGGGCAAGTCACTTAACTACTCAAGGCCTCGGTTTTCTCATCTATAAAGTGAAGGGGTTGTACCCCTTTACCACTACCAATCTTTAAGATTGCTTTTAGCTCAAAATCTATGAGTACAGCCAGTTCTCACACATGCCTACATTGGAGAGAAAAAGTAGGGGCTAAGGGTGGGGCTAAGGGTGAAGAAGGAAGGGTAATAAGGACAATATAGTTGCACAATGGACATATATCATGGAAGGCTGTGTCAGGAAGCAAAGGCAGGGGACCTTTCTCCATTAGAAATGGCATTGAGAAGAGAGAATAGATGAATGAAATAAATCCAATTAAAATTGGGTGAGACTTGAAAGCCCAAAACCCATTTTTAAAAGATTTGGCCAATAGCTACAATAACAGAAACATAGGGTTTTAGTATCACACCCTTGAAATTCTCTACCTCGTTTACCCCTTAGGAAAGTGCTGGCCAATTCCAGGGTCAATTCTTGAGAGTCATACATCAAAGGATCAGCCTCCCTGTCCCTACCAAACAACATAGCCAAACTGGGTCCAGCATCGTTTCATTATCATATATGGATCGTAACAGAAGAGAGAACAGCCTTATTAAATTGGTAGATGAGTCCAAAAGGAAGGGTGAAGGAGAAGGTGAGCTAGCACAAGAAAGAAAAAGAATTCAGAGTAACCATGATGATCTGGACAAGTGGTCAGACTAAAGTTCAGTTTCTAAGAGGATCATGATAGCTGCCTTCAAGTGCTTCAAGAATTAACATCTAGAAAAGTAACTAGAATTGCCCTGTTCGGCCCCAAGCCAACTCTATCTTGCCAGTTGCCAACTCAGGATAACTATTTTTTCCATTTCTATTCCTCATGTCCTTCCTGCAACTCCATGTTAACTGCACAGTAGACCCATGCTCAGCTTCAGCTGGGTTCTCAATACTGTTCAGAAGTCTTTTGGTTCCTGTATGATTCAAATCAATTCAACAACTAAGGATCTACTATATGTAAAGGACTGCACTAGGTACCAGGCATACAAATGCAAAAACAACCAGCAGTCATCTCCCTGCTTCAGTTTGGCATTTAAAGCTTGCCACATCCTGTTTTGTTTCATATTATTCCTCCCCTCCCATCCCACACCACCCTCAATATATGCTCTACATTTCCATCAAACTGGACCACTAGCTCTTCCCAGAAATCAACATACCATCTCCTGTTGCCCACACAGGCGAGGCCACTCCTTCCCTGTGCCTACTCTGTGATTTCTCCTCATCTCTATCCTTTAGAATACTCATCTTCCTTTAAGGCTAATCTTAAATGATGCTTCTTTTATCTAGCCCACCTAGATCTACCAAACCCTCCCCACCATGAGTATCTCCCTTCCTCAAATATTCTTGGAGTATTCGTTCACTTCCCCAGCTCCCACAAATACCTGCCTTGAATTATACATATATGTTTACATGACATATTCCTCCCGGTAGAATGTAAGCTCCTTGAGGGCAGAGGCTCTTTCAGTTTTGCCTTTTTATCCCTGAACACCAAGCACAGTGCTGTGTACCAGTGGGCAACTTGTAAATGTTTGTGGTTACTATTGTCGTACAGTCTAACACATACATGAAAAAGAATCCTCTCTTTAACATCCTGGACTAGTGGTCATCTAACCTCTGCTCAAAGACCTCCAGTCATAGGGAGCTTTTAGTCTCCTGAGACAGTCCATTCCAGTGAATCAGTCAATGAGCATTTAAGTGCCTACCATGTGCTAGGCACTGCGCTAAGCACTGGTGATACAAAGAAAGGTAAAAGGCAGTCCCTACCCCCAAGGAGCTATAATCTACTTTGGGGTTGCTCAGTTTGTTTGGAAGTTTAGCCTTATATGAAGTCTGAATATTCCTCTCTACAATTCCATCCATTGCTCCTATTTCTGCCCTCTGGGGCCAAGTAGAATAAATCTAATGCTGCTTTATTGTGCCAGCCCTTCAGATATGTGTACAGCAATGACCTCCCTCCACCCCCCATTCCCAAAGTCATAGCTTCTTCAGGCTAAACATTCCAGGACTTTTAGCTAGTCTTCATATAGGATAGTTTACAATCTCCTCCACTGGATGTTGTAAACTAACTTGTCAATGTCCTTCTTAAAATAAAGCATCTAGAACCAAACACACTATTCCATATGTGGTCCGACCAGGATCAAAAAGATTGGGGTTTCCCTATGTCCAATATTATCTTTCTGTTAAGACAGCTCAAAATCTCATTGGCTTCCTTTGCTGCTATCGTACTATTGACTCACAGAACATTGCAGTTCACTAAAGATTCCAAGTCTTCTTTTTTTCAGATTTTAGGTAAAAAATGGTTTCAGAGAGGATCATAGATTCCAAGCTGGAAATAACCTTAAAGACCACCTGGAGTAGACTAATCCCCTCATTTTACAGATGAGGAAACTAAGCCTTAGAGATTAAAGGATTTGTCCATGGTCATACAGCTAAGTATATATATAGAGAGAGAGAGATGAGACTTGAGCTCAGGTCTTGCTGACAATCCTCTACGCTGTGCTGGCAAACACCGTGTCAACAACTCTTAGCCAGCTTTCCCCTGATTTACTTATCTTCAGAATAAAGAATATGGTCACAGCGTACACACACCGAATGACTATGACTTTCCATGTAAGTGGGCTTTATTCTCACTATAAAAGGTCAAAACCCTTATGTCTATCCCTGTTTCCACACAGACCCCTCTTGAAGTAGCATCAGTGAGTAAAAGATTCTAAGATGCCCCAGAGCCATTCAGCTGCTGCTGTTTCGTTACCTACAGTGTGATGCAATCCCATCCCTCTGCCTTATAATACGGAAACTGTTCCACAGGGTTCTCAACCTTTGTTGGAGCCCAAGGCTGGAAGCTGTAAGGAAGTGAGACTTATTAGGTGCCACTCAGGAATAAGACTTTTTTCTAGTTTTGCTGTTGGAGAATATGGTACAGAAAATCCTAGATATAGGGATATCGAATATACTTAACATCAAACTGCTCTTTTCCACTTTTCAATTCCACCCTTTACCTTTTACTGACAATCACTACTGCTCCCTACAGGCTGCCTGCAGAGACAGAGGGCAGTTTTCCAAAGTACCGTGTTATTAGAAACAAATCATTAGGGAGTCCATCCCCCTCCAGTGGCGAGGGCTTTCCGTCCTGGATTGTTACATAGTGCAGATCACACATAAACATTAGCAAACAAAAATCCTGTCCACTGAGCTTAAAGCTTAAAGTTAGAGAGATACATGAGAAAACCCAGGAAGTGTCTATGATGAGACAGAAAGCACTCAAGGGCTCAAATAACAGCTCTCACACTTGATACTTGCGTAATTTGGGGCAAATCATTTCATCTCTTTGATTATCCATTGCCCCATCTGCAACTTGAGGATTTAAAATCCTAGCCTACCTCACAGGAGGGTTGTGAGGAGCCAAAAACATGACACAGGCAAAAACTTATAAGGCTATGGAAGTGTTAGCTATTATTAAGTCCTGACTCCTCTATTTACTAGCTTGTATGACCTTAAGAAAGTCACTTAGCCTTTGGCTCCCAAATGTAAAATGAGAAGGTTGGATGAGATCATTCTCGAGCTTCCTTCCAGCTCCAATATTTGATAATTCTGTTATACTAAGAAGGAAATCTAAGTACCTGAAAAATAAGTCATCAACGCCCTACTTCTTTCTTCCCTCAGAAAGAAATCTTTTGTGTCCCCTAGTTCCATATTCACTGCTACTCTCTGCCGATCATGAAATGAAGCCATATGGATTGTAAGGAGTGAGGTCCTGGGAAATTCAAATGACAAAGGGGTGAGCAGTGTGCTGAAAGTTGCCATTTACACCTGTAAGTGTTGTTGCTGTTGTTCATCCTTCATTCTCAAAGAGGACCGGGACAACAGGGAGGTGATGCCATGACAAGTGAATTGGATTTAAACGAGAGAGGGCTATGCAAAGTCACCAGCCTCACTCTCTCCTCCAGAGTCATTTGGGTTCAGTGGCCAGATACACATCAAGGTGACTGGAAATGGCCCAGGATGCAGTGGGGGATCTTGGCCTTTTAAAGCTAAGGTCTTTAACAGGTCTCAGTTTGACTGACGTGATGCCCAATCAGTGATTAAGGCTAGGTAAGAAATGAGGGAAAGAATGGCTTCTTCTACCTAGTCAAAAAAAAAAAAAGATTTTTTTTCTTGTGGAAGGAAGTGCCTATAAGTGACAGAGAGCTGGAAGTAGCCTCAAATTAAGAGTGAGATCCAACCAGATGAACTAGGTGTGAAATGGAATTAGATTTAGTTGGTTTAGCCTTTTAGGACAGGGCTAGTACTAATATCAAAGAGACAACCAACAGCAGAGGCAAATTTCAACAAGGAAAAATCTCCTGATAATCAGAGATGACCAAAAGTAGAGTAGTTTACCTTAGAGAGTAATAGGATTATAGAGTTGGAGCTAGAAGGGCCCTCAGAGGTTATCGAGCCCAACTCCTCATTTTATATATGAGGAAAATGGAGCCTTAGAGAGGTAATGTGACTTGCTTGCCTAAGGTAAGTGAATAGCAAAACCAGAATTCAAGCCCAGAAACTCTGACTCCAAACCCACCAGTCTTTCCACTATACCACACTGCCTCAGTGAGTTCTCCATCACTGGAGATTTTCCAGTGAAGACTGATGATTCCTCATAAAGATATTTTAGAGGAGATTCCTGCCTTGTTATGCAATGAGCTAAATGACTTTCTGAGGTTCCTTTAAGCCCTAGGATGCTGTCAAAAGCTCCTATGCCAAAAATGCATCATCATTAAAAACAAAACATCCCCTAATATTTGAAGAATAGCAAATTCATGAGTCAGGGGTTTGCTTATATATGTGTTAGCCAAGGAAAGATCGTGCTTTGGCTGCAGGAATCAGCAAGCAATCTGTTAATACGATCTCTGCTGAGAGCTAGTTGATAACATGCTGTTAGAAAGTGATAAAGGAATGTGAGCTCAAGATCTTTTTATCCTGTAGTTCTTATCCTTAAGCTAAATTGTTTCAAATCAACAACATTTTCTCCTTACTAGCTACCCAATTAAGAAGAAACCAGGATAATGGATCATTGTTTTGTGTTGGGTTTGATGTAAGGAATCCCTGATGTACCAAGAACAGTTTTAACTCCATAGCCTTGAATGAATCACTCCTCTGATTTTTCTCTCATCTTTGTCAAAGTTGATCTTTGGATATCAGAACTTGCATCTAATTAATGCTTTTATCTCCAAACCCACCTTCCGCTCTCAAGGAAAAAGTGTCAAGATTGAGCATTTCTTTGTTTCAGCTCAGAGCCTCTTAGGGAAATAGGATAACATAAGGGCAAGGCAGGGGAATAAAACATTCCCAATGTATCAGATCACCTTGACAGCAAGCTCATTGCAAAGCAATTCAGATGGATATGTGTGTGTATATATGTGTATATATACACATATACATATATGATATACATTGTATATACATATACATATACTGGACAGTTAGGTGGTGCAGTGGATAGAGTCAGGAAGACCCGAGTTCAAATCCGGATTCAGACACTTACTAGCTGTGTGTCCCTGGGCAAGTCATTTAACCCTATTTTCTCATCTGTAAAATGAGCCCGAGAAGGAAATGGCAAACCACTCCAGTATCTTTGCCAAGAAAACCCCAAATGGGGTCATGAAGAGTTGGACACAACTGAAATCACTGCCCAACAAAAAATATACATATACACATTATACATATGCACATAGGTTGTACATATAACATGCATGTGTGTATATGCGTACACATGTATACATTGGGCCCGTGCTAACCTGAACCCACCATCCCTCCTCCTTTGAGTCTGTCTATTCCTTCCCCTATCACACCCCTGGCCACAGAAAACCACTGCTTTGCACCTGATGTTACAGTTGAAGTGACTCCCACCACTGGAGTACAAAACCTGGGTCTCCTAAACATATCCCTAGGGGAAGGGCACAGTCTTAGCTCAATAACTCTCACAGATAGGAAGCCTAAAGTGTCAGCCCAGACTTACTCTCCCAGTAAACCGTCCACCTCCTCTGAGGTGAGGAGCAAGCATAGCTGTAGCACATGGGGCACTTTGTAAGGGATACACACCCTCCCCATGTAACTATAGTGGGGTCACGCATCAGCAGAGAACACAGAATACCCTGGTAAAGGAAAAATCCCCAGCCTACCCACACAATGCAACTGCGTCCTTCTCCACAAGCCAAAGGTTTATGTAGGTCAGTTTCTCACTTTTCTGTAAACTAATTTCTGTCCAAAGGAGATACAGTTGTGGCCAGGCTTACATCCCCTGGCAGTGGTTACAGCCCTTGCTTCTCTTTAAATGTTTCAGCAAAATGCCTCCTCTTGCATTTGTCAGAATGATGAAGGCAGTATTCCACCATCCTGGCAAAAATACCTGGATGGCAGAGCACTTACTCATGATACACTTTAACTCTTCTCACTTCTATGGCTTAACTGGGTTCCCCTAATGTCTTGGTCCTGGGTTCAGAGGATTCCTGTGGTTCAACACAAGCAAAGCACAGTCATGTCAGATTTGCTAAGATAGGCTTTATTGAAGTACTCCTGAAGAGAAAAAGGAAGTTGATAATTTCTAGACGACCTTAAGTGGTTGTAGCTTCTCTGCAAAGCTTGTTTGGGGCCCAAGACCCTCACAAATTCCAGGGATGCAATTGCCTTTCCCAGGGATTTGCTCTAAACAGATCAGGGCTTCTCTTCAGGCAAGAGACCTGCTGTAAAATAGGTTTAAATAAGGTAGGGTTCTTAACCTGACTTCTGATGACTCCTTGGTATCCATGGATATATTTCAGGGGGTCCATGAACCTGATATCAGGGGGGAAAATTACATCTTTATTTCCTATAACCATTGGTTTCCTTTACAAACTGTTATATTGTACACATTTGGAAACATTATTCTGAGAAGTGGTCCATATACTTCATCACTGTCAAAGACTAAAAAACAGGTTAAGAATCCCTTTGCTAAGAAGCAGCTAGGTGGCACAGTGGATAGAGCACCGGCTCTGGAGTCAGGAGGACCTGAGTTCAAATCCGACCTCAGACACATAACACTTACTAGCTGTGTGACCCTGGGCAGGTCACTTAACCCCATTGCCTAACAAAACCAAAAAAAAAAAAAAAAAAAGAATCCCCTTGCTAAAGAGACCTCACTTGAACTTAGCCAACCCCAGGATGTGTTTACCCCTCAGAGTATTTTCTTCACTGTGAGTTCAAGTACTGGGCATATTTCCAGAGCTGAGGTGATTTGTATAGGCCCCTGGAAAGTATAATGGCTCCTAAACTGGGCATGCTAATAATGAGAGGGAGGTCACCTATAAGTTATACCTACTACCCCTGAGGCCTCCAGTACAAGGGTTGATGGTCTCCCTACTGTCAGGAGATAGTTTAATACCACTGCCTCAGTCTTTGATAAAGTGATTAGTTCCTAGTGTGCAGATGGTCTTTTTAAAGCTGATTTCAGCCAAGACGCCAAACATAAATAAGACCGGGTTAGCTCAGCATCCTGCCTTGTGTCGTGATGGTAGAACTTGAAAACATTTGATTCCTCTCATGTGTCAGAATTTGGCAAAGCAACTTCTGAGCTCCAGCAGCAGTCTATAGGAGCTGGAGCCTTGGCCATCCAAAGGATGAAAGCAAGAAAGTATAATTGAAAGAGTCCTGAACAAGCAATTAGGAGATCTGGGTTTGATGCCCAGCTTTGCTGGTGTGACCTTGTGAAATCCACCCCCTCTCCAGAACTCAGCTTCCTCATCTATAAAATGAGAATGTTTGACTGGATGATCTTTAAGGTCCTTTTCAGCTGTAACAATTGATGTTTGAAACCTCCAGCTCAGCTGGTTTTTGTGAGAACCTTTGCAAGCTTTAATCTCTTAATATGTGTTGGATACAAGGATTTCTTTTTCCAAAGTCAAACCAGATCCTCAGTGGAGAAGGACCCTGTGCCGGCCCATCAAAGATTGGTCTGGAAAAGCAAATTTGCTTTGAATTGTATTGACTAGGACAAAGAAGCCTCCTGTTTCATAGTCTGAGGCTGTGAGCAAGAATGATTAGGATCGCTTCCAGCCACAGCTGCTGAACATTCAAGATTTAACTGGAGCCAAATGATTAGCTCAGTCATTCTCAGATGCTTCATTGCAGCTCAGAGCTAATCCTGAGTTCTGGAAGGCAGTGCCCATGGAACACAAGCTCTGCTATGTGCCACCAAGGGGAAAACCTTCGGGAAGGAACCCAGAATGGATTCTGTGCCTGTCATTTGAAAATTAGCCTGGTACACTAATAGACATTGTACCGAGGTGATTTTTTTTCAGTCACAGCAGCTCACAAAGACCACGTACTAAAGCTTAGGGAGTTATAATCTGTATCGGTAAGGGGACTACTAGATTAGTTGAAATCACAAATCTCAAAGAATTGAAGTGTATGTGATCCCTTTAAATATACCCCCAGTGTGATGTCCAATTGGCTTTTGTGGTGTGCTCTCTCTCTTTTCTGGTCTTGTCAATTTCTATAAATATTGTTGGAGAACTTCCTTACCCCTGCAGCATAGCAATGTTTGTGTAAAAAAAGTGAACAGTGTTAATTCTGTTTCCTGTTAAAGCTAAACATATTTTCATAAATAAATGGATATTTCATGAGTGTGGAGTGTGTTCAAGTGCTGGAGTAGCAAGCCCATCTGCAGGCTCTGGAGGGCTAGAAGATACCAGGAACACCAAATATTCTTTCTCAATTGGGTGGGTGAATGTTTATGAGATCAGCTTCCATTGGAGATAATTCAGACTCCATAAGTCATTACCCAAAGAGGAAAGGTTGGCATAAATGAAATACATCCTAAGAAACTTTCCCAGAATCCAGGCTGCAGAGGACTTTCAAAAGATTGCACTTAACCTGGAAAGAGAGCTCATATTTTTCAAACAGAGGTTGTCCTCACCTGTCTGTCACCACTCTGTCATCTCTAGGACTGAACTTATGGCCAAAAGCTTCCCCAATCTTTCAGGAATTCAGATGGAGAAAGAAGGAGGTTGGGGAAAAGGAAAATTGGTCAACCCACCACCAACAAACCTAATGCCCCTCCTTCACTTCTCATTATACTGTGTAGCAGGAAAAGGAGCTGATCTTGGGGGTTAGAAGAATTGCCTCAGACCCTTACTACCTCTGGTGGCCCTGGGATGGTCCGTTAAACTCTCTCAACCTTCCTTTCTTCTATAAAATGATGATAATGACCTCAACCCCAAAGGACGGTTGTACAGATCAAATAAGATATGCAAACATATGCAAAACACTTTACAAACCTTAAAAGGAGTTAGGTGGCACAGTGGATAGAGTGCTGGGCCTGGAGTCAGGAAGATCTGAGTTCAAATCATGCCTCAGACTCTTTCTGGCAGTGTGACCCTGGGCAAGTCATTTAACCTCTATCTCAGTGTCCTCATTTGTAAAATGGGGTTTTAAAACCTCCAAGGATTATTGTGAGGATCAAATAAGATATTTGTAAAGCACTTAGCACAGTGGCTGGAATATAGTAGGCACTATATAATTGTTTATCCCCTTCTTTTGCACTTAAAGCATAAATGCGATCATTATCAGCTGGAAATATCATTGTTCTTTATCACCTTTTTCTCCTTACTTTCTCCTTTCTTCTCCAGGCTTTCTGAGTTCCCAAATAACTAGTAATCAGGCTTTAGAATGTTGCTACAATCCCTACCATATAAGGGTGGGGGAGGGAGCAAAAAACAGCTTTCACAGCAACCCTCAAGCCACCAGGTCCATTATCAGACTTGTTCCCAGGCCTAACTTGCTTACTAGTTGATCCCTTTGAAAATACAGACTTTGAAGCCAGAAAATCTGGGTTTGAATCATGATTCTGCTGTAGACTTCCTGGTAACTCTGGACAAGCCATGTTCCTGCTCTGGATGTTTGCTCACTGTAAAATGATAATGTTGGACTAGATGGACTTTGAGGGACCTTCCAGTTCTAAGTCTCATGAGCACTTATAAAAGGGGCATCCCTTGATGCCCCTTTTAATCTGACTATACTTGTCCAGGTATGAGATTTGCCTTGTCTGCTATGAAAGAGAGGAGGGGAAAGGGAGAAAGAACAAGAGGTTGAAGGGAAAGGAAAAGGTCTCTCTACAGTAGTTTGTGTCTCCCCCACCCCCCCACAAAGCTGAGGGAGTGGGATTAAAGCTACCACTAGAAGAGCAGAAAACATCACGGCCCCTAGCTAGTCCTGACCCCCATGCCTCTCTCTCTATCTCTATTTCCCTCTCTCCTTTTTCTCTCTGTCTTTCCCTCTTTTCTCTCCTCTCTCCCTCCATGTCTCTCTCTCCATCTCTCTCCCCCTCTCCTCTTTCACTTTGTCTTTTCCCCTTTCCTCTCCTCTTTCTGTCTCCCCATCTCTTTCCCCCTCTCCTCTTTTGCTCTGTCCACTTTCCTCTTTTCTTTCTCTCTTTCCCACTCTCCTTTCTTTCTCTCTGTATTTTCCTCTTCCTTTCCTCTCTCTGTCTTTCTCTTATGTTCCTCTATACCTCTATATGTGTATACACACACATATTTTCTAAGTCCCAGTGTCCAGGATAGGGACAGTAAGCACAAAGCAGGCCCCTGATTAGCATTTTCCCTGATTTACAAGGAAAGTATAAAAAGGGCAAATTATCCTGGTCTTCTCTAAGATCAAGGTTATTCTTTTAAGGACACTGGAAATGACACCGTGTTTTGTTGTGTTCTGTTTTTAGTTTGTCATTTCAACAAAATGCACTAAGTGCCTACTATGTGTAGTGCATGGTTTGTGATTCCAGGTGTGGATTTGAAACGTGCTAGTCTGCATTCTCCTTCCCCAACACACCTACATGATACTCCTTCCACTGTATACCACACGTCTGACATTCCACCATTTAGGATTCATTCCTTCATCTCTTGAAGGTGTTTTTCTCATCTTCGGTAGGTATATTTATGTCAACACTTCAATGATCCAGGATCTTCACCATCAAGGAGGTGTGGCCTTCACTAAAGCAAATTACCACCCTTCTACACAGGGCTTCCTGAACTCCAGTGACCAATCAAAATTCATCCCTTCATGGCTAGTACTCTGGGGTTGAGCCTGTCGAGATATTGTTAGGAGACACCCTGTTTTCCAGAGCTAAGGCCTAGCAAGTAAGTGTGCCCTGAATTTGGCACAGCAATAATCCCTTGCACTCACCTTCTGGAACTAAAGGTCTCTGAGTTTGGGCAAGCACCAACAGAACCAGTCATGAAGCTCTGTAATGAATGGACTTTTTGTCACCAGACAACCTGCCTCACTGTTACTGTTGTGCCTCACCACCGTTGCTACAGTACACTGTTTGACTCTTTGTCTAGTCACAAATATATAAGTCAAGGTTCAACCACATTACAGCGGGTCCTCCCATTAGGGAAGGGGGCCCAGCACATGTCTAGATCCCTCCTTGCTTGCAGGCTGTTTCCCTCACCTTGAAATTAAGCTTCTATTTGATTCCTGACTTTCCTGTCTGACCATCCACAGGTTAGAGGCCGGTTCTGTCCAGCTGACAAGGCTTCCTACATTTATCTAAGCTAGTCCACAGAGAGGGTAAGCACAATCTGTCAGTAGGCCTGGGGAAGCCGTTCCAGCTCAGTAGGACCTGCCAAAGCTTGTCCACCTTCACAAACTCAAATTCACTTTCATGCTACTATGAGGCATCGGAGGAAGCTGCAAGAGGCCCCTCTAAAAATCTGAATTCCTTGGAAAGGAGTAAGAACTCAGGGTAGTACTGCATATTTTAGGAATCAGTGCTAATTGGGACCTAGGCTCTCCTAGAATGACACCTGGGCTAAATGCCTGCTTAATGACAGAGGAACTAGGCTTTATTAAGTGCCTACAATGTTCCAGACATAGTGCTAAGTGCTTTACAATTAATATTTCATTTTAATCTCACAACAACCCTGGGAGGTTGGTACTATTATTATCCCCATTTTACAGTTTGAGAAAACTGAGGCAAATAGTGGTTAAGTGACTTTCCCAAGGTCATATAACTAATAAAGTTTTATGGTCAGATTTGTTTTCCAGTCTTTCTAACTCCAGGTTCAAGTGCCCTATCCACGGTACCAGCCAGAGATTTAGCAGTTCATATTCAGATAGTTTATTTTCCTCATAAGAAACCTTTAAGAAAAACAATGTTTTCCTATCCCCATTTTACACGTCAGGAAACTAAGGTCCAGAGAATGTGGGAGGGGAAAGGGTAATATCACATAAAGCTGGGATTTATCTTTGGATTCTAAATCTGGCATTTCAATCTCTCCATGATGCTACCCCCTAAAAAGGGGAGAAAGGCTCTGATAAGAGTTAAGTCAGTAACTTGGGTAAGTGGTAGACAAGGTAGCCTGTAGCTACTTCATGGGGCTAGTGCTTTGTGCATGGGAAGATCGAATGGCTTCCTTTCACCCTTATTAACAAGAAGCACTAGAATTTCCTCTGTCTTCTTACAAGAACTGACAAAGTCAGAAATCAAAGCTAGAACTCCCCCAAATTTGTAAACAAATTCCAGAGCTATGAAGCCCCACTAAACCCTGTCCCATCTGGGTTAGCATGGCTTCTTTTCCCCCCCTAAATTGTCAATTCAGAGCATCTATTTGCAGGGAAATACCTGCCTAGGCTATTTCTCTTAGCTCCATCCCATTAGTCAGTGCAAGTTCACATACTGGTCAATGGTCTAGAATTTCCAACTCACTGTTTAACTTAGCATCAAAGGCCTAAAGGGAAAGCATTGTTTAGACTCGCATAACATTGAAGAAGAGAATACTGTGGTGCAGTAAAAATGGCACTGGGCTTGCAGTCAAGAGACTTGAATTCCAGTCCAGGTTCCTTCACTTAGCAGCAGCATAACCTCGGGTAAGTTGTTTCCTTTCTCTGGGCCTGTAAACTGAGGCAATTGAACTGGAGAATTTCTAAGGTGCCTTCCAGCTCCAATATTCCACATTCCTAAAGTAGGAGACATGAGCAGAAGGATCTCTCTGACATCAATCAATGCTTTCATTGGACAGGAAGATTTTATATCATATATATATATGCATATATATGTGTATATATGTGTGTATACATATATACACACACATATATACATACACACACACACACACACATATATATATGTATATATATATGTACATAATATGGTTGAGAATGGGGTCCCCGCCGTTGAGTCCAGAGCCTCCTCTCTGTCTTAGCTATGGGGGTTCACCAGATTAATTTCCATCTGATGACTGTCTCCTGGGAGCCCCTGATCTATAGTTTCTGTGGTCTCAGAGCAGGCTTGATCCCTTAGTAAGTAAGTGGTTGTCCTGTATTGGGAATGATGAGGGTGGAGGGTGAGAGGGATTACCTACCAGGGAACTATCACTGTAGCTCATGAATGCCCTAGCCTTCTGGAAGGTCATAGTCTCACTCCTGAATGGTGTTGTAGAAATAGCACTGGCTTTGGACTCAAAAGATCTGGATTTGCACATCAGCCCTGATGTTTAACTAGATGTGATGTTGGATAAGTCACTTTAACTATCTGCACCACAGTCTTCTGAACTATAAAATGCAGATAATATCTGCATTGTCTACTTTCATTCACTCCATGTTAGAAGGATATTTTTAAAATCTTAAAAGAATGCATATATGTGAGTTTATCATAAATCCTATAATTTAAGATACTTATAAGGAAGAAATTTGAGGCCCTCCACTATCTTGATGGTTACCTCCTGGATATGTGGTATCCAAAATTTAAAACAATACATCAGAGGTAGTATAACAAGGGCAAAGTCTAGTAGTATTATACCCAGTCCTGAACATTGTGCCTCTCAAAGCAGGTTAATATTGCATTACTACTGACTCATATTAAATGTTCAGTCCATTAAAACCTCTACCTCTTCAAACTCCTAAAAAATGTTCTGTCATCTTGTATTTGCAAAGCTATTTTATTGAAACAAAGTGTATCTTCAAATTCATCCACACTAGATTTCATATTATTAGATTTGATCCAGTGTTCTACCCTATCAATATCTTTCTGAATCCCTACAGTCATCAAGGGTGTTAGTTATCCCTCCCCAACTTTGTGTCCTTAGAAAATTTGAAATATCTTCTGTCTTTTCCTTTTCTCAAGTTACTTGACTTAGTTTAAGAGTTCACAGAGGTTTAGGTGTTCCAAAAATGTAGTCAAACTTTCTGGTCCATTTTCCTACCATTTAGCAGCAAACTAAATAGCAGCTCTCTAAATAAGTGATTTTTTTTTGAAAGAAGTCAAAACAAAGAAAAGAAAGATCACTTGAACAGAATATTTGTGTATCTTAATGAGATTTATTGAAGGATATTTTTATAGTCAGCTGAGGTCCCAGGAACCAGAAAAAATAGGCACTATGGTTCTTCCAAGTGTTTCTTAGAAATCTTTATCTTGCTACAGGTCTACAGATCAGTTCTCATCCCAACTATTGCTGCTACCTTGTACCTTTGTACAAGGTTCTCAACTTGGTTTTGGGGAGACAACAGCACAAAAATGACTTTTCAACTTTCACCTCATACACAGAAAGGGGTCCCATCTCTGACATGGGCTGGTGATATCCCATTAATTTTCTCATTTCCCATGAATTTTTGGGGTCATGATTGGAGGGAAGCCATGTATTCCTTTTTCTGTACTCCTAAATTTGTGCTTTGGTATTTTTGAGCATTATAACTATTTGAGGGGCAAAAGAGGAAGAAAACTGAGGGAAGGGGTGATACAGAGGGTCTGGCTTACCTTTTATCTGTCTTTGGAGCTGTGTTGGATCTGCTCTTAGGGCTTTGGCTGAAGTTCGGGAAATGTTCTTATTGGTAAGTTTTCTCTGAGTTCAAGAGTGTTGTTCAGCCATTCTCCAATTGACAGACATCCCTGCAATTCCCAGTTCTTTGTCACCCCAAAGAGAACCGCTATAAATATTTTAGAACATATAGTTTCTTTTCCTTTTTTCCTAATCATCTTGGGAAATAGACTTAGTAGTGGTATTTATGGGTCAAAGGATATAGGCAGTTTAATAACTCTTCAGGCATAATTCCAGATTGCTCTCCAGAATGGTTGGATCAGTTCATGGTTCCACCAAGAGTGAACTGGCATCCCAATTTTTCCCACATCCCCTCCAACATTTGTCCCTTTCCCCTTCAATCATTTTAGCCAACACACAAATGATCATCATCTTTACAGCTATAGCTCACATAAGGCTTCATAAATCAAGAAATGCGAGGTTAGCAAATGGCAAGAACCAAAAAAAAAAAAATAATACCAACTTGTCATTAAAGCAGGGAGTGGCATTTCTAACATCCCAAAACCCTCCCAAATCAGTCTCCAGACTTTAGCTATACAGGTACAGTAAATAGCTCAATATTTACCCCCTGACAAGTATAAAGGGCTATAATACTATTAATCTTTTAAAGTATTAAATAGAACAGGACCAAGTACAGATTCTTGCATGGAATACTCCACTGCAGATCTCTCTCCAAGTAGACAATGAACTATCAATAACTACTTTTTGAGTCTGGTGTTCCAAATGCATCTAACTGTACTATGGTCTACTAATCCACAGGTCTCCTTCTCCGCCCGCCCCCCCACCCCGCCCCAGAACAGAATGAAAGCAAAATGTAAGTAAACTATACTTACATTACTACCCTGATCTGCCATTTTTGTAACCTATCCAATAAAAAAAAATTAATGTGGTCTGGAATGACCTTTACTTATGAAGCCTTGCTGGTTTTTGTGATTACTGCTTCCTTTGCTAGATGTTCACCAATCATGTTTTTTTTGAACAGTAGTCTAAAATTTGGCTAGGAATTAAGGTCAAGCTCATCAGCTTACAGTTCACAAATTCCATTCTTTTCCCTTTTTTGGAAAATCAAAACATTTGTCCTTTCCCCCATGCTGTAGCAGTTCTCTTGCTCTCCATAGTATTTCACAGAATGCTCACAGTGACTCAGCAATCACTTGTGCCAGTGTCCAAGGGTGTAGTTCATCTGGGCCAGATTGCTTCAACTCATCAAGGGCAGTTGAGTGCTTTCTGGACATCTCCTTACTGATCTGGAGTCCCAACGCCCCCAGTCATTTTGACTCTAACCTTTCCAGCCCAGAGGTCTTTCTCTTTGACAGAGATAATAAACAGAACAAGAGTTGAGCAGTTACATCTTACTTCTATCATGAGTTATAGCCACTCCATTTCTCCTGAGTGGCAGTCTATGCACTTCTTTTGATCCTCCTCTTTTCTCCAGTATAGATTTTTTAAAATGTTTTCATCCTTAATTTTCTTTAGCTCTTTTGAGTTCTATCTCTCCTGGCACCATTCTTACAAGACCATGCCACATTTATGTCTTCATCCTATATCGCTTGACCTTGTTTCCATCTCTATACGTATCTTTTAAACATCTAATCTGGCTAATGAATCAACGATGCCATTGAGTTAGTTTGCTTAGGTAGCTCCCCTTTTTGTCTTCAGAATTATTTCTCTTTGAGTCTTAAGAACTTTATTCTTGAGTTCTTCCCATGCATCCTGGGTTGACTTAACCTATAGAATTTTAGCATATAGGATACAGTATATTCTTTCTATGAACCCTCCCAAAATCTAGGGTGCATGTCAGACTATGTCTGCCTTTCCTCTCTTCTCTATCACAAATTCTAAACATGAAGCAGTCACTTGTCTTCCACATTCTTCTCCATTCTGCCCCTATGAGTCATTTCCTTATTGCTAAGAATCAGATCCAGAATAATTTTTCTTTTATTCCTATACTTTTTTGAAGGATATCATCCTTTGAAGGATATCATCATTAAAACAAGTCAAATAACTATTAGCTGCCCTCCTTTTGAAAGAAAAAGAATTCTAGCACATGTATGGATAACTGGAGTCCTATCAGGCTTCTTTACCAGCTTTCAATATTTTCCAAAGTCATCATCTATTTGCTCTGTCTGACCAGGTGATCTATAGTATAATCTGAAAATGATTATTCTATCTCCACTTATCTTCTTCTAAATATTCTCAATCATGCTTCCCACCTCCTAAATTCTTTAAGTAAGTGCATCTTCTAAATATACAAGGCTAGCTTACTGACATGCCATCTTTCACATATTACAGTTTTTTAGATACAATAGGTCTTAGCAAAACCATATCCACAAGTCTCATCCCAAGTGTGAGTAATACAGATGGCCAAAATTTCCTTCCACAGTGAATGAAGGAGTCAGAATTAAGCTCAGCTTTTCTTTTTTACTCTAAGTGTAGTATTCTTTACATTGTACTATGCTGCCTACTTACAACTGTATGACCACCTGTGCCTGCCTTCCTTAAGGGTAAGGCCCAAACTACGGACTAAGGCTTCTCCTTTTTGTCTTTTGGCTAATACATACACTGGTCAATTAAAGTGTCCTTCATTTAAAGACCAAGAGCTGGAAGATATAAAATTAATGTTTCAAAGAGCACCATATTATAGCAGATGAAAACTTCTCCTCCCCAGATGGTCAGTCTTTCCAGACTTCCTTTTCTTTAAGAAAATAGTCCAATTGTAGGTGTTGCCTCAGGAGGTACAGGAAAGGCAGGAGGGGAGGAGCCCTAACAGCCACTTGCCATCCCCTCCTCGCCCCTTCCCTTAACTCCTTCTCAGACTTTTCTCCCTTCCCTTTTTCTCTCTCTCCTTTCCTCTTCTCCTCCCCTCCCTTCTCTTCTCCCTCCTTTTCTCTCTTTTCCCTTTCCTCCCCTCTCCCTCTACTCTCCCATTCCCATCCTTCTCTCTATCCTTTCTCCTTCTTCCTTTCCCCTGCCTAGACAATGCCATGGTGGAGACAGTCAAGCAGGCCATGGAGCCTGCTGAGGCGGACATCAGGGGCTGTCCCAGAACACGTTCTCCAAAACGGGTCATGTACCTGATAGGCCAGCTGACAGCCACCAGTGAAGACTATAGATGTCTGAAAACTATGAACAAACTGACTAGCTTGAGGTATCTAGAAATGAAAGATATTGCAGTAAACATAAGTAGAAACCTAAAGGACTTAAAACAGAAATCTGCAGCACTTCAGCCTTATCTGGATCAGATCATTTTAACTGATGAGCAAGTAGCAGCTCTTGAGCGGGCAGCTTACAAGTTGGATGTGCGTTCAAAGAAACTAGAAGCAAAATACAAGAAGTTAGAAAGGGGATGAAGAATTCTTTAGCACAAAGACTGACTACAAGAATGTTTCATATGAGCTGAAAGGCACGGGATGGAACTTATCCCACTCCTATGCTTTAATCCTATAAAAGGAAGTGGTGCTGCTGATCCATGGAGAATCCCAGGCCCCCTCTTTGGTTGGATTCGTAACTCTGGCCACCCCTTGATGTTTTCCTAAACCTGTACCCCCTGGAACCTCATCTTATCATGTGCTTCACTGTGTGCCCTGGACCAAGGCTCAGAAATCAGGATCAATATCGTTTAGAGCAGACACAGATGAGAGGCTCTTGTCTCCCTGTCTCCTCTCTCCTCCCCCTCCCCTAGGGCTCCCCACCACACCCTTCGTAACCTGTTCTTGAACTTAAATAACAAATGCCAGTTTATGAAAAAAAAAAAAAGAAGAATTACAGGAAAACCTGTCCTATGCAAACCTTGAAGACTGAAATGAAGACAAGCTCAGTGCACTCAACTAAAGACAAAACAAAACATTCAGCAGTTTTCTCCCATGTAAAGAGGGTTATTCAGTACAAAAAAAATGGAAACCTTGCTCTGGAGAGGTCATGTAAGAGTTTGGGTGTCTCTATCTTAACAAGGCACTCCTGGAAACTTTTGTAACTTAATGAGGCAACAGGGGACAATGGGGAAAATACTGGATTTGGAGCCAGAGGAACCAGGGTCAAATCTTGATTCTTTTACTTATTATCTGGGTCATCATTGGCAGCTCCCTTCACTTCTAGGCTCCAGCAGCTCCTCCATAAAATGGCAAAGGAAGGGCTTCATGGCTTCCAAGGTACCAGTTCTAAATCTAGGATCCTATAATCCCTGGGTCAGAGACTCTCTCATGTCATGAATGACCCAAATACACATGAAGGGATCATCTCGATCCCTTGACTCATAGCTCCTATTTAGGAAACTCAGAATAATAAATGTGTGGCAAAACACAATATACTGAGACTGACTCCCCAGTTATAGGTGTGCAATTCACAGTACTATAGGATAAAGGCTATTAGAAAGAGGGAAATAAAGCAAATCCTTGACTGAGCAAACCTTGGTCCCAATGATGTTTGATGTTTACGCTCACGTATCAAGACTAAAAACCCTTCCCCACAAGTTCTGTTTAGACCACGAGCTCTGTCTCTGTCACTGTCTCTGTTTCTGGTCTCTGGCTCTCTGCCTGTCTGTCTGTCTGTCTGCCTCTGCCTCTGTCTCTCTCCCCACCCCATCCCGTTTTCTCTTTCCTTCTCTCTCTCTCCTTTCTCCCCCCTCACCCTCCTTCCCCCAATTTTCTACTGACTTTCTTGCCTCTAACACACACTCCAGTTTCTCTGGGGAGACTCTATAAAGTCTGCTAGACTTTCAATTTGATCTCCTTGGTACAGGATAATTGGGAAAAACAAAAAGCAAAAAAACAAGCAAACCTTCTCACCTCCTCCACCGCCTGTCTCTGAGCACCTTTCAGGACTCTTTTATTGTTGACATCCTTCCTCCTTTAATCCTCTTCCCTTTCTACTCTCATTATTGGTCCGGCTGACGTCCCCACAGATCCTTGGGGTAGATACGGTTTTTCCCCAGTTACTCCAATGGGAAAATATAAGTGAAGTGGCAAATATCCCAGCACTTACTAACCTGAAGAGCCTTCAGAAGCAAAAGTAATGAAACCATTGAGAGAAAGGGCATATTCTTTCTTAGGCCCAGGTTAGACTAGATGACCTCGAAAGTCTCTTCCAACCCCATCATGCACCAGACAAAGAGGGAGCCCTCCTGCTCAGCTACTTTCAGACCTTGGCCTGGGCAGGCCCACAATTTAGGCCAATCCTGACCGGCATTATTGGAACAGGCTACCTGGTGCATGCAACTCACCTTTAATTCAATTCGTAAAGTGAGCTTTCAAAAAACAACCTTATTTGTTGAAAGAATTTGATCAGAGTGGTTAATTCACTCCAGCTCCTTAGGTCCCAGAGGTATACCCTTCGTCTAATAATAAACATAGTTCCCTCGGAACATACTTATGATATTAAGTGTTGTTTGGTCACTAAGACTAATTCCAGGCCATATTATCTTTTAGCATTAATACTTTCCCTCTGTGTAGTACCTGACATATTACCAAGAGCTTTCATATATCTTGTCTTATTTGGACCTCACAAGACTGAAGGTAGTACAGATAGTAGTATTCCCATTTTATAAATGAGGAAACTGAGGCATGGAGAAGTTAAGTGATTCGTCCAAGGTCACAAACCAATAAAATGACTCAAGCTCAAGTCTTCTCACCTTACATTATTACTGAGATAAGTGATAATTTATGTCAGATGGAACAGGAAGCATGGGGTGATGGGGCAAATTTCTGCCAAGTTACAATCTCATTCCACTACACCACGCTTCCTATTCCATTTGACTTAAAAATTATCACTTTTTATGTTGTTGTTTTTTGTCTCTGCTTTGAATGCCATGATGATTTTTAAGAACACAGATAAAGATGCCCTGAAAAGCTGACACAGCCAAAGCCAGGCATTCTACCGTTTGATCTCTGACAACATGACAAGAGATTTCCATGTCTAGAGAATATATATCATGAAAAATGAGGTCTGGCCCCGAGACCAAAAGATTTGGGCTCAAGTTTTGGCTCTACCACTGTCTAGTTGGGTGATCTTGGGCAAATCACCTCCCTTCCTAGGGACTGTTTACCCCATTTGTAAAAATGAAACCATAGGTCTAGCTCTATGATTTGCTTTTCTCTCATTTTTGTACGTCTTATTTAAAAAGACGTAAGATTATCTGTGTAGGTGGCTATCTAAATATTTAGACACAGTTCTCTGGTGCCATAGATAAAGTTGGTTTAAGATTTTGCTGCCCCCTTTCCTAGAGAAGGAAATGGCAAACCACCCTAGTATCTTTACCAAGAAAGCCTCAAATGGGACCACAAAGAGTCAGAGATGACTGAAAAATGACTGAAAAACAACAATACAACTCCTTCTTCCCAGAGGAGAAGGACCAGGCCTGCACCTACAACGAAATAGCTGTGGGGGAGGGGCAAGTGATGTCTAGAATAGCCAAGGCAGGACAACCTCTCCTCTGGTCTCCAAGAGCAGAGTCAGGCTAGAATCGTATCTATCTGTCACCCCTCATATGTCTCTGGTCTAGGAGCATGACTTGGAGTTCAGAAGGAAAGCTGATTCCCTGTTTGTTCTTCAGATTGAGAGTAACACTTCGTTTACCTCACTAGCTTACCTTCTCCCCTGTCAAATTCTAGTAACACGAAAGACAATCACACCAAGAAAAAGGTGCCTGTTTATCCAAACAAAACAACGAACAGAAATTGGAGAAGATTAGAATAAACCTAAGAAGACATGAGTGTAAATGAGCTCTTCAGCTGGGGGAGAGAGATCTCAGATCAAATCAGAAAAGAAAGAACCTTAACCAGGGGAGATACAGTCTCTAGAATGTCAAACCCTGGAGGTCAAGAAACATCCATCACAGATTAGGGCCTCCCATGCATGTCCATGGCTAACAAACGTATCATTGGCCATTCAAAGTCTTTCTTCTTCACCTCTCTGGAGGCTCCCTTCTCATATGTCTCCATAAAATGTTGGGCTCCAACTGACTTAAGTCCCTTGCGCCAGTACAGTGTCACACTTGGTAATCAGGAATCAAGTCTCTCTCCAAGTGAATAAACAGCACAGGGTTGTCCCTCCCCACACCTGCCTCTGGCTTGTGTGGAAATCGGGTTAATAAGGCATTCTTGCTTTCAGCTATTGTTTTTTTTTAAAAGATCTGTACAAATTAAACTAATGAGGCTTGTCAGTGTGCAAGAAATTAAATTATGTACTCTGCATATAAGAATAGCTCACGTTACTATTATTAACATGACATATAGAACTCCATGGTTTTAAAAAGTGTTTTATATGTGCAACCAGACTGTTTGCCACATATGTCATGGGGATATCATTGTGTGGCTCAAGGGGAAGCAGAATAGACCTCTCCAGTCCCTTCTTCCCCCACCCAAGGGAGACTTTAATTCCTGCCAAGAGGGGAAGCAGGAGATAGAAAGTCACTCTTTTCTCCTCAGAGAGAGGGGGTATCAGGCTAGAATTACATCTATCTGCTCCCTTAAATATTGTTAGTCTAGTCAGGTTCAAGCTCAACTTCTGATTGCTGTCCATTAGGCGAAAGGAAACACCCAAGCTCTATAACCAACGTTTGACTCTCGCCACCAGGGGACCATGGTCTATATCTTGCCACTGGCCCCAGAAGGCTCTGGAGGAGAAAGTGGGGCTGGTGATTTTGCACAGACCTGCCTCACTTAAATCCAATTCACTGGCAAGTCATGGCATTATCTTTCCGATGCATTGGTCCTCTTGGAGAACAAAGGACAAACAGCAACAACAATGACTCTTCCTACCACATACCAGTTCCACAATAATCACACAAATAGCAACTAGTCAAGAAACCCATTTATCTAAATCAACAGTAAAGCAGAAATCATACCAGACAATGCAAAGTGAAGAAGCTCTCACACCGGGAGAGAGGTAACTCAGATCAACCAGGAGTTTCACAGATCTCATCCCAAGGGAAATTGCCCCATGTTGTCTAGTGCAGCAAACTGGCAAGAGGGCCGTGAGGGAGGACCACTGGTTCCTCCCGTGTCCGCTTCTTCTCAGAACCTCACACTTCCTTCAGCATCCTGAAGTAAAGCCAGCATCATCCGTCTTCTTTCTTCAAGCTGAGGCAGAAACACCAGAAGCAACTTCAGAGTCCAAAGAGAATCTAAGGAAACTAGAGCTCTCCTCTCTCCCCCTCCCTCCCCTCATACAAGGGCAGAGCATTGATCTCCACTAATGAGGAGAGAATCCCATACCAATAGACTTTGGGATTTAGGTTATATATACATTATCTAATTTATTCTCACAAGAACTACATAAGGTAGGTACTGTACTTTGGGAATAATTATCTCCATTTTATAGCTGAAGAAACTGAGAATCAGAGAAATTAAATGACTTAGCTAGCCATTGTCAAAGGCAGAACTAGAACCCAGATTAAACTATATTTGGAGTGTTCACAATTAGGGTAAATGAGTAGGAGGATTCACACATCTCTGTGGGGTCAAAAATTGTCCAAACTGCAAGAAAAATCGCTGAGGTTCCAAGCCAATAGCACTTTATTAAAGGCTTCATGGCGCCCTCTGATGAAGTGGACCTCAGATCTTCCTTCTGATCTGAGATGCCCCTGGTCTCTAGGACATTGTTTTTATAGGGTTTGATACTGGGTTTGACACTTGTACACTCTGGAGAGGCAACACAAAACACAAAATCCCATTGGTTTCTAGACCTTGTTTGGGGACCCAAAAATGATGTATCAGTCAAACAATGGTTATATCAACAGGGGAGTCATGGGTTGGGTGAAGCACAGAACATCTATGCTGACTACATGGTCATAACATGAGCAAAGCAGGAGTCATCTCCGGTAACTAAGTGTGAGTGGTAATAAGACGGTCGTAAGATGGTCACCTGCTCACGTTGGACAAGAGAGAGTGGTCTAGAGGTACAAAAATAGATTGGGGGACTTTCCAAAGAATCAAGGTGTCCCACCTATGCTAGGCTTAGACATAGAAATGGAGCAAAACAGGATAGAGATATCTCTATCAGCATTCTTGTAGTTGTTCAAGAGAGATTCACAACTGGTAAGCAAGTAGTGAACGTTACATTAAAATTTCAGGCCCACTATAAAGGCCCACTATAATAACCTATCTTATCTAATTATCCCTAAATGATTTATGTAAAATATCAAACTAATTAATATTTATTGAAATGGAGTAAGGGTCCTAATAAATCATATCTCACATCGCCATGGAGTCAGGGACAGCTGAGATTCCTCCTGTGGCTTCTTATCTAAAAACTACTCAAGGCTCTTAAGTTAATTTCTACATCTCATGAGACAGCCTTCTTTCAGGTAAAATTAATATTAAAATAGACTCTTAGTTAACCAAAAAATGAAAGAGGAATGACTTCAAGAGACAAGCAAGAAAAAGAAAAATTTAAATTCCCACAACAACTAGAAGGAACCTCAGGACCCATCTCATCCTACCCTCTCATTTTACAGTTGAGGAAACTGATGCCCAAGAAGGTCACATGACCTCCCTATAGACACACAGTGAGTATCACAGGTAGAATTCGAAGCCATATCCTTTGCCTTCACAATGAGGGCATGTAGGCTACATCAAGAATCACAAAATCATATAACCTTAGAATCACAGAGTCTCAAAAATAGAAAGGACCTTGGAGGCCATCCAATCTAACTCCTATCTGAACAAAAATTCCCTCAATTAACCTACAAGCCTTAATTAAATGCCTACTATATTCTAGGCACTGAAGATATAAAACAGAGGTGAAACCATCCCTGAGGTAAAGAAGCTTACATTCTGGTTATACAGTGAAGTAAGTTATATGCAAAATACAGGCGAAGTAGATGCAAGCTAACCGAAAAGGGGGTGAGGAGGCACCAGAAGTTGGGGGAGTCAGGAAGAGTCTTGTATAGACCCTTTTACAATGATCGGGGCTTGAAGAGAGTTCAGAATTCTGAGAGGCAGAGGTGAGGTGGGGAGCACATTTTTCCAGGCATCAGGGGCAACCTAAACAAAGTCACAGAGATGGGAAACCTTGAGGAATAGCACAACGACTGACATATTCAGCACTATCGCTGAGAAATGATCATCTAGTCTGGCCTGAAGACCTCCAGGGAAGGGAAATTCCCTGCCTCCTGCAATAGGCCATTCCACTTTTTGATAGTTCTCACTTTCAAGAAGCCGAAATTTATCTCTTGACCACTTCTACTCTTCTTCCCCACCCACGGTCTAATGTATCTTTCATGCGACAGGTCGCCAAATAATTGAAATATTATTACTCTCATTTTAAAAATAAGGAAACTGAGACTTAATCAGGTTTAAGAAACTTGCTTGAGGTGACACGGTTAATAAATGACAAAAGTAGGATTCAAAGCCAGGTCTTGCTACTTTAAGTCCGTGTATAAAGATTCATCTTCCTTGTAGCAAGAAAAACTCAAGTTTTTAAGTATGTTTAAGTCTCACATGCAGTGGTCCAGGTGAAGGGCCCATGTCCAACCCCTAATGCTCCAGTCTAGCTTTTTGTTGTGGTGGTTTTGCTCCCATGTATTAGGGGACAAATCTTGTTTGTAAGAAAACGAGTCCCTATGTCAGTGGAATCGGGAGATGCTGCCAGGGAGGGGGTGGGTGGGAGTACTTGCTTATAAATTCTATGCCCTGCAGCTCCCAGATGTGTCAGCCATACAGATGGAACAATGGCAGGATGCAGTCTTGACAGCATCACAAAACAGACTATGTGTTGGCTTGACTTCTGGAATCATAGCTAGAAGAGAAAAGAATGGGTCTGCCTTCCTCTTCCAGTATTCCCATAGGCTCAACATATGTTGGCAGGCAGTAGGGTAAGTTCTGAGCGGGCCCCATTGCTGACAACTGGCCAGATCTCAGGGAGGCAGGCAAGGGTCATAGAAAAAAATACCTAAGGCTACTAGACACCCAGTCAGACCAGGCCATAGAAGGATCTGTTGAAGGAATGGCCGATGTTTGATTTAAAGAAGAGAAGGCTTAGGGGAAACATAATAGAAGCAGAAGCATCTGAGGCTCTGTCACCTGAAAGGTGGGTTACACTTATTCTGCTTATCCCCAGAGGGTAAAGCAATGGGTAGAAAAGAAAATAAAGAAAGAAAGAAGAAAGGAAGGAAGGAAGGAAAGAAGGAAAAAGAAAGAGAGAAAGAAGGAAAGTAAGAGAAGGGAAGGAAGGAAGGGGAAAAGTAAGGGAAAGAAGGAAGGAGAGAAAGAAGGAAAAAGAGAAAGGAAAGAAGGAAAGAGAAAGGGATGAAGGAAGGAAAGAGAAAGAAAGAAAGGAAGGAAGGAAAGGAGAGAAGGAAGGACCATTCTTTCTCTGTCTCTTTCCCTGGATTTTCATCCATGGCATACCTGATAATCCTAGGCATCCCCCAAGGCTCTGTCCTGGACCCAGTTCTCTTCTCCAACTATACTTTTTCACTTGGTGATCCCATCAAGTCCCACAGATTCAATTATTATTTCTGTGCAGATGGCCTTTGAGATCTACTTGTCTAGTCCTATTCTCTCTCCTAACCTCCAAATTCTTATCTTCAGCTTCCTATTAGTCATCTGGAACTGGAAAGCTCATGAACATCTTCTAAAACTGCACTCATTATCTTTGCCCCCAAACCCTTCCCTTTTCCTACCTTCCCTCTTACTATCCAAGTTATTACCATCCTCCCAGTCTCTGAGGCTCACAACTTGTGTTGTTCTTGCCTCTTAACCCTCTTTAACATCCGTGCCTCCTATCCAATTAGTAGTCATGTCCTGTCATTTCCACCTTAGTAACATCTCTTGCATACATCTTCTTTCCTCTGACTCTGCCATCACCTGGTGCAGGCCCTCACCACCTCATGTCTGGACTGTTTCAATAGCCTTCTGGTTGGTCTTTTTGACTTTTAAGTCTCTCCCCACTCTCATCTATCCTCCACTCAAGTGTCAAAGTGATCTTCCTAAAGCACAAATCATATCCCTCCCCATCCAATAAACTCCAGAGGCTCCCAATCACCTCCAAGTCCAAATATAAGATTCTCTGTTTGGCTTTTAAAGCTCTTCATTGCCTGACCCTTTTCTGCACTTCCAGTCTTTTTACAACTTAAATTCCTCCACATACTCTTTGATCCAGTGTTATTGGCCTCCTTGCTGTTCCTCCCACAAGACACTGTCTTCAGACTCAAGACATCTTCCACCTCTTAGCTTTCCAATATCCTTCAAGTCTCAGCTAAAGTCCCACTTTCTGCAAGAAGCCTTTCCATTCCTCCTTCATCTTAGTGCTTTCCCTCTGAAACAACCTCCAATTTATGCTGTACATATTTCTCCTTTGTGCATAGTTGCATGTTTTCTTCCCCATCACACTATGAGCTCCTTGTCTTTTGCCTTTCCTTGTGTCCCCAGTGCTTAGCATAGTGCCTGGCACATAGTAAGCATTTAATAAATGCTAGTTGACTGACTGAGGTTGAGAGAGGCTTGATGACTTATACAGGGTTACACACTTAGTAAGTTTCTGAGGCAAGATTTGAACTCCACTCTTCCTGATTCCAAAACTAACGTTTTAACCACCATGCCATCTAGCTGCCTGAAGGAAGAGAAGGGGAGAGGACACAGACTAGGAGTCAGGGAGAAAGTCTCCACAGAGAATTGTTGTTTTGACTATGGTCTGATATTAGAACCAAAAGAATAGAGTCAGAATTTTAGCTCTGCCCCTTATTGGCTTTGTGACCTGTCCTAAGACACTTAACCATTTTAGATGGCAGCAAAAACGAGATAATCCTAGTCCCACCTCCTACCTCACAGGGTTGTGGGGAGATAAGCACCACGCAAGTCTTAAAGCTCTATAGAATTGTTTCCCGTGATTGCCATTGTATCCTGTTATTATTTTCTATTCATGTCACTGTTCGTGGTTCTCCTCTCACTCTCAGGGTTGGCTCACTCTCACCTTCCAGACATTTTCTAGCCAAATTCCAAACAATCTTCCCAACTTCTTCTGTGCTTTCTAATTAAAGCCCAATGGAGCTGGAGGCATGGGTGACAGAATAAAACGGGACAATAACAATGGGACAGAATAAAACGGGAGTGCCAATACTAACAATTACTCTGAAGCAGATTATGTCCCCCGTCTTCCCTACTTATATTCTGCTGCCCCCCATTGGCTCCTAGCATAGGAACAAAGGAAGGAAACTATGATCCCCTGTGAACTGCTATGCTAAGGTGTGGGTCTGTGGAGAAGGGAAGAGCATCCATAGGGATTCCTGTGAATACAACACCCGGGGACTCCTCCCCACCCCACTCCCAACTCCCAGCCAACAGTTACCGTAGGGTTAAGGGTAGTCTATGGATGCAGAGAAGGAGGCAGTATGGTGCAATGGATTTAGAATCCGAAGGCCTCATTTTAAAGCCGTGCTCTGTTATTTACTGCCTGTATGACCTTGGGCAAGTCCTTTACTCTCATCTGTAATATGAAATGGGGAGGATGGGGGTCAGACTAAACGATCTAGGATAATCTACCAGCATTCAATCAACGATCCTATGATATGCATCCTCTGAAACTATAGTTCACAAAGCCCCCACCAATATGTTTATATTTAGGTTTAAGGACACAATTAATACAAAGAAGTAGTATTTAATGAAAGGAATTAGTTTTTAAAAAGTAGTAACAAAGCAATTCCCCCCACAAACTTGAAACAAAAATATACACAATATTAATTAATAGAAGGAGCAGATACACAAAAGGAATACATAGGGAGAGGTAGGCAAGTAACACATATGTTAATATATGGCCAGGGTGCATACACATGTGCTCATAAACAGGGAATATGGCTGTTCAAGGCACAGTAGATGGCCACCTCAGGCCTCAGGTACTGCAGGGCCTCATATCTTGTGGTGGTGCCATTACACTAGACATGCCAAGCATATCTTCTAGAGGCTGGAAGCTCAGCTTGGCCCTACTCTGGGGATCTCTTCCAGATGCTGTTCCCCTATAGTCTTCACCACCTAAAATTCTTAGCTATTCCTTCCTCAGTGAACCACAGAGGCTGCCATGTTCTCTTTCTTTAAAGCCTATACACAGGGTTTTTTTTTTTTCCTATCTCAGTTAGAAAAGGAAAAAAAAAACTAAAATAAAATAAATAATGCTTGCCCTATGCCCAGCAGAAGACCTCCTCTGTCTCCTCTGGAACCAACAGAAAGCATCCCCCATCTTATTCCATCAGTCATGGAATGGAAATGAAATCAATCATCTCATCAGAAAGAAATTCTGACACTAGGTCAGAAACCTCATCCTAGCAGAAGGTAATTATTATTCTACATAGTTCACAATTTTAATCTCTGAATCCTAGTTTAAAAAGCAAATATTGGCTCTTTGTCTAATAATTACCACCTCAAGGCTCTGGGAATTTGTGGTTTCCCAAATTTTTAAATGCTGAATCTCTTCCATTCTCCCCTACAAATGAGAGGGTTAACACACACACACACACACACACACACACACACACACACACACACACA
>NW_020954556.1:16763915-16783335 GCF_900497805.2 Vombatus ursinus
ACACACACACACACACACACACACACACACACACACACACACACACAGATGATGGCTAAGCCAAGTGGGTAACTAGCACTGCTGCTTAGTTACATTTCTGTCCCTTTTTTTTTTTTTTTTTTGCAAGGCGATCAAAGTGAAGTGACTTGCCCAGAGTCACACAGCTAGTGAGTGTTATAGGTCTGAGGTCAAATTTGAACTCAGGTCCTTCTGACTTCAGGGCCAGTGCTCTATCCACTGCGCCACCTAGCTGCTAAGGAGATGTGACCAATCAAAGTCTGGAAGGAGTTTTGCCCCACAACTATTAATAATAATAATAATAATAATGATAATTTGTTTGCCTTTTAAAGGAAGAGTATCTGTAGTCATTTGGGGCATCTAGGTGGTACAGTGCCAGGCCTGGAGTCTGAAAGACTCATCTTTCTGAGTTCAAATCTGGCCTCAGACACTTACTAGCTGTGTGACCCTGGGCAAGTTATTTAACCTTGTTTGCCTCAGTTTCCTCATCTGTAAAATGAGCTGGAGAAGGAAACAGCAAACGATTCCAATATCTTCTCCAAGAAAAACCCCAAATGGGGTCACAAAGAGCTGGACACAACTGAAATGAGAGAACAACAACAACAATTTGTAGTCATTACTAAAGGTTTTGGGGCTCTTTTTTGTAACTGTGGCTTTTATCCCTCTTCATGCTAAGCTGCCATGACAGCCTATAAAAGTCAACAAGCATTTAAGAATTTATGTAATAGTGTCAAGCACTATGCTAAGTGCTAGGGTACAAAAAAGAGAGAGAAAGTTTATAATCTAATGGGGTTGACCATTATGAATAAGGAGAAACATGTAAGATATATAAATAGTAGACAGAAGGTGATCTCAGAGGGGAAAGGCACTAGCCATTGGAGAAGTGGACATTGGCAAGACTGTCTGCAGAAACTGGGATTTAATATGTCTGGAAAGCAGCCAGGGTAACTAAGAGGCAGAGCATTCCAAATGTGACAGCATCCAGTATAAAGGCATGGAGATCCACAGCCCAAAGGACTAATGACTGACTGGAACTGAGTTCAGGTACGGAAGAATCAATAGGTGTTTCCCTTCAACTTTTTTCTTTTTGCTTTGGGTTTTTAAGTTACTTTGAGCCTCCAGTTTGGGGTGGGGGACAGTCGGTGACTGTTGTTGTTCAGTCATTTTTCAGTAGTATCTGACTCTTCATGACCCCATTTGGAGTTTTCTTGGCAAAGATACTGGAGTGGTTTGCCATTTCCTTCTCCAGTTCATTTTACAGATAAGAAAACTGAGGCAAACAGGGTTAAGTAACTTACCCAGGGTCACAAAACTAGTAAATGCCCAAGGCCAAATTTGAACTCAGTAAGAGCAGTCTTCCTGACTCCAGGTCTACCTATCCCATCAGTGACTGTAGCTATAGATATATTATCTCCCTACCCAATCACTGTTTCCCTGAGCGAATGGTACTTTTTCTGTTGTGTTTACTTTTTCCTGATCTTAGGTGAATGAGGATCCAGAGATGAAATGGACTAGGTCACAACCCTGTGAGGTTCCAATGGTCTGAAGAGTCATCAAAGTTCCTTCCAGAACACAAAGGCAGTAATAGAGACCACCAAAAGTTGGTAACAGCAAGACTGAGTCTGGTGAATAGGCAGACTGAGTTTAGGGGAGGGGCATGTTTTGTCATTTCTATCTTTGCTAAACCTCATTAAATATTCTTTTGAAAAGTTAATTTTCATCAATTGGTTTTTCAATATTGGGAGGAGCACATTGGATGAGAGCTCATGAGTAATAGCATTACAAACTATTATCCCTCAGGGTTACCCTTAAATCCCTGAGTAGAGAGGTAGTCAGCCACTCTAGGGGGACCCAACCTGCCAGTGGGAGTTGAGAGAGTGCCAAGTACAGAGAAGGTGCTCCAGTAGGGATACTGCAAAAGTCTCTTAGGAAAGAACTGATCTTTTACCACCACTGGGAATTAGTACTCAAGGCTTTCATTCCATTATAGCAACCTAATTGCATGACATTGTCAACTGACTTCTTTGTCCTTTCTGGAGAACTAGGACTTTACAAAAGGGGGCTATCTGGTTCTACCCACTGCACCAATTCTTATGAAACTGAGAATATACGTTCAGGGTCATCCGGTTTCACCGGTATGGATCCTCCATTTAACAAAACATACTGCCACCCTTCAATGCCTTTATAGATAGCCTTCACACAGTCAAAAAATATATTACCCAGTAGCCAACCTCCTCATAAGTCTCTAAACTTTGGCTGCTCTTCAGATGAGAGCCAAGTATCCTATCTTTAGGCTGATACTTGAAGCCCTTTCAGCTTGATAGGCCCAGCCAAGACTTCTGGTATAGTCTTTGAAAATCCAGGGTCATCATCATGCCAAGATGAGTCATCAGAAGTGGACTTTGTGAAGGATCTTTTGCTCTAAGTAAAGGAGGGGGAAAGGAGGGGGAAGGATTGAACAGTTTGAAAATATGACCAAATAAAGTGTTTTGGTATGGCTTAAATGTGGCTCATCATGTGAGCTATATCACTGGTTCTGGTATGAAAACCTAATGGTACAGTGAGACTTTGAGGAAACTACAGAGAAAGGTAAAGAACACTCTTCCAAATCTAGTGCCTATACTTGGTCAACTCATTGCTAGGGGAGTGGAGGTGCAATACAAAATTTGATCTCATCCAAGCTTTTCAATAACTGATAATCAATTATAATAACTGGGATTTATGTAGTGCTTTAAGGTTTGCTTTATATACATTATCTCATTTTGAGCCTTATAATAACTCTGAGTTCCAGAGGTAATTATGTCAAGTTTTTTTTGTTTGTTTTTGGTGTGGTTTTTTTGCAAGGCATTCAGGGTTAAGTGACTTGCCCAGGTTCACACAGCTAGTAAGTGTCAAGTGTCTGACGTCAGATCTGAACTCGGGTCCTCTTGACTCCAAGGCTGGCGCACTATCTACTAATTAACTAATGGACACTACCTAGCTGCCCCAATTATGTTTGTTTTAAAGATGAATAATCTGAAGCTCAGAGAGACTAAGGGACTTCCCCATGGTCACGTAGCTAATTATCAGAGGTAGGATTTGAGGCCAAGTTGCTCTGACTCCAAGTCCAAAATTCTATCCAGTATGCCCCATTTCAAATATATCATCGCAGATATCCAAACCACCAGTATTGACCAAAGGGCATTCTGAGCTAACTGTCTTTTAGCTTTGCATTTCTCTTGCTCTAGTCATTTTCAGGAATGTTATGGAGTGTTCCAGCCATAGCTCCATATTTTAATGATGGTGGGTACCATAAGGAATGAACTCATTGAAAGTAATAAGGAAATCCTATACATGGCATCCAAAGGGAAAAAAAGGTCACCTTCTCAAGCTTCTTCATCAATGGTGTTATCATTCTCTCTGTCCAACGATACATCTCTAAGTTGCCATTTCAGACTATTGAATTAATGCCCAGTATAAGGCATGTGTAATCCAAGATGGACCTTTAACAAGATGCTGCCTTAAGGTCACTGGCAGTAACAACAGATTACATTATGGGATTACATTTTTGTAAAGATAATGTGCTATGTATTATTAGATAATAACCAGGAAGGATACTGTACCAGGATGATGTTCAGATTTATTTAATATGGCAAACAGTTCATAAAAAAGCACAAAATACAGGCGGTGTAGATAGAATGGACAGTGACAATTTTTCACTGGCAGATTCCTGGACAATAATTAAACTAGTTCCAGTGAGTTCTTTGATGCCCATGAATCTTCACTTCAGAGCCATATCTGGGAGATTAAAATTGGTTCTAGTCAATACTTAGGTTATTTAACTGATTAATTCTCTTTCCAACTACTAGTAGATTTCTACAAACTCTAAGTTCCTAGTATAATAGACACCAGTGGTATCTTCCTGAGTCCAGCCTCATCGATTTCTAAGCAGCTTCTACGCAGCTACTCTTCCATTTATTTTTTCATCTGAACAAAGTGCTTTGCCTGACTAGTATTGCCCCCTGTCTACTGTTCTGTGTATCACTGGTCTCATCTGAACCCCCTGAACAAGAGTTTCCCTCATTGGTTTCGTATAGAATCTCAGAGCTGGTTGAAAGGTATCACTGATTTGGAAGTAGAACACCACAGCCAAAAGATCTAGTGCAATTTTAGGCTACATTAATGGAAGTATAGAAGACCAAGGGAAAAAATAATTCTGCCACGTCCTGTCCTGGTCAGGGGCCATCTGGAGTGTTACAGATAGTACTGGGTGCCACGCTTTAGAAAGCACATTGACAATGTGGGATATGTCTTGTTGTTGCTCAGTTGTTTCAGTTGTGTCTGACTCTTCATGACCCCATTCAGGGTTTTCTTGGCAAAGATACTGAAGTGGTTTGCCATTTCCTTCTCCAGATCATTTTACAGACGAGAAAATTGAGGCAAACAGGGTGAAGTGACTCGCCCAAGGTCACACAGCTAGTTAGTGTCTGAAGTGGACCTGAACTCAAGTCTTCCTGACTCTAAGCCTGGAGTCCTATCCACTGCACCCACCTAGTTGCCTGGTCCATCTCTAGAGGAGACTGGACATAGATAGGAACTGAAGGCACTTAGCTTAGAGAAGCCCTAGAAAGGATACAATAGTCGTCTTCAGATATTTGAAAGGTTATCATGTGGAAGGCACAGGATCATAGAATTAAGACTGGAAGGGAACTTACACGTCCTATCATTTGACCTTTTACAGATGACGAAACTGAGGTCCATAAAGGTTCAGTGACTTGCCCAAGGTCATGAAAGACAGAGTCAGGATTTGAACCCGGGTCCTTTGACTACAAAACCAGTGCACTTTCCAAACTTCTTCTTGATTCTGGAGGGCGGAACTAGGAGAGATGGGTAGAAGTTTTAGGGCAGTCAGTTTCTGCTCAGAATAAGTCAGTGTAGTAGCTAAAACTTGGAGCTATTCAAAAAGTTAAAATGGTGACTGGTGTGTTAGTAAATTCTCTCTCATTGAGGCCTTCTAGTTGAAGTTTAAATGACTAGTTTTGGGGAGGGGATGGGTAAGCAGGGAATTTTTATTTCCTTGCCTTTGCGCTATCTGTCCTCCACGCTAAGAATGCTCTTTACTCATCTTCTCCTCTTAGATCTCTGGTATCAGGGCGGTGCTAGAAGATGTCTTTTTTTGTATCCCCAATGGTTGGCACGGTGCCCAGTATGTAGTAAGTGCTTAATAGATGCTTATGGATTGATAACCTTACTCCTGAGGTCTCTTCTAACTTGGATATTATACCGTAAAATTGTGTGTTAGTGGTCATCCACACTGTAATACTTCATACCTCTCACCGAGGTATGTGGGCACCTATTTACCCTCAAGGTTGGCTTGCTCACTACTGCTTGTTCTCACACTGGTGGGTCAGGGTTCCCAGAGAAGTATATCATATGGTTATAGTCAAATTCTCTCAGGGTACTAGAGATAACCTGACTGAGGGGAAATACCTTTCTACTGACTCATTCAAGCCCCCAGCAATGCATTTCTGTTTACACAACCAACCATTCACAATAATGACACTTTTAGATATTAAACATAACCATTTACTTATTAAGAAAGCAAAAAAATAATATCATGGCATTCTTATATTAAAGCAAACTCATAAATAATAAACACACAATCCACACATAAACCTGAGGCATACTCTTTCACTGATACATTCAGTATTTGTGGAGGAGAGTGGACTTAAAGAAAACTGCCAAGGAAATAAATGAGTAAGTGCTCATGTTCTTAGGGCAATTCATAACTCTAAAACTATAAACATAAGTGACCTCTTTCCATCTCAGAACTGGTGATAAAAGTTTCTTGGTGAACATAAGCATCTATGTTGAATAGGTGCTTCTGCTGCTAAGCTGAGTTGATCCACTCTGTGCTTGAATAACACCTAACCAGAAAGAACATTTCAGTCAAATTATCTGATTTAATGAATGGCTTCTCTGAAGCTCTACTTTCAATCTTTTTCTGATCAGTTAGGCTTACTCTTCAAATGTAATTATAACATGGATCATTTCCATCTTCAAACTTAGCTGACATAAGTTATTAAATCTGACCTTTCATATGTCTTCTCATTTGGGATTCATACTCTGGATCCTCTCTGTGAACAAATCAACTTTGACCTATGATTAGTAATCAAATTCTCATCTTCTCTCTGTAATCAGATAAATCATATTTGTCGCAAAATCATACAAAAATTCTGGCGTTCATAACTTCTCAGCTTACTATATTTTGTCCCATTCAAAACTTGTCAACTGCCTGTCTCAGAACTCTGATTCAGAATCAACCCTCAGCAACTGCCTCTCGGAGTAACATTTTCTTTTTGAACTTTGAGCAGGCTTAAATCAACAACAAACCTAAAAGCAGCAATGCATTACACTATGATCCTGTGAATTCATTCAATTACACACGCCTCTCATCCCTAGGGCTAGTAAGAGATGCTCCTACTCTCCTTATCTTCTGATAGTGCTGCTTTCCTCTCATAAGGTCTGGACCTATCTATTTTTGTGCTATAGGACATCTCCAAAGACTCAGAAGTCTCTCTTTTTCCTTTCCTTTTCTGAATCACATTTTTACATCCTCCAACCTCTTGATCCTTATGACCATAGTTTAAATTCCATTCCCCTTCTTCATACTTTTGTCCTTTATTTTCACCCTGGGTCTTTTCTTCCATCTTGCTAGGGAATATTTCCAGTAATTTCTAGGTTTCAAAAGTATTTTATAGACATTATTTCACTTGATCCCCAAACCACTCTGTGAAGTAAGTGCAACAGATATTACTGTTCACGATTTACAAATGAGAGAACTGAGGCTGTGGTTGGTTAAGTGACTTGACTAGAGTCACACATCCAGTTAAGTGTCCAAGGTAGCATTTGAACATAGGTTTTCCAGGCCTCAAGTCCCGTCCTCTGCACTCTCTAGCACAGCACCTCCCTGAAAGTTGAAGAGGAGAAAGACAGTTCTTCCTTCTTCCAGCCCTCTTACCTTTTCCTCTTTTAGGGAAACCAATTTGAATTTTTTATCTGTTTATATTCCTAGATAATACTTCTTCTTGTCTACAGCCTAACTCCAGGCACAATCCCCTAGAAAGAAATGTGTTCCTAGAGTGAACGTGCCAGTGTCACTAAACCAAGACCAGGGTTGGTAGAAATAGCCATATTAGGAAAGTGAGTCATTTTACCTGTCCTAGGGCTGCTAAACAAGCATACCCAGAGGCTCAGTAGAAGATCTGATCTCCAGAAGCAAAATAGTTTCATTGAGGTCTATCCATTTGAACAAACTACTTCAAATTATTAATTGGTTTTTTTTTTTAACCTTAATAACGGCAGTTAGGTGGTACAGTGGATAGAACACTAGACCTGGAGTCAGGAGGACCTGAGTTCAAATCCAGCCTCAGATACTTACTAGCTGTGTGACTCAGGGCAAATCACTTAGCCTTGATTACCTCCTTCACTCCCCAAAAAAGCCTGAATCAAAACTATTTCCAGCCATAAATTAGCCAATGAAATAAGTCTCTAAGGGGGGATATGGGAGAAAGTTAAGGCATCCTACCTTTAAAAAGGGGAGGGGGAAAGGAAATCACCATAAACTTTAGAGATCACTAGTCCAACCATTTTGCATACAATAATAATTAGGAGGAGGAGTAAAATATAATCTTGACAATAAACCAATGAGGTATATATAAGAATTATTTTTATCCCCATTTTACAGATGAGGAAATCAAGACCCAGAGAAGTTAAAGGACTTTTCCAGGTCATCCAGATAGTACATATCAGGGTTGGAATAAAAGCCCAGTCTTCTGACTCCAAACTCAATCCTTTCTGATTGAATCCTTCACGCTGCCTCATTTTCCCTAGAACATTAGCAATTCCCGTTGAGATGGAGGTTGGGTCTGATTCTTTGTATTCCTGCAGTGTCTTGCTGGGAATATAACTTATGGTCACTAAAGACACTGACTGGTTGGGAAGTGCTAGCTCTTCTTCCATTTGGCGTTTTTGCTGAGCCAGACTTCTGTTAATTACTTTGAGAGCTGTATCTGTGAAGCCTCAACCTGCCATCTTGAAACTCCTTTGTGAAAGCAGATGAGACTGAATGCTGGAAGGGACCTAAGTGATCCTCTAGTCCATCAGGAAACCAGACTCCCAGGCACGGTTCCTGTTCCTAGGTGGGTGTTAACCACATTGGGTATGGCTTTGGATCTTTCTGTCTGGAAAGTTGCCCAGAGGAGAAAATTGCTTTCCAAAAGAACATAAGTTATGCCCAAGATGTGGGTTACTAAATATAAAGCTAGAATGTAGGATGGTATGCAAGGACGAGAGAGAAATTGCACTTCTCTGGGAGGTAAACAGTGCAGAACTGTGTTTACAGAAGCCCCTATGCTATATCTTTCAAGTGGGTTGCTTCTGCTGAGAATCCCTGCCCCCTCAAACTTGTCCTGAACTGGACCCTTCTCATCCACTAATACACTCTTTCTCATGCTTGGAAAGTTTGTTTTGAACTGCTACCCATGCTCTAAAGCCCAATTCAAATGCTACTTCCTCCATGAGGCTTTCCATGATCTTCCAGGGGAAAATGATCTTCCCCTTCTCATCCTACATAACATTTTATTTTGCACCTCTATAATACACTAAACATGTAATGTTATGGATTATGGTTTTCTATATTATGTCTTATCCGTTTACTAAACTATGAGATCCATGACAGCAGGAGCCATGTTTTACCTAAACTTTGTATCTCCCCCACCACAATGCATAATTCTGAACACACAGGTGTTAAATAAATGTATGTTTGTCACAGTTATTATTAGGAGGTTCATGGAAGGTAAAGTCAAGTGGCAAGAGCCCTTATGGAGGCTCTCTCTAACAGAATTCCTCTAGTTCCTATCTTTGCCTCCTGCCCCAGGCCAGAGCCTGGACTAGAGACGAAAAAATAACCACCTCCCTTCCTCTGTAGGCCCAAGATAAGTAAAGGTGGAGGGGAAGAACTGGGGTTGAACAGGTTGGAAAATCCCAGCCCCTGGTGTCCTCGGCCCCTAATCTCCTTTGCAAAATGAGTGAGACCACGGGGCTAGAAACTTCCTTTTTTTTTCTATCATCTCTGTGCTCTAGAAAAGGCTGCAAGTTAATGACATATTGTTTAATAACGTAGATGACTTTGTGAAATTTCCCAACTGAGTTTAGATGGATAATTCACAAAGCCCTGAATTTCACTTTTCAGTATCTGCAGAGAGTTGTGGCATAGCATTAGCCCTGCTTCAGCAGCTTCTCTGCCTGCCCATTAACCTGATCAAGGTCATCAAGAACCAGCTGAACTAAGGCATCAGATAACTGTATGTACTCCAAACTAAACATTCTGCCTAAAATTAGAAGGCATTTTCTAGGTATTATTATTTGTAATTTTTTTTAGATTCATTTTGAGGCATTTTCTAGGTATTATTATTTGTAATTTTTTTAGATTCATTATGAAACTATGAAATCTTAATTGGCAAATATTTTTAAAAGATTTTTTTGCAAATAGAGGGAAGGTGGCATAACAGATGAAAAGCCAGGTTTGGAAGCAGGAAAATCTGGTTTCAAGTTCTGTCTTCACTACATCCTGACTGTGTGACCCTAGGCCAGTCATTCAACCTCTAAGTACCCCTAATCAACTCTTTAAGTGTAAATGTTACATCTACACATCTATATCCACATGCCTATACATATACATGTACATACATATGTATATGTATGAGGGCTGAACACACATATTCAGCTAGTTCACTTGTGCACCATTTGGGGGTGGGGGGGATCAGACTTGTGATTTTGTTGATATAAGGAACACCCAGTGGGGAAACTCACTTTACTGCACCTACTTTGTGTGTGTGTGTGTGTGTGTGTATACACACATATATACATACATATATTTGTATATGTATATGTACTTCACTTGCTTTGTATATATAGTAGATATATGTATTATATGTATTCTACGTATATATATGTATGTATATATTCATGCATACATATGCTTAACAGCTATTTATGAGACTTTATTACCATTAGATACAAATAGGTTTACATCTGTAATAACAGCTATTACATAACCTATTATGTAATAGGTTACAAAACTCTTCAAACATATTTTCTTTTCAAACACATTTCAGTAAAGTATTGGGCTAGGTTCTAGGTACAGCTACTCTTGTTGGGTTACTTTTGCTCTGTTCCATGGGTACAGATGGCATCACTAATGCTGATTCACAAGTGTGAGGCTCTCACATAGAGAACCAGGCAGTAGAATTTGGATGGGTGGTCAGAAGTGTGTTGAACGCTGTCAAATTTATAATCCTAATGAGACATAGTGAATGACATGGTAGAGTCAGGAAGACCTGGGTTCAAATTTTACTTCTGACACTTATTAGTAGCCCTAGACAAGGTATACACTCCCTCTTGAAGACACAACCTCCCTGACCACCCTTTCTAACACAGGTTGCACTTTCACTCATTCTCCTCCCAACTCTGCTCCTATTTTCTGGACTTCAAAACTGCCTCAGCTGCTGTCACATCCCAGAATGTCCCTCAGCACCTGGAACCTCCCTACCCCAGAACATCCAACCATCCCTGTAGCCTTCTCCCCCTGTTATATCCCTCTACCAGGCTAGCCTCCTTCCATTGGTGAGTTCTTCCCATGGCCTCCATTTTGTAGAGGGAGCCAAGCCAGTCAAGCTTCATTCTCCTCGTGGCTCTGCTCTTACTTTCTAGACTTCAGAGTCATGTTCTTATACAAACCTTCATCCTTCCTGACCCTACCTTTTGTGTGCTGGCTTCCCCCATTAGAATATAAGCTCCTCAAAGGCAAGGTCTGTTTCCTTTGCTTCTCCTTGTAGTGTTTAGCACAGCACCTGGCACATAATAAGCACTTTAAAAATAGTTATTGCCTTGCCTCACCATCCTGGCAACTCACTGATTAAAGTAGGGGAATTAAAATATTCCTTGGTTTCCAATATGACTTCCAAGCTCTCCTACTGATGTAATTAGTAATGCCTCACTCTTTCTAACCATCCCCCCCTCCATCTACTCTATTGGCTTTTAATTTTGTACGTCTCGCAAAAATGCCCCCTTCTCTCCTCGGACACACTGTCACCTTACTCCTGTCATCTTCACCTTACTCCTGGACAATTGCAATAGTCTTCTAGTTGCTTTCTTTGTCTCAAGTCTCTCCCCGTGCCAGTCCATCCTCCACTCAGCTATCAAAGTGATAGTTCTAAAGCTCAGGTCCACCCATGTTACTCCCCTGTTCAATAAATTCCAGTGACTCCCTATCACTTCCAGGATCAAATATAAAATCCTCTGTTTGGCCTTAATAAACTGGTCCTTTCTTACCATTCTAGTCTTCTTCCTTTTTCAAAAATGTTATTTCTGTAACATAGTACAATAAAAAAAGATGATTGTATATGAAACTGCAAATCTACTATTCACAACCTATCCCTTTGAAATAATACAACAAAATAATGTGAATTCCTTTTCTTTCTTCCCTCCTCCCCTACCCTAATGGCTACCATTAGACACAAAAAGGTTTACATCTGTAAAATTATTCTATACATACCTCTATTTATCATTCTTTTCTATGCATGCAGATAGAGTATTTCTTCATATGTCCTTTATTGTTAATTTGAGAATTTATAATAGACAAAATAACTTACTTGCTCAAAGTCTAAAACAATATTGCTATTACTATATACAATGTTCTCTTGGTTCTGCTCATTTTGCATTTCTTACAAGTCTTTCCATGTTTTTTTCTAAAATCATCGAGCTCATCATTTCTTAGAGTACAGTAGCATTCCATCACAATTACATACCACAACTTGTTCAACCCAATTGATGGGCATCCCTGCAATTTCCAGTTCTTTGCCACCACAAAGAGAGTTGCTACAAACATTTTAGAACATATAAGTTCTTTTCCTTTTTCCCTAGTCATCTTTGGAAATAGACCTAGTACTCCCCAGCACCAGCACAGTGCCTGGCACAAGATAGATGGTTAATAGTGCCTGCTGACTAACTGACTTTAATTTCTTTGAGGATCATTATACTTCTAGTGCCTACCTCAAGGATGTGTTCTGAGGCTCAATGAGATAAGGACTTCCCTCTGTCAGCCCCTGAGCTGACTGTTTTCCCCATTACTACCTAGGGAGGGGGTTAAGGAAGCTCATATAAGGATGGAAGAGATACCAGGGGACCAGGAAAAGGAAGAGGAATTGGTGAAATAGAATAGAAATAGTGCAGAGTAGAAATTGCTCCTTTACAAGGCTAAGATGAAAAAAGGCAAAAGAGCCCTATGGCCTTAGTCAGGACAAAGCCCATAACGGCCTAGGGGAAAAGCTGCTGCTTCAGGGAGGAGTTCCTAACATAATCAAAAATAAGATTTTTAAATATAGTCCTGATCCCAGCCCTGCAGTCAGCCAGCCCCAGGCTCCAGCCCCAGTGAATGTTGTCTCTATTCAAAATTCTGGACAGGGTTGTTTGTTTGTTTGAGGGTATCTTTCCTATAGTGGGGTTATATAGTTGTTGTCTTTTTTAACTCATCATGTTATTCTGAGAGACCTATGATCTATGTCACCTCTATGCATCCTATCTTCGAGCTCAGACACATTATCTTCTTGTTGTTATTGTTGTTGTTTTTTAATCTGATTTCTTTTTGCTTCTCTTCTGCCAAGTTTTATTCCACTCCAGTCTTTTTGTGTTCTCAACCTATTGCTCAATCTGTCAGGGCCTCTACTTCTTTGAAAAGATTCCTTATCATGTATTCAAATTCTCTTCTATTTGTGTGGCACTGAGTTTTTTTTAATAATTCTGCTTGAAGAACTCTGATTTCTGACATAATTTCATCCCAATGTGTTTTATTTCTCTTTTGAACCATTCTGGAATTTCTTGCTGTTTTCCCATGATTTCTGAAGAGTTTGCAATCTTCTCTTTTTCATCAGGTAATTTTGGTTCATTTCCTTCTGAAGAAGCGTAATACTTCATAGCATTTAAGTCTCTCTCTGAGGTTCAAACTCATTCTTCCTTCTGTCTTATGATCCCCTCTTCTGGTTTATCTGTTTATGACCTAGATTTTTATTCATTTTTTTTCCTTTTCACTTTTAGCCTTTTAGACTTGCCTCTCTTTTCCTACCTCACTCTTTGGTTTTACACCCTTCTGCTGCTGCACAGAATACAAGGCTCTTTGTCCTCAACTTCCTTGTATTGGAGCAGTATGGGGGTTAGTGGACCCTTGGGCTCAGTCCAGAGTAAACTCTTGGGGGATGAATATTGTCGCCTGTTAGGTTTTCAGTCCTCTTTCCTTCGAGCATTATTTCCCTCTGGCCTGGAAAGACTCAGCTGCTACCACCTCTCAGTGGGAAAGGACTTCTAAGCTGAGTTGAGTTATAATGAAACCCAGGAGAGATCCCCACAGTCAAATGCAGAAGCACAAGTCTATGAAGTTGTTTGCTCAATAAGTAGAATGAATGGGTTTGGGGGCTGGGAATATCAAGTACAAATGCATGCTTTTTCATGAGGTTTTTACCTTGTACAATATTTTTGTCTTGAATATCTTGAATGAATTAATGAACAAAAAAGTATTTATTAAACTCTCACTAGGGAGGTGGGACAGGTGTTCTAGTGATTGGCTTGCTCCTCTAGGCCTTAATGCATTAGGCCTATGATTGTTTTAGCTGTAAACTTTTCTCTATTTAATAAATCACTCCATTTAACTTTTTGGATTTCTATAGGCTGGGGGAAAAAACTATTCCAGTATCTTAACATGTTAATCATCTTTGGCTTCTTCAGTGTCATTTCTGCTTCTTCTTAAGCACAACCAGGGCTGTGACTTTAAAGTCCAAAAAATGATGGCTCCACTGTGCTTCATGGTGAAAACAGTTTATTATAATTTTTTTTCAAATACATGCTTGTTGAACTGAATTGAGTATCATTTTTGTCTTTGATCAGGTTGTTGCACTTCTGGCTTTATCCTTAAGTGACCTCAATGATCATTTTGTTTAGCTGAGCTTCTCACCAAGCTTTCTTTACTCTTTTTCCCTCTACATAGATTCTTGCTGTGTTCTGAAGGGATAATACTCAGAATCTTCCATCATCCTTCTCTGTAAGATTTTACAAATGAGTTCATATTCTGAACCAGAGTTTCCCTTAGCTGTCACGTCTCTCCACTTGGAAACTTAAGTCAAGTGTTTGCTAGAGGAGTTTCAGTTTCCTCATTATGGTAATTGATTTAAAGTGGTTAAACTTTTGTATGAAATTATTATGATCTCTGTTGATACCCTTTCTTCCTATTCATTTCTCATTTTACAGCATCAATATCTTTTTTCAATGGGTAAAGGTAGTATTACCTTAATCCTAAGTCATATCTTTTTTCATTTTAATTCTTTCTTGTTTTTCTTAGCATATATACTGGAGTGTTTTGCCATCTCCTTCTCCAGCTCATTTTCCAGGTGAAGAAACTGAGGCAAACTGGGTTAAGTGACTTGCCCAAAGTCATACAGCCATTAAATGTCTGAGACTGGATTTGAACTCATAAAAAAGAGTCTTCCTGACTCCAGGCTTAGTGCTCTATCCACTGCACCACCTAGTTGCCTCGTTCTCTCTGCTTTTTTTTCTATTAATTTTTATCGTTGCTCTAGTACAGTGTTCTGCCTGTATACAGAAAAATGTTTGAGCAATGATTCACATCAATAATAAGTCATGTCCTGTCAATATATAATCAATCTCACTTTTTTGTTATGTCATTCAATACATGCCATATCTAGTATCTTATTTTCTTGAAAATACAAAAAAATCAGTTTGAGTATATGGTTCACAAATCTTTGGTTTCTCTCTTTCCTTACTCCACACCCATATTTTTCCAACATATTTTTCACTGCCTTCACCTATTCCTGACCTTGCATTGAAGTTTCCAAGTATATCTAACATATTGATTTAATTTGGAAGACCTAAGCATGTTTTTGTAGTATTTCCCTCTCTCCTTACTATATACAATATATATTGGTGCATAAGCTGCAATCATTTTTGTGGAGGTCTTTTTGCAAATACTTTTCATGAGTGATACAATACAAAATCACTGAATGTCTCCTGAATAGTATTTCTTATTGCCTTCGTACCTGTAACAAAACCAACTATGCCAAATTTTCCTTTGTCTCTCCAAAAGAAGCCATGGGCCATCCTTCTGTTTAGTTGCAACTTTCTTCTGTCATTTGGTTTCATTTATATCAAGAATTTCAAGGTTAATTGATAATTTGGGTCCTCCAACAGTTTATCCATGTGGTCATGAGATAAGAATCTCACTTCTACATCCCCAATAGATGAAGTTAATGTTTATAAACAATCTAAAAATTGCATCCCCAATTTCTACTACTCTGTCATTGTCACTGCAGAATCAGAAAAGAGATACATAGGACTGAGGACCATTTTGTATTTTTCTTTGTTTTCCATGGTCAAAGAATTCATCACCAAGTGGCCAACCTATTAATAATGAGTGTCTCTGAACTTAGAGATTCTGTACCTAAAAGCTCAGTCATCAGAAAACAGGCACAAAGACTATACTCCAAACCCTTGCATCATGGTAGAAATTTCCAGAGACTTTGCTCCTCTGCCCTAACCTTGGCAAAGTCAGAGTCACTTCTGTAACACAGGACAACATGGAGAATTTGGTGCAGTAATTGTTCTGTGTATTGTTGGAAATTCTTCATTTTGCTTTGTCACACTACTAGAGATTTGGGGGACTTAATAATTAATTTAAAATGCAGATAATGCTTCTGGAAGTGTTAAGGTATCAGTCACTCACACAGCCTGCACAAACTGCACAAACTGATTTGATCAAAGGCTGGCTCTGATGCTGTTTCTCTCTGTTGGGAGACAATCAGACATTGGACCTGACGTTTGGAGAGGACAGAACCTTAGTCTTTAGGCCTTACTAACCATTCTTATCATCCTAGAGGGCACCTTGTCCTTGGCCAGACAGCTGCCTTTCATCAATTTTGTATTGATCTCTCCCATATCTCTAGCCCTTGTCTTGAGACATTGAGCCCCCCTACTTTCTTGGGTTTTGAAACTACTTGACTCTCTGACCTAAGGAACAGCTAGTCCCCTTACTTAATTTTCATCTCTCTTCTTCTGCTTTTACATCTGGGAACCTCAACTGAGCACCCACTCCCTCTTTTCCCTATCACTTCTATTACCACACGCTCAAAATCATAGGAGTATATCTTCTAGGGTTTAATTATAAAGCATAAGAGTGATAAGGAGAAATGTCAAGTGGGTGCATTGCAGGTGATTGAAAATATATACAATATACTCAAAGAAGCTTGATAATCTAATCTTTGGCTGAAGTTCCCAAACCTAGTTTGATTCTCTTGACCTAGAGCTCATGCTGAGGCATGCTGTTCCCACCTGAAAGCTCCCTAAGACTTATGTGCTCTACCCCAGAACAACCTTCCTCCCTAAATTGATTTAAAATTAGCTTCTCTGGGTACCCTATACCATCTAGATCCCTACCAACTAATTAGAAAGCCTCTTGTACACTGACTGGCTTTTGGTGATCCACTCATTTGGAGGTCAAGGGGCTGGACCTGGGATTTCATTGCCTTAGGAAGCTCTAGGTAAGAAAATTTCCTCTGTCAATGCAGATTGGCAATTGTCATGAAATTTAGGGTTACAGAATCATAGACTTAAGGAATACAGAAGCAATCTAGACCAATTCAATCATTTTATAGATGAAGAAACTGAGGAACAAAAAAATTGAAAATATTGTGTGTCCAATTATCACCAAAGTCAGCTCTATAGAAAAGATGAGATTTGAATTGAGGTCTTCCGGATTCCTGATGTGTGTTCTTTCCCACCGTGCCACATTGTTCTCCCCTCTTAGAGTTCTAGAGAGTTGCCTGGGCCACAGAATAATAAAGTGGCTTGGCCACCATGTAAACACAACAATTCAAGGCTGTACTAGGATCCACAAAATGAAAATAATCAGAAGATACCTTCTGAAAGTGCCTCTGGGTACATTATTTATGGAAAGATATTGATGAACTAAAGGGGGTCCAGAGGAAGGCAACCAGGCTAGTGAAGGTCCTCCATTTGATACCATGTGAAAAATAGTTGAAAGAACAGGGAATGTTTGTGATTGATCTATGTCTGTGAATGATGATGATAGTGATTTAGCCAAGTACTTAAAGTACTATCATTTGGAAGGGAGATTAGACTCATTTTGTTTGGCCCCAGAAAGCAGAACCAGGAGCAACCAGGAACCTCAATTCTACCAAAGGTAGAAGCTGTAAAGAGGTCAATTGGGGTTCATTATAAAGAGGGTTAACATAAAGTGAAATGGGCTGCCTCAGGAGCAGTGGGTTCCATGTCACTGGAAGTCTTTGAGGAAAACCTGAACGACCAATTACTGGGTATGTTGTAGATGAGATTCTTGTTCAATGATGTGTTGGCCTAGATGGCCACTGAGATCCCTTCCAATGAGGAGACTCTGATTCTTTGATATCTCAGGTAGATCCTTATTTTGAAGATAGCCAACTAAACCCCAGATAAGTGAAGTGACCAGGATTTAGATCACAGGATTTAGAGCTATAAGTAACCTAAGAAATCATCCAGTCTTATTTTACATATTTGGAAACGTGACTTTCCAAGTGACTTCCCCAAGATCACAAAGCTAAGAAATAGGGTATCAAAAACACCCTACTTCCTAAGGTGATGAGATTTGAACCCAAGTACTCGGATGCCAAACTATTGCTTTTTCCATGGTACCACGCTGCCTCCCAATTTTAAATCACCCTAACCAAAAATAGAAAGGCAGTACTTCTGTCTCTTCTGCAGCCCAGGGCATGAAATCTGTCCTCCAGGAGACAAGGAAACATTATATTGGAGGTTATCATAGTGGCTTTACTCATGGTTGGAACTCTGGAACTCTAAGGCAACTAAGCTATAAAAAGAATAACCAAAGGAGGGGTGAATTTCTAATCAGCTACCTCAGCATTTTACTCCAAAAAAACAACCTCTCACTGATGAAGAAACTCACCATTCTCTTCTCATTATATGGACTGTGAGTGACTCCAGATGTAAAATATGGTATGCACCTATCAAAGGCATTCACAAATAGAAGGTTGGATAGTAAAGATAATGCAGCCTAATGCCCTTCATTTTACATCTAAGGCAGCTTAGAAAAAGCAAATGCCCAGAGGTTTGAGTGACCTGCCCAAGGTCACACAGGGAGGAAACGGTGGAAACAGAATTGGAATCTAGGTTTTCTGACTAGATCCAGCACTGCTCTAAGGCACAGCCTCAATTCAGCATGAGCAGCTTTCTTGAAATGTTTTCTTCTCAAAAAAAGGTTTCAGTACATGCTGAGGTGTGGGAAACTCTGACCATCATGTAAAAACAAAATTATATTATATAAATATATGTGTGTGGGTGTGGGTGTGGGTATACACAGATGCATTATCCTGGGCATTAGGGATACTAGACAAAAATGAAGCAGTCCTAAGGAAGGAGACACAGCATGTGCACATTTAAATAAATACAAAATTTGTACAAAATAAAAAGAGGTGGCGTTTGACTCCATCTATTAGCTTATAAAGTCAGAGGTGGTATCAATTTTCAACGTTGTAGCCTCAGGACCATCAGGGTGCCTCACACATAGAAGGCACCTAGTAATTATTCGTTAAATATGATTAATGTGGATCACTGTCTAGATTCTACGAAAATAGATTTAGAGATGGAAGTGCTCTTAGAGATCATTTAGTCCAACCCCATCATTTCATAGATAAGAAAACTGTGGCTAGGAGAGGTTAAATGATTTGTCTGATATCCTAGGCCAGGAATGGGGAACCTGAAGCTTCAAGGCCATGTGTGGCCTTCTAGGTCCTTCTGACTGAGTCCAAGTTTTACAGAACAAATCCTTTTATTAAGGGGATTTGTTCTGTGAAGTTTGGATTCAATCAAAGGACCTAGAGAGTCACATGTGGCCTTGAGGCCGCAGGTTCCCCTCTCCTGTCCTAGGCAATTTAATGGGAATTCAAAAACTAGCATTATGGCATCTTTAGTTCAGAGAGATAAGCATTCCCTCTCAGTTCTCAGCTGTTTGAGCCTGAAGGCTCTCTTGAATCTATTGCATGTATTGTTGAAGTATATCTGTGAAGAACACTTTAAAGTGACTCCCTGGGATGTTGGTTTAATCCTTCTTGCTCTATTAAGAGCTGATGCACTGTAATTCAGTATAGTATAATTCTACCTGCCTGGTACACCACAGGTGGGGGAAGGCGAGAGAGGAAGAGGGAGAAGGGAAGAAGGAGAAGGAAAGAGGGAGAGAGAGAGAGAGGGAGAAGGAGAGAGGGAGAGAGAGGGAGGGAGGGAGGGGGAG
>NW_020954556.1:16783435-16829758 GCF_900497805.2 Vombatus ursinus
GAAGAGAAGAGAAGAGAAGAGAAGAGAAGAGAAGAGAAGAGAAGAGAAGAGAAGAGAAGAGAAGAGAAGAGAAGAGAAGAGAAGAGAAGAGAAGAGGGGAGAGGAAGGGAGGGGAGGGGAAGGGAGGGAGGGGAAGGGAGGGAGGGGAGGGAGGGAAAGGGAGGGAGGGGAGGGAAGGAAAGGGAGGGAGGGGAGGGAGGAGAGGGGAGAGAGACAGAAAGAGTGAGAGAGGCAGAGAGAGAGAGGGAGAGAGAGAGAGAGAGAGAGAGAGAGAGAGAGAGAGAGAGAGAGAGAGAAAGGATGAGCTTTGACAGAGAAGGGAGTGCTCAAGCTGGGCCATGCAGAAACAGGACAAAGAACTCTGCCAGTTCTATACATGTGTCTTCAAGGACTGGGGAAAGTTTCAAAAGGTTTACTTTTCCCCCAACTCACCCTCTCAATTCTTGTCCGGTAATGAACACTGTTCTATACTCTTCCCACTTCTCTTACCTAGACATTTCCTGTATCGTGATTTTGCTTCCTATAAAGAAACCCAGATTTGTATACTTAGACTTGTATACTTAGTCTGTGATGAGAAAAATTTTTTAAAAGCTTCCCTTAGCTGGAGATACATAAAATTTAAATTAAGGCAGAGAATCCAACGTCTGTCTGAATGTTAGGATTTTTCTTAATTGGAGGCTCTGAGATATTGTGCTATTAATAACTCTGCTATCAGTGCTATAAAGTAGCAGAGAAAAGGACTACTTAGACCTGATAGCCATTATATTACACCTAAGCTAAAAAAAAAGAGCTACTTGTCTTAACAGAGTATAACTGATCAATTTTCCAGAGAGAATAGTGTCAGGGAGGAGAGGCAGTAGTCAAAAAACACTAAATCACTCTTTAGGGAGGAGATAGGCAAAGCCTGGGAAAGATTCAGTTCCACTACTTTTTAAAAGGGAGAAGAGAACAAAATGATAGAGTATGATAGAACAAAATGATAGCGTACCAGTTGCCAACTCTGCTGCCTTAGAGTTAAATTACAGTAGTAAATATATAGGTTATAAATATAACCTATTGCCATTAGATTAGTAAAAAATTACGGATTTGAGTCCAGATCCTTTGTCTCTCACCAATATCTAGGATTCTCTAAGAGAATAGTAGATTCCTTGGATAGCTGAGAGATCAGTAGGTATCAGAACTATAATTAAGTTAAGGCTACCAGGGCTTTGCTCATTCAGCAAAAAAGAAATAATTGTTTAACACCTAGTTATTAAGAGTAATTGGGTAAAATAGGAAGCTGCAAAATGTTAGTTCCTTTTTTGGTTGTTGTTAATTTTTTTAAATTTTTATTTTCAGTTCCAAATTCTCTTCTTCCTTCCACCCCTTCTCCCACTCATTGAGAAAGCTAGAAATATGATACCCACTATACAAAGTTATGCAAAACATATTTCTATGTCAGCCATGTTCCCAAAAAAAGGCAAGAAAATAAAGTGAAAACAAATATACTTTGATCTGCACTCAGAGTTCATCATTTCTCTCTCTGGAGGTGGATACTATTTTCTTTTGAAATTGTCAGGGATTATTGTCTTGATCACAGTAGCTAAGTCTTTCACATTTAAATAACATTACAATATTGCTGTTACTATATACAATGTTCTCTTAGTTCTGCTCACTTCACTTTGCATCAGTTCATATGGGTCTTCCCAGGTTTCTCTGAAACCATCCTGCTCATCATTTCTTATAACACAATAGTATTCCATCATAATCACATACCACAACTTGTTCAGCCACTCCCCAATTGATAAGCACCCTCTTCAATTTCCAATTCCTTGTCGTCACAAAAAGAGCTGCTATAAATATTTTTGTACATATCGATCCTTTTTCCTTTTTCTTTGATCACTTTAGTATACAGATCTAGAAGTGGTATTGCTAGGTCAAAGGGTAGGCACAGGATTATGGCCCTTTGGGCATGGTTTCAAATTGTTCTTCAGAATGGTTGGATCACTTCACAGCTCTACCAACAGTGCATCAGTACACCTATTTTCTACATTCCCTCCAGCATTTGTCAATTTCCTTTTCTGTCATCTTAACCAATCTGATGGGTATAAGGTGGTAATTCAGAGTTATTTTAATTTGCATTTCTCTAATTTTTAGCAATATGAAGAATTTTTCATATATCTATTGATAGCTTTGATTTCTTCTTTTGAAAACTACCCATTCATATCATTTGACCATTTATCAATTGGAGAATGGGTCTTATTTTTATGAGTGTGGCTCAATTTCCTATATATTTGAAAAATGAGACCTTTATCAGAGAAACTTGCTGTAAAAAATTTCTCCTTTTTCCTGCTTCTCTTCTAATTTTGGCCACATTGATTTTGTTTGTGAAAAACAATTTAATTTCATGTAATCAAAATACTACATTTTACTTCCCACAGTCCTCTCTATCTCTTATTTGATTATGAACTCTTTCCTCAACCATAGATCTCACAAGTAATTTTTCCATGCTCCTCTAATTTGCTTATAATATCACCCTTTATGTCTAAATCATGCACCCATTTTGAACTTATCTTCGTATACTGGGTGAGCTGTTGGTCTATGTCTAATTTCTGCCAGATGGCTTTCCAGTTTTCCCAGAAGTTTTTGTCAACTAGTAAGTTCTTGCCCCTAGCTTGGATCTTTGGGTATATCAAATACTAGATTACTGTGGTCACTTACTTCTGTATATTGTATGCCTAATTTATTCCACTGATCCACCACTCATTTCCCATCAAATAACAGATTATTTTCATGATTATTACTTCATAGTGTAGTTTAAGATCTGGTACTGCTAGGCTGCCTTCACTTTTTTTTCATTGATTCCCTTGACATTTGACTTTATGTTCCTCCAGGTTAATTTTGTTATTATTCTTTCTAGAGCTATAAAATAAATCTTTGGCAGTTTGGTATGGCACTAAATAAGTTATTTAATTTAGGTAGTATTGTCATTTTTATTATATTGGCTCAGACCACCCATGAGCAATTAATATTTTTCCAATTGTTTACATCTGTCTTTATTTGTGTGAAAAGTGTTTTATAATTCTGTTCATATAGTTCCTATGGATGTCTTGGCAGGTAAATTCCCAAGTATATTATACTATGTGCCATTATTTTAAATGGAATTTCTCTTTCTATCTCTTCCTGCTGGGTTTCATTAGTAATATATAGAAATGCTGATAATTTATGTGGGTTTATTTTTATGTTCTACAACTTTGCTGAAGTTGTTAATTATTCCAACTAATTTTCTATTTGATTTTCTAGGATTCTCTATACCATCATATAGTCTGCAAAAAGTGATAGTTTTGTTTCCTCATCACCTATTCTTATTCCTTCAATTTTTTTCTTGTCTTATTGTTACAGCTAGCATTTTTGGTACAATATTGAATGATTATAGTGATAATGGGCATCCTTTCTTCACCCTGATCTTATTGAAAAGGCTTCTAGTTTATCTCCTGTTTCATATTTCAACTTTTTGTCTGTCTTTCTGTTTCAAGTGTGTCTCTTGTAAACAACATATTGTTGGATTCTGGTTTCTAATCTATCCTAGTATCCTCTTCCCTTTTATGGATAAGTTCATCTTACATTCATAGTTATGACTGTTACATCTCATTCTCTTCTATTTTTCTCCAGCCCATTCTCCTCTATTTAGCTTTCTCTCTTTCTCTTTTTTACCATGTCCCCGCCTCAAAAGTCTGTTTTGCTTCTGATCACTGCCACCCTTAATCTACTTTCTCTCTTATTACCCCCTCTGTTCCTCTGAGGCCCCCCCACTTCCCTGATAAGTAAGATGAACTTCTATGTATATGTATGTATATATAATTATAATATAACCAGTTCAAATGCCTACTCCATCTCCCCACCTCCCAACCACTACCATTTTCACTCCCATTGTAAAAACTCTTTCTTGCATGTTTTATGTGAGATAAATTTCCTCACTCTTTTTCTTCCTTCCCCCTTCTCTCCTCTTTCTCATCCTTCCATTTTTCTTTTGAAATCATCCCAATATAAGAGACTCATACCCATGACCTCTGTCTAAGCAGAGTGCTTCTAACCACCCTAATGATGATAAAATTCTTAGGGGTTACATGTATCATCTTCCCATTTGGGAATGTAAAGAGTTTTACCTTATTAAGTTCCTTATGATATCTCACTTACGTTTACTTTTTTGTGCTTCTATTAAGTCTTGTGTTTGAATATCAAATTCAGTTCTGATCTTTTTATCAGGAATGCTTGAACATCCTCGATTTCATTAAATATCAGTTTTTCCCCCTGTAGGATTATACTTGGGTTTTTGTTTTTTTTTTGATCAGGTAATCCTTGGTTGTAATCCTAGCCCTTTTGCCCTCTGGAATAACCTTTAATGTGATGTCTGCTAAGTCTTGTGTAAGCCGAACTGTGGCTTCATAGTATTTGAATTGTTTCTTTCTAGCTGATTTTAGTATTTTCTCCTTGACCTGAGAGCTCTGGAATTTGGGTATAATATTCTTAGGAGTTTTCATTTTGGGATCTCTTTTGAAATAAAGAAACTAGGAAGTCCTTTCTGGGCAAAGTAACCAATATTTATTAAGAGAAACAAAGGTGGGGTCTGCAGTCTACCTAGTATGGTCTGAGACCCAGACTAGCAGAATTCACAGTAATTTATAGTTCTCTTGATTGATGTTTGGTACAAAAAAGCTAGGTTTGGCTCACAGAGCAGGCCTCCCCTTTTACTCAAACAGGACCATGGCTCTAACAGTCCAGGATGTCTCAATACACAGCTCATTTCTTATGATGTTACAGTAAGTCTATTTTTATGGTATTACAATAAATAAGCCTTCTTACATTACAGGTTAAGTTCACCTTTTGCCCAGTATATTTTAATATAAAGATGAATATAGTTACACTCCAAAGACTAACTTAACACATGGATTTCCCTGGGAATACATCTTAGTTTCTGTTATACACAGGCTTTCACCCAAGACTATATTCTAATATAAATCACACAGTTACTTCTTATCCTATTAAATTAAATGTAGCTGATAAAAGATTAGCAAGGTAATACAGAACAAAGCACTCAACGCATTGATTATTCATTTTATCTGCTACACTTTCAGGAGGTGATCAGTGGATTCTTTCAATTTCCATTTTGCCCTGTGATTCTAAGATATCTGGGCAATTTTCCTTCACAATTTCTTGAAATGTGACACCTAGGTTCTTTTTTTTTTAATCATGGCTTTCAGTTGGTCCAATAATTCTTAAATTATCTATCCTCAATCTATTTTCCAGGTCAATTGCTTTTCCAATGAGATATTCACACTTTCCTCTTTTTTTTTTTAACTCTTTTGACTTTGTTTTATTGTTTCTTCATGTTTCATAGAGTCATTAGTTTCCACTTGACCAATCCTAATTTTTAAGGAATTATTTTCTTCAGTGAAGTTTTGTATTTCTTTCATCATTTAACCAATTCAGATTTTTAAGGAGTTATTTTCTTCTGCATTTTTATGCCTCTATTACCAAGCTATTAATTCTCTTTCACTATTTTCTTACATTATTCTCATTTTTCCTCAATTTTTCCTCTGCCACTCTTATTTGAGATTTTTAAATCATTTTTGATATTTTTAAAAATCTGTTTAGCTCTTCTAGGAATTCTTGTTGAGTTTGTGTCCAATCTGCACTTTTCTTTGAGGTTTTGTTTGTAGATGTTTTCAAGTCTGAGTTTGTCTTGAGCTTCTTTATCACTATAGTAACTTTTCATGGTCAGGTTCTGTTTTTGTCATTTGCTCATTTTTCTAGCCTATTTCTTGCCTTTGGACTTTATAATAGGAGTTTGGCTTTGCTTACTTCTGGGAAAAGGGGGTGGGGCAAAATGTTGTAAGCTTCAGGCTTTCTGTCTTGCTGTTTTCACAGCTAAGTCTGGGGTTTTGTAGATTTTTGGTGTTTCCAAGGTGGTGTAATCCACGGAGAGGTCTACTGGTCTATGCTCTGGTCCTTACCTAGGTAGGACACCTGTTTCCATGCAATTGCAAGTGCTCCTCTCCACTCTGGAACTAAGACCTGGGACTGGGAAGTAGGCAATGGAACTGACAAATGGCACCTGGTCCTTCATCCAGTGCTATCTCAGGGGTCTCCTGTAATCTCTTTCTTACTAGATGTTCAATTCCCTATAGGAAAAATTATTTATTATATTGTTTGGGAAAATTATTATAGTGTTTAAACCCAACCTTAGGTGATTAAAGGTTTTCCATACCCATAATGTTCCTGACTCCAGTAATTCTCTAGGAATGCTGGAGATGGCTACAAGGTATTTTGGGTTCCCCCACATCCTAGATCCACCCAAAACATTCTTGTTTTGGGTCCACACAAGCCTGTTTGGGGTTCCCCGGTATTTTGGTATTGCTCAAATTTTATTGGATATTGACAGTTACCCATATCTGTCTCAATCTACCTTATTTTCAGGTTGCACCTCTTTGTAATTTTGTTTAACTATGTATGTGTGATTGGTCTAAATCCTATGTAGTATAAACCTTCCAGAGCCTAGATGAGAGGGAGCCACACCTCATTTCCAGCTTGCTCTCCTCTACCAAATGACATTGTTAAATTTCTTTCTAAAATCATTTCAGATTTAAGGATCTGTTCTAGTGAACAACACCCTTTGCCATTTCTGGGAGCTGAGTGCTCCAGGTACCATTGCTGTTGCCACTGCCATGGCCAGCTTAAAGGCCCACACCTTGTGTTCCTTCCACCCCTCAGTGCTCTTGGCCAGCACCACCACCACCACCACCACCACCACCACAATCACCATCCTTCAATGTCTGCAGACCTCTCTTTTTGTCCTCCTAAGCTTTCCTAGTCTAGAAAAAATGATTCACTGTGACTTTTTGTTGGTTATCTGACTTAATGCACTTTTTAAAGTTGTTTAGAGAGTAATGTTAGGAAATTTATTATATATGTAAATGGAATTGCAAATTGTACATAACAGATTTTCAGTTTCATGTGCAATCATTTTTAAAATTATACTATGTTATAGAAATTCTTGTTTTATCCCATAAATTAAAATGAAATAAAAATTTTAAAACTAGGAGAGCTTGGCAAAAATGCTCACTTTACTCTGCCATCTTGGCTCCCTCCCCAGATGTTAGTTCAAATCCCCACATCAATTGCCATACCCTAGGGAAGCCCTTACTCTTTTTACCCTATAGAAGAATAACTTATATAATTAATCAATAAAGAAATAAACATTTATTAAGTGCCTACTATATACCAGGCACTATGCTAAGCACTGAGGATACAAAAAGAACTGGAAGCAAAGTAGATACCCATAGACTGGGAAATGGATAAACTATGATATATACATAAGATAGAATTTGCTGTTCATCCTTCATTTTTGAAGAGGACCAATGACATCACAGAGTAAGGTCTTGATTGTATGTGAATTGGATTTAAGTGAGGCAAAGCTACACAGAGTTGTCATCCTCACTCTCTCTTTCAGAGTCATCAAAATCTAGTGGCAAAGTCAAGATGACTGGCAATGAACCGGGGATGCAGTGGATGACTTTGGTATCTTTGAAGTTCTAAGTGCTTCACATCACCTGCTTCAACTATCTTGATGGCCATTGGGATAAATTTAATAGCTAAAATAAAGAAGTCTTGCATTATTCAGGATGTTTAAAAATGAGACATTTACAAGAGTAACTAGGGTGTTCAAAATCCTTTGCCATTGTCCCTTTCCTTTTGCTGCCTAGCACAGTGAGCAGTAATAAAGGCTTATTGAATGATTGGGATGGCTCACCAATATTCCTGCCTCAGTGGCTTCACAGGAGATGGCCAAGGATAGGTGATTGTCTCAGCTGGGGAATGCCAAGATCCTCCTAGGTTAATGATTAGCAAAGAAACTCTAAGGTGATCATGGTTTGAGTAACCCAGAGGCTACAGAGCTAGAGTTGGAAGGGACTTTTAGGTCCTCTAGAATAACTCCCTCAATTGCGAAAAAGGAAAACGAGGTTTGAAGAACTTAGGTGAGGTTCACTCACAAAGTAGCAGAACTAGGACTTTATCTCAGATGCAACGATTCCAAGTCCAATGCCTTTTCCAATCAGCCAGTCAGCAAGTACTTTATTCATTTTCTACTATGTGCCAGGCTGGGAAAACAACAAAAAAAAGGAAATATATAGTCTTTGCCCTCCAGGAGCTCACATCCCAATAGGGGACAGAAGATACATATAGCTATGTAGAAGCCAAGTGTAGCCTGGAGCTAATCTCAGAGGGATTCCATACCTCTGAAATGACTTGCTAACAAAAGGTCAGAGGCGGGATTTGGCCATAATTCATTTAACCATTTCCCTATTATTGTACTGGAGAAGGAAATGGCAAACAACTCCAATATCTTTGCCAAGAAAGCCCCTAATGGGGTCATGAGGAGTAGCACACGACTGAGAACAACTCAACAACAACAACAACAAAATTGCTGGATATTTGTTTACAGGGTTTATTTGCTTTTTTTTCTCATCTTTATATAAAAAACTGCTATGAACCTCTGAAGAGAGTTCTCTTTCTATTTTTGGTAAAATTTTCAAAGTATGTTGCCTGCAATGGAATTAATATTTTAGGTGAGTGAATAATTCTTAAAAACAGAAGCCCTTTGTTTTAGGTACACAAGAATGAGCCTAGTCTATTGAAGGCCTCTTCGACTTTAATCAAAAGGCAAGCATTATGATGTTCATTGAATTTAGGTTTATTTTGATCTTACAGTTAAACTAAGATTGAGGTTAACCCCCTGTGGAATACAATTATATGTAGGAAAATGAACATTCAGAATCATGGGACCAACATTTCCTGAAGTTCTGCTTGCTTTAAAAAGGGAAACTATAAAATTATTGAGAAGTTAGAGGGTGGCATTTGATGGAATATCTTTGTGCCTTAAGAAATGATGAATATGGGGTGGAGCCAAGATGGAGGAGTAAGGCAGGGACTCACCTGAGCTCTCCTCCAAACCCACCAAATACGTTTAAATAATAACTCTAAACAAATTCAAGAGTGGCAGAGCCCACAGAAAGACAGAGTGAAACAATTTTCCAAACAAAGACAACTTAGAAAGTCAGCAGGTCTGTCACACCTGGGTGAGAGTGGAGCACAGTCCCAGTGCAAGCCATGTCTGCCCCAGCAAAACACAAACAGGCCTTGGGAGCCACTGAATCAGCAGATGCAGTGGCTGCTTCCAGTCCACAGACGGTAAGGGGATCAAATAACTAGTCAGAAGGAGATTACAGAAGTCTCTTTGTTAGCACAGGGGGCAGAACTCTGTTGTTTTGCCCATACTCAGATCTGGGTCACAGTTGGGGGTGGCAATCCCAGGGCAAGGAGGAGCACTAGCACACCAGAGCTTGCAGGCCACAGGGGAGCTGGGACTCCCCTCAAAGTGCCAAGGGAGAAGAAAGTGCTTGTGGTCACTCACAAACCACAACATGGGTCAGGAGAGTAACAAACACCTCTCCTTAGATCATACCACCTTGGAAGAACCAAAAACTTATAGGTCCCTAGAGGTATCTCTCAAAACAGCTGCACAAAACTCTTGAAGCTTGGGACAATGCACCCTCCACTCTGGAAGCAGAGCCTCTGTTAAAAGAGTTAAAAGTCAAGTAATAGGCTGGGAATATGAGCAAACAACAGAAAAAAATTCTGACCATAGAAAGTTACTATGGTGAGAAGGAAGATCAAAACACACATTCAGAAGAAGATAACAAAGTCAAAGCTCCTACATCCAAAGCCTCCAAGAAAAATATGAATTGGTCTCAGGCCATGGGAGAGCTCAAAAAGGATTTTGAAAATCAAATAAGAGAGACAGACAAAAAATTGGGAAGAGAAATGGGAGTGATGCAAGAAAATCATGAAAAAAAGAATCAACAACTTAATAAAGGAGACACACACACAAAAAAAAAATACTGAAGAAAATAACACCTTAAAAAACAGATTAGGCCAAATGGTTAAAAGGAAAAAAAAGGTACAAAAATTCAATGAGGAAAAGAATGCCTTAAAAAGGAGAATTGGTAAAATGGAAAAAGAGGCACAAAAATTCACTGAAGAAAAAAACCCTTTAAAAAGTAGAATTGGCCAAGTGGAAAAGGAGGTACAAAAGCTTACTGAAGAAAATAATTCCTTAAAAAAATTACAATTGAGCAAATGGAAGCCAATGACTTTATGAAAAATCAAGAAACAATAAAACAAAACCAAAAGAATGAAAAAATAGAAGACAATGTGAAATATCTCATCATAAAAACAACTGACCTAGAATATAGATCCAGGAGAGATAATATAAAAATTGTTGGACTACCTGAAAACCATGATCAAAAAAGAGCCTAGACATCATCTTTCAAGTAATTATCAAGGAAAAGAGCCTTGATATCCTAGAACCAGAGGGCAAAATAGAAATGGAAAGAATCCACCAATCACCTCCTAAAAGAGATCCCAAAATGAAAACTCCCAGGAATATTAAAGCCAAATTCCAGAGTTACCAGGTCAAGGAGAAAATATTGCAAGCAGCCAGAAACAAATCAAGTATCATGGAGCCATAGTCAGGATAACACAAGATTTAGCCATCTTCTACACTAAAGGATTTGAAGGCTTGGAATATGATATTCTGGAGGGCAAAGGAGATAGAATTACAACCAAGCATCACCTACCCAGCAAAACTGAGTATAATCCTTTAGGAGAAAATGGATATTCAATGAAATAGAAGACTTTCAAACATTCTTGATGAAAAGACCAGAGCTGAATAGAAAATTTGACTTTCAAATACATGACTTAAGAGAAATACAAAAAGGTAAATAGGAAAGGGAAATTATAAGGGACTTAACAAGGTTAAACTGTTTACATTCCTACATGGGAAGATGATACTTGTAACTAACAAGAATTTTCTCATTATTAGTTCAGTTAGAAGGAGTATATATAGACAGAGGGCACAGGTGTGAGTTGAATATGAAGGGATGATATCTAAAAAATTAAAATTAAGGTGTGAGAGGAGAGGAATGTACTGGGAGAAAGAGAAAGGAAGAGGTAAAATGGGGTAAATTATCTCACATAAAAGAGGCAAGAAAAGACTTTTATAGTGGAATGGAAGGGGGGTGGTGAGAAGGAGTGAATGAACCTTACTCTCTTCAGAATTGGCTCAAAGAGGGAATAACATATACACTCAACTGGGTATAGAAATATATGTTACCCTATGGGAAAGAAAGAGAGGAAGGGGATAAGGGGAGGGGGTGATAAAAGGAAGGATAGATTGGGGGAGGTGACAGAAGTAAAACACTTCTGAGGAAGGACAAGGTGAAAGAGAGAGAAAATAGAATAATGGAAGGAAATACAGTTAGCAATAGTAATTGTGAAAAAAAAATTTGAAGCAAGTTTCTCTGATAAAGGCCTCATTTCTTAAACATGAAGAGTACTGAGTCAAATTTTAAAAATAGCCATTCCCCAATTGATAAATGATCAAAAGATATGAACAGTTTTCAGATGAGGTAATCAAAGCTATCTATACCCGTATGAAAAAATGTTCTAACTCACTATTGATTGTAGAAACGCAAATTAAAAGAATTTTGTGGTACTACCTCATGCCTATTAGATTGGCTAATAGGGCAGAAAAGGAAAATGACAAATGGTGGCAGGGATGTGGAAAAATAACACATTAATACATTGTTAGTGCAGTTGCAAATTGATCCAACCACTCTATAGAGCAATTTGGAACTATGCCCAAAGGGCTATAAAACCATGCATCCCTTTGACCTAGCAATACCACTACTAGGTCTGTATCCCAAAAGAGATTAAAAAAAAAAAAGGAAAAGGATCTCTATGTACAAAAATATTTATAGGAGCTCTTTTCTGGTGGAAAAGAATTGGAAATTGAGGGGATGCCCATCAACTGGGGAATGACTGAACAAATTGTGGTATGTAATTTTGATGGAATACTATTATACTATAAGAAACAATAAGCAGGATACTCTCCGAAAAACTTGCATGGGCTGATGCAAAGTGAAATGTACTATGTACAAAGCAACAGTAATATTGTTAAGAGGATCAGCTGTAAATGACTTAGCTATTCTCAGCAATACAATTATCCAAGACAATTGTGAAACACAATGAAAAATGCTATCCATCCCCAGAGAGAGAACTGATGGTGTGTGAATACAGATTGAAGCATACTTTTTTACTCAATTCTTCTTGAGGGTTTTTTGGGGGGTCTGTTTTCTTTCACAACATGACTATTATGGAAATTTGTTTTGCATGGCTATATGTTATATGTATAATATATATTGAATTGTTGTTGTGGTTATGTTGTGGTTTGTCCTTTGTTCTCTAAGAGAACAATTGACTTTGAATTTAGTGAGGGAGGGCTGTGCAAAGTCATCAGCCTCACTTTCTCCTCCAAAGCCATCTGGGTCCAGTGGCCAGATATCAACCAGAATAACTGGAGATGGCCCAGAATGCAGTGAGAGACGTTGGCCCTTGTAAGCTAACGTCTTTCCAGGTTCTCACTTTGAGTGATGCAACACTCATTTAGTGAATAGGCCTCTTTAAGAAGTGAGTCAAGGGTTCCATTGTTTTCAAAAAATAATGAAGTGAGTCAAGGGATAGCCCCTTTAATCCAAAAAAAAAATCAAATTGGGAGGAGAAGACCCTCAATATTGCTGACCAAAAGAGAAACAGTTACTATTTACATTCACTGCGAGCCTGGTGGGCCCAAAAAATAACCATTAAGTGGAGCTTGGGCAGGGACCTATTTTTGTCCAATCCATGAGATCCAGAGTGAATTGGGTTTAAGACTTGGTCTTTGAAAAAGAAATCTAGCCAGTCAACCCCAAGTTAACTAGATAGCTTTCAGTCATCAAAATTTACCCTCCTTTGGGCAGAACACTTTTAGGAAAGGACAGACAAGGAGAGGAGAGGAAGAGCTGAGTTACCCAACTGGAACTGCCCAGCTGGGTCACCACTCAAGCAGCCTAGACCACTCACAGGTTGTGGTATGTCCTTCATTCTCAAAGACAACCATGACATCAGGGAGATGATAACATGACTTGCATTGTTTGCCTTCTCAAGGAGGGGAGTGGGGAAGGAGGAAGGGAGAGAATTTGGAACTTGAAGTTTTAAGAATGAATGTTAAAAATTGTTTTTGCATGTAACTGGGGAAAAATAAAATACTACATAAGAAAGAAGTTCACAATAAAAATTATTTAAAACATAAAAGGTCATTTGTTCAAAAAAAAGAAAAGAAATGATGAATATGAAGAATATAGAGAGGCATGGTAAGAAAGGGGAAGGAAGGGAATAAGCATTTATACAGCACCTACTGTATGCCAGATACTGTGCTAAGCACTTTACAAATATTTTCTCATTTGATTCTCATAATAACCCTGCAAGGTAGCTGCTATTACTATCTCCATTTTACAGTTGAAGAAACTGAAGCAAACAGATGTTAGTCAAGTGATTTGTCCAGCATCACATGGCTAGTAAGAGTTAGATGCCAGATTTGAATTTATATCTTTTTGATTACAAGCTGAGCAATCTATCCACTGTACCACCTAAGAGATACTACATAAAGTAAGAGAAATGCTATGAATTGATGCAAAGTGGAATAACGATGATTGAACTGATGACAGGAGCTGCACCTTATCACAAATATCCTCCTATGAAACTGTTAATACTGACATGGCAAAACGATCCTCTCACTTCAGAAACAGGAGTAGAAGACAAAGAAATGATGAAAAAACATGGCAAGTCCTTTAGAAAATTACTTTTGTTATGTCTTCAGAAAGATCCTTCTAAAAGGCCCATGGCAGAACTTTTAAAATGCAAATTTTTCCAGAAAGCCAAGAATAGAGATATCTAATTGAAAAGCTGCTCATGAGGAAACCAGATATATATATGGCACAGACATATATGGCAAAAAGATATGGCTCTAGGGATCATCTTCACAAGACAGAAGACAAGCCTGGGAGTGGAGTGAAGACAAAACGGATTAGAAGAGCGAAAAAGGAAAAGCAGCATTTTCTCAGGAAAAGTCATGAAGAGTAAAAGAAGAAAATCCAGAGATTACAGTGAATGCCAGCAATATACCTGAGCAGATAAATCACTTCCTATATAAAACCCTCAGGGTCAGCCTAATATTAATAAAGAATTTACAGAAACTTCTTATGCTGTGATTCTTATTTTAAGATTTAAACAGAACCAGGAAAACAATATACAGAATGACTCCAATATACATGGGGAAAAAGCACCAAAAAGTTAACACCATATAATAATGATGACCAAACTTGGCCCCAAAGAAAAGATAAGAAAATGTTCCTTCTTAGCTCCTTTGGGAGGTGGAGAATTATGGGTGTTTATCATTGCTTATGCTGTCAAACTTAATTGAAATGTCAGTTTTGCTGAGTTTTTTTCTCTCTCTCTTCTTTATTCTTAGATACAGGGAATTGCTGTGTCACCTCCATGCAGATAATTCTCAGATCCACATATCCAGTCCTGAACCTCTCTGCTGGACTCTAATGTTGAATCAATAACTGCCTACTGGGCGTGTCAATCTAGATGTCTTCTGGACATCTCGAACTCAACATATCCAAAATAGAACTCATTATCTTTCTCCCAAAACTCTCCCCTTTTCCCAACTGTTTATTATTTTTGAGTACCACTGTCTTCTAGTCACCCAAGTTCACATCATCAGTGCCATCCTCAACTCCTCACTATCAATCATCCCACAGGTCCTGTCTGTCACCAACTCTTATTTCTACCTTCATAACATCTCTGCTATGTGTCCCCTTCTCTCCACTCACATATCTGCCACCAGGCCCTCATCACCTCACAGTTAAATTACTGCAATAGCCTGCTGGTTGATCTTCTTGCCTCATCTCTCCCCACCCCATTCCATTCTCCATTCAGCTGAGGATCTTCATAAAACAAAAATCTGGCTATACTTTTCTCTCACCCCTCCCATAAATTCCAGTGGCTCCCTATTACCTCCAGGGTCAAATATAAAATCTTCTGATTGACTCTGAAAGCCCTTACAACTTGACTCATTCCTATCTTTCCAGCCTTCTAATACTTTACTCCCCTCCACACACCTGAGATCCCATGACCCTGCCTTTCTTGCTGTTCCTTGCATAAGACACCCAATCTCCCTACCCTACGCCTTTTCACTGGCTGTCTCCCATGTATGGAATGCTCTCCATCCTTATCCTCACTTCATCATTTCCTTGGCTTCCTTCAAGACTCAGCTCAAGAGGGCAGCTAGGTGGCTCAGTGGATAGAGTACTGGCCCTGGAGTCAGGAGGACTTGAGTTTAAATCCAACCTCAGACACTTGACACTTGCTAGCTGTGTGACCCTGGTCAAGTCATTTAACCCCAATTGCCTAAAAAACAACAACAACAGAAAAGACTCAGCTCAAATCCTACCTCATAGGAGAGACCTTTCCCAGTCTTCAATGACCATCCCCACTGATAGTTCCTCCCCTCTGAGATTATCTTCCACATCTACTCTACATATCTTATATGCACTGAGTTCTTTGTATGTTGTTTCTCCCATTAGAATGAGAGTTCCTTGAGGGCAAGACCATGTTTTTGCCTTTCTTTGTATCCCCAGCACTTAGCATAGTGCCTAGCACATAGTAAGTGCTTAATAAATGCTTCTTATGGGGTAGCTAGGTGGCGCAATGGAAAGAATACTGGCCCTGAAGTCAGGAGGACCTGAGTTCAAATCTAGCCTCAGACCAAACACTTGACACCTACTAGCCATATGACCCTGGGCAAGTCACTTAACCCCAATTGCCTAAAAAAAAAAAATGCTTGTTATTTTATGTATTAAATAAATTATTAAATTAAATAAATGCTTGACTATATAGGGGAGAGGAGAGGAGGGGAAATGAAACTGATATGAAAATGAATGCTAATAATTTATTTTTAAAATTAATTCAAAGGTGGATTTTGTGCTGTTTTGACTATCCGTGCTTGTGAAACGTGCCAAGAATGTAAAATGCTAGCTATGGCTCTGGAGGGACAACATAGATGAATCTAAAATAGTGAACCGATCAACCATGCCTGTAGCTATGTCAGCAAAAAGACCAAGCCACAGAGAGTACAATAGATATTTTAGGAATCACTATGAGTATTCTAGTCCAATTTCTCAGTCAGGGACCATAAATCCATAAACACTTCTTATGGAGTATATCCTACCATGAGAAGGTAAGCTCTTTGAATACATGAATTCTGTGTTTTTTTCATTTTCGTACCCCAACTTTGAGCTCAAGGTTTTGTATATGGAAGGTATGTAGTAAATGTTTGTTTCATCTGTTAAATTTAGGTTTCTGCAATTTGCTTGTTGAATGAGATTTGAGGTTTTTTGAATTTTTTTTCCAGAAAACTTTCCAATATGGCACAACAGAGGCTATAAAGTACAGTGGAAAGAGCACTGGTTCTGCAGTCAGAAGATCTAGGTTCAAATTCTACCTCTGAAACATTAGCCATATGACTTTGGGCAAATTACTGTCCTTCTCTGGGCCTCCATTTCCTCATTTGTAAAATGAGAGGGTTAGGATAGATGGCCTCTGAGGTCTCTTCCAACTTTAGGTCTATGATCCTATGAGTTTATGAATCAGGGGAGCTGAAAGTTGAGGGGTTGGTACAAGCCTACAGAGCTTCCCACTGGAGAGTTTATTACCAGGATTCTGAGGGGGCTCAAGCTGAGGAAAGGTGGTGTAATATAGGAGAAAAAAACAATGGATTTTGAGTCAGAGAAACTGGTTTCAAATGTTAGCTCTGCTACTTATTACCTGTGTGACCTGGAACAAGTTAATTAAACCCTGTGGTTCTCAGTATTCTCATCTATAAACGAGGAGGTTGATCTAAATTATTTCTAAGGCTCTTTCCAGATCTAAATCTACAAACTGTAAAATTAAGGAGCTGAGCTAGATTATGTTTAAGATCTCTTCCAGTTGTAAATTTACACTCTCATAAAGTACACTGGGTCACAGACTTAGGACGTGAGGGTTATAAGTGCTGTAGGTATGTAGAAAAAGAAAAACTCATCAAGGTCTGAGACAATCAGGAAACCTTCCTGGAGAAAGTGAGTTTTGATCTGTGCTTTGAGGAAAGACAGAGCTTAGATCAGCAGGAAACAGGCACTTGGGTGGGAGTGGGGGGAAGGTGTCAGGGAAGGAGAACAGAGGAAATGAATATACACTACCTCTATTATCTGTCTGTATTCTGTTGATGTGTTTTAGTAGATTCATTACTTTTAAATTCAGGTGAAGTGTGTCAAAGTTGTAAGGGAAAAGAAAACCCCAACAGCCAGAGTCTTCTGTGTAGATCATTCACACTTCAGTCTCTTCATGGACAGAAACTTCCCTTCTTCCCTTCCTCCCTCCACCTCAGGATGCCTGACTCCATCAGGCCCATGGCACATCACCACTAGATCCATGGTTTTACAAGTTGTCATGGCAACATTCTTCTTGTTTTTCCTTGCCAGCCTCTCACAAGAATGCAATGCCATGACACTTGGATCACTCCCTCACTCATCATTGTGTCTCTGGAACATCACGTTCTTGGGGACAGATTTAGCACTTCTTGGTACCATACATTCTTTTATTAGCAACCCCTACTGTGCATCTATCCACTTTTACCAGGATTGTTTATTCAAAAATAACTTTACACTTTTTTTTTCACTTTGGTGAGATCTTGACTTTAAGGGAATTGATTTTATTTTCCCTGTGGCTTTAAATGTACCACACACTTCACTAAAGGAAAAGGTCTTTATGCATTCATTATCTGTGTCAGAATGGTTCCAACACTACGATGGATCTCATTGGTCTATAAAAATGCACAAAAGTTGGAAAGAATACAATTAGATCTCTAAGTGCTGGCATTCTGGGTTGGTCAACAGAATGGTAGGATATAGGATACTCATTCATCAGGTAGCAGCAGCATTACTGTTAAATGAGCCTCCCATTGTCTCCCCTACTAGCTTCCAAGTAAAACAAGAGAAAAGACTGGCATCATAGAACCTCTAAGTTAACGTAAATAATTACAATAATAATAGTTATTATTATTATAGTTCACCTTTCTGTAATGTTTTAAGAGTTACTGAGAGTTGCACACCTATTAGACTAGCTATTAGGACAGAAAAGGAAAGTGACAAAACGTGGAGGGGATGTGGGGAAAATGAGACACTAATACACTGTTGGTGGAGTTGTGAACTGATTCAACCATTTCATAGACCAATTTGGAACTATGCCAAAAGGGTTATAAAATCATGCATATTCTTTGACCAGCAATGCAACTACTAACTATATCTGTATCCCAAAAGAGATTAAAAAAGAAGAAGGAACTCTATGTACAAAAATATTTATAGGAGCTCTTTTCTGGTAGCAAAGAATTGGAAATTGAGGGTACATTCATCAACTGGGGAATGGCTGAACAAGTTGTGGTATATGATTGTGATAGAATATTATTGTGCTATAAGAAATTATGAACAGGATTCTCTCAGGAAAACTTGGAAAGACCTACACAGACTGATGCAAAGTGAAATGAGTAGAACCAAGATAACATTGCACATAGTAACTGCAATATTGTAAGATGAACACCTGTGAATGACTTAGCTATTCTCAGCAATACAACGATCCAAGACAACTCTGAAGGACTTATGATGAAAAATGCTATCCTTCCCCAGAGAAAGAACTGATGGAATCTGAATACAGATAGAAGCATACTTTTTTTTAACTTTATTTTTCTTGGGAGTTTTTTGGTCTATGTTTTCTTATACAACATAACTAATATAGAAATGTGTTTGCATGACTACACATGTATAACATATCAAATTGCTTGCCTTCTTAATTAGGAGGATGAGGAGGAAGGGAGATAATTTGGAACTCAAAAATTTAAAAACAAATGTTAAAAATTGTTTTACATGTAATTGGGGAAAAACCAAATACTAGATAAAAAGTTTTTAAAAGTTACTGAGAGTTGGAAGTGAACTGAGGGATTACATAAGTCCAATCTGTACCTGGAGAGAAATCTCCTCTATAATATGCTGCTGGATGGTCACCCAACTTCTACTTGAAAATCTCTAGTGACAGGGATTTCACTTTTGGAGAGTGCTAATTTTTATAAAGTTTTTTTTTCCTTCTGTAGTAAGTAGCAAAAAAAGTGGTTGACCATACCTGCATATCATCCCTCCATCTGTCACTTGACTCATTCTCTTATTTACTTTTAGTATCCTTCACTCTACAAGTCATCCAGAGCTATTTTAAAAATTTTCTTTCTTATTAATAAAATTGCCATCTCTTTGCCCCCACCTCAATTCATTATGAACTACAAAAAAATCTCCATTTGCACTGTTATTTCTCTATCACTAAATATTAAAATTATTAAATATGTAACTAATGGAATTATAATAAACACAAAGACATAGATATTATTTACAATATTCTGACTGAGTAAAAGATCACAGTCACATCACACCCTTACTAAAATGCCAGTTAACTTCACCTGGGAAAACACAGTCCTATACCATTCAGCTTCTCTCAGGATAGAAAATAAAATCTCTTCTCAAACAGCTTCCCCAGGAAAGACCTCTCCATCTACTTCCTGTTTCTCTCTTCTTCAGTTTCATATCAACCATGACAGAAAATAATCTCCTCAGCATCTCTCAGATTCTCACTTTTAATAGTCTTTCTCCACAATTTATTTCATAGATCTTCATAGATCAAGAGTAAGAAAACACATATTCTCTCTGAGACTCCATAGGAAGAAGCACATCATAGCAAGACATTTTTTCAATCATCACTTCAAAATTGGCAGCACAATTTTCTTTGTGCAACATGACATTTGGTTCTTAAAGATATAGGAACAGTAGATAGAGAAAGAGAGAGAGAGAGAGAAAGAGAAAGAGAGAGAGAGAGAGAGAGAGAGAGAGAGAGAGAGAGAGAGAGAGATGAGAAAATAATTTAAGTCAGGGATTACATTTACATCAAGCCAAAATCTGCCTCTCTGCTATTAGTCCTACCCTCTGGAGCTAAGAAAACCAAGTCTAATCACTTTTCCATGTAACAGCCCTTCAAATACTTAAGGACAACTATAATGTCTCCTCTAAATTTTCTCTTATTCAGGCTAAATACCTAGACCAAGTGTGATGGCTTAAACATATAGAGGGAAGCTAGGTTCTTTCTCACCATCTCTTCACTGATCATTGATTTCAATTCCCTTTTAGTCCATTGTATTTTATCCTTCCCAGTCCTAAGCAACTCAGAGGCAGCCAAGAGGTGCAAAAGGTTAAGAATGATGGACTTGGATTCAGGAACACCTGAGTTCAAGTCCTATCTCAGACACACTAGCTGTGTGACCCTGGTCAAGTCACAGACTCTCTCCTAGCCTGTTTTCTCATCTGTAAAACAAGAACAACAATAACATCTGCTTCACAGGGTTGTTTGAGGATCACATGAAATAATATATATATACAGTGTTTTGCAAACCTTAAGTAGCTGTATAATGCTAGCTATTATTATTTTCATTCTCCTTGGTCACAAAAACAGAAACAAGGGGAAGCTAAATGGTGCAGGAGACAGAGCACCAGCCCTGGAGACAGGAGGACCTGAGTTCAAGTTTGGCCTCAGACATTTACTAGCTGTGTAACCCTGGGCAAGTCACTTAACCCCAATTACTAGACAGAGGAAGAGAGAGAGAGAGAGAGAGAATAACAATTGAATTATTCCACCTACTCTCTGACATCCATTATCACTGTCTTATTCATTCCAAGCAGTATCAAGGTAGTCATTAGGGAGCCCCAACTTGCAGGTTATGGGAATTCTAGATCTCCTTGGATTGTGTTTCTGAATAAATAACCTTTACCCTAGGTATCAGGGCAATTCCAGGAAAAGGAAGAGGCCTGGGGTTTTTAAAGGGGTGGACAGGATTCCCCTTAAGCCTATTTGATTGATTTCACATCTCTGATGTCACACACAAGAACGAACCAGTCATTCAAGTTGCATGGGAAATGGACATTTCTATAAAAGAATCCAGAAAAGAAAGGAGATGCCAGACAAGGAAAGTATCTCAAGGAAGGGAGGGAATAAGCATTAATATAGTTCTTACTATGTATCAGGTACTATTCAGAGGTGGGGAACCTGTGGCCTCGAAGCCACATGTGGCCCTGAAGCCACATGTGGCCCTCTACCTCAAGACAGGAGGTATCAGAAGTAATGAAGATGGCAGTGACTGGGGTGATGCTCAGCTTTCAACAATGGAGTGAGTGGCAGAGTAGGAGAGCACAGAGAGCATGGGGCTGAGCATCAGAACACCTGGATTTCAGGACAAGACGTGTTCCTTACTATCTGTACAGCCTTGGACAGGTCAGTTAACGCTGCTCTTCTTTTCCCACTGGTGAGCTCCTCCTGGGGTCTCCATTTTGGGGAGGGGCCCAGGCTAGTTAACCTTCACTTCCCTTCTGACTCTGCTTCCAACTTTTTAGACTTCACCACTACGTCCCCAGGTGGCTACCTTCTCTCCCCAGAACTCTTCAGCTCCCTTTTGCGTGTTGTCTTCCACTTCCCGAAGGTCAGGGATTATATTTTTGCTTGTATTAGTATCTGCAGTGCTTAACACAGTGCCCGGCCCATAGCAAGCACATAATAAATATGTATTGCCTTGTCTTGCCTTGACGATTTTTACCCTGTTGCCATTTACAAAGAACATCCAGGAATGAGCCCATTTCCATGTGCTAACAAACTGGTTGGGCAGGAGAAAGCAATATGAAAAGAACACTAAGGAAGAATGACCATACTGTGTCTCAGGGAAAAGATATCAACCTAATTGGAGTGGGGGCAAAGGGTAGGAAAACTTCAATAATAGTGAGTCTTTGAAAGTCAGTTTGGATAGGGAGATTATGACATAATGAACTTTCCTGAGACACATGCACCCCACTCCTTAAGCCTTCTCCAAAATCTAGGATTTTTCCTACTCCTTCAAGAAGAGTCCTGATTAAACATACCCATACATAACAAACAAGGGAAATTAAAGGTCTTAATATAAGGTAACAAATTTTACCTCCGAGTTATCACTGAGACTAAGACCCATAAATAAAATATGGCACTAGAAAAGTATATTGTATTCAAGGCAACAGGAGAGGTAAAAGAGTAGATTTGCATTTTATCTAAGGAAGCTATATCCATGTAAGAAAATCTAAGGAACAGAGGAATCAAGATGGTTGGTATTGAGGTGAAGCTCAATGAAGGAAGAAACAGAAGTGATATTGTCATTGGATTATGCCACAGAACACCTGGTCACAAAGAGGAACTAGATGAGGCAATAGAGTAGAGAAATGGATCAAGAAACCTGGAAGTCCTGTTAACTCCATTTAGAGCAGATGACATCATAGTATAGTAGTGATGAGACTTCAAAAATCTGGAAATATTCGTAAGTTATCTCAGTGCCAAATGAAGAGTAGTAAATAATGTCTTGATTTACCATACAAATAATTTCTTCCTTAAAAAGTCCAAGAAGCCAATTAAGTAAAATGTTATTTGGGACCTGATTCTCACCAACAAGAAAGAATTGGTTGCTGAGCTAGATATGATGAGAATTTTGGCAGGAAGTTAACCGCTCTGTCTTAGAATTTAGGAGAGAAAAAAAGAAAGGCCAAGTATAATTTGACAATGTGCCTTAGAGTTTTGGAGAGCAGGTTTGAAAGGCTTCAGAGAGAAGATCATATAGAATAGAACAGAACAGAATAGAATTCAAATCTGGGGATAGGAACCTTCAGACTTCTCAATCCAATCAATAAGCTTAACCCCTTCCCCCAAAATACTGGTTCCACAAAACACCATCATTTCAAGGGGTCTACAGATTCATCATGGATCCAGAGTCCAGTGCTCAGCTTTGAATTTCAACTCTTCAATTTCATCAGTTCAGTCAAGGATTATCACATTCTAGGGGACTGACCCCACTATGTCAGGGTGTTAAGAACTGTAATTGTGAGAGTTCCCTAGTCCCTGATTCCAATAGATCATAGGATTTAGAGCTGGGTAGGACTTTAGGTTTCATCTCCTTCAACAATCTCACTTTACAGATCAGGAAACAAAGGTACAGGAAAATGGAATAACTTGACCTGCTCCTCCACCCCACCCACCAACTTGCTCTTAAAATGAAAGCATAAAAATGAAAATACCATTGTATTTGCATCTCCAATGCTAGATACATAGTAGGCACTTAATAAATGTTTATTGATTGATTATTGCTGCTTAGGAAATGTTTTACTGTATCTAATTCAACAAATAGATTCATCTCAACAAACATTTAATAAAGACCCACTATATACAGAGCCCTATGGTAGGGATTGATAAGTCAAAGTCTTTACCTTCTTGGAGTTCACAGTTCAGTGTGGGGACACAGAGAGAAAACTAAATATACATAAGAATGCATTACAATTGTGTGTATGTATATTATATATATATGTGTGTATATATGTATACATATAATGGGACAGGCAGAGAGAAGCTACTTTCTATTGGGCTATGGCTTTTTGTTTGTTTGTTGGTTTGGTTTGGTTTTATTCCCAATTCATTTTCAGGGTTATTTCTGTTAAAAGCCAAGCCTAGTCGAGCTATTTGTACTATCAGGTATATATCATCTTGGGCCCAGAATATAGTTTCTTAAATGTTTTAAAATAAACAAATAGAACTTTATTTGCATTAAGTCAGATTTAATTCATCTTAACTCCCTTGGACTCATTTTAATTCTGCAAACTCAGTAGGCATAGGTAATTACTATTTCAATTTCAGATTGCCATTGCAATTTACAATTCAACTGAACTAAATAAACATGAGTTAGGAGTAATCAAAAGATAAGAGCATTCCTTTCCCTAGAGCATAAGGCATTCATAAATAAATGTGTATATGTTTATGTATATAGATATAGATTTATATATACATACTTGATGTTGGGCCATTTCAATCACGTCTACCTCTTTGTGACCCCATTTTGAGGTTTTCTTGGCAAAGATACTGGAATAGTTTGCCATTTCCTTCTCCAGCTCATTTTACAGATGAGAAAAATGAGGCACAGTTAAGTGACTTGTCTAGGATCAAACAGCTAGTAAGCATCTGGGGCCAGATTTAAACTCAGGAAGAGGTGTCTTCCTGACTCCAGGCCCAGCACTCTATCCACTTCACCATATACTGCCCTTCAAAAATATGAGATACCCAAACTATCAGAAGCATAAAGAACTGCACAGAGTTAAGATGAAGACTTAAAATAAAACCTATTATGTTTCAGCTAAATCCAAAGAAAACTAAGGTGGTGATCCTATTTTCACAACAAAAGACAGTAAAAATAGATGTTTAAAAGATAAGTGGGGAATCTGTATTATGCTTGAAGGTTCTATAGATAATTAAATAATAATAATTAACATATATGAACTGGATTTCATAGCATCTAAATATCTCAAGGAAAAGTTATTGAATTATAGGATGAAATAAACAACAAAACAATAATCATTGAGGCATCTTGTCAGAGATAGTTGATGGTACAGTGAATTTATGGATCAATAAGAAATTAACACAGAATGGTAATTGTAATCAAGTAAACAAATATCAGGGAGTAGTTAGGTGGCACAGTGGATAGAGCATCAGGCCTGGAGTTCAAATCAGGCCTTAGACACTTACTAGCTGTGTGACCTTGGGCAAGCCACTTAACTGTTTGCCTCACATTCCTCATCATAAAATTAGCTAGAAAAAGAAATGGCAAACCATTTCAGCATCTTTGCCAAGAAAACCCCAAAAGGGGGTCACAAGGAGTCTGACACAACCGAAAATGACTGCATAACAACAAATCAAGTATCACTGGGAATAGGTCACCATAATCTCAGAAGTCACAAGTGCAGATGACTCAAAGGACAAAGGAAAGACACATGACAGACATGAATAAACTGTAGAACACTTCCAATAATGGCATTTGCTTGAGAAGTGAAAAAGCATCATCAAAAAGATATGTGACCAGAGAAGAAAGTAGGTCAATCACACAACAACAGTGAGAAATAATAGATGGACAGTCCGAATGTTCTACCAATACTCACAGGAAAGGAAAAGGATGAAAAGAAAACCTACAGCGTATTTGGTGGTAACTCTATGGAAAATTTACATAAAGACACACACAAGATTGCCACCATGCCAATGGGATCACAGAGTATTGAATTGGAGTATTGAAATGGAAATGTACTCAAGATCAGTTTTATTGCTTTGAAAATGAACAAGATATTTATTGTGAATCAACATTTTATTGACCTACTTGCCTTTAGGATATGAAGACCTAACTCCCAGGTTGTTCAGAAAATTCAGAACCCAAATCACAACAGAACAGCATCCCTCTCCATGGACAAATATGTAGCACTCTATGTCTTTCTCTGAATTCATCATAGTCTATTTAAGTTCACTGGGCTATATCTCCCTACTACTAATAGCTAGCATGTATATAGTGCTCAAAAGTTTGCAAAGCACTGCACAAATGTTATCTCACAGTCACCCTAAGAGATAGGCATTACTGTTATCCTCATTTTGCAGTTGAGGAAACTGAGACAGACAATTAATAAGTGCCTGAATCCAGATTTGAACTCAGGTTTTCCAGGCTCCAAGTACAGTTCCCTATCCACTGCCCCACCTACCTGCCTTCTAGATTATAAGCAATTAGACTATATGCTCCATGAGGGCAGGGACCAGGTTTTAATTATTTTTGTATCTCCTCCAGTACCCTGTTCCCACTGCCTCTTCATGGAGGAAGAAATCGTTAAACATTTATTAAATTTCCAAAATAAGAAAAGTAAGCAAATGTCCATAGCCTTTGTCTATGTTTCATCATTACTTGTGCATGAGGCAAGCAGAGGAAAATTGTGGTGGAAAGAGTACTAGCTTTGGAACTGAGCATTAGGGTTCGAATCCCAGCTCTGTCCCTTAAGTTGTTTCATCTTGGGCAAGTTCCTACCTGTCACTGGACCTGTTTTCTCCTATATGAAATAAAGGAGTTGGCCTGGATGATCTCTAAGCACCCTAGGGAACTTGGGCTGAAATTCTATTCCATTCTTACTATAGAAACTAGGCAAATAAAACATCAGGTTAGATGATTGGAGTCCATTTGGGAAGCTGTTCAGAGCAAACAACTCATTTGTCTTTATTATTCCCATTAAAGTAATTATATCAATCATATTACAACTCTGTCAAAAAATTAGAAAGTAAAGTAGAAAACGTATTTCTAAATATCACAAACATTCTCAGGGCATCTGTCCTATTAAATCAAATAAAAGCAAATCAAAACAAAGTAAATTCCATCAACATAGGGACAGATCTACTTAAATGGATTTTATTGGATTCCAATTGTGTCTAGAATACTTTTCTTGTCAAAGAATAAAAAGTGGATATTTGCCTTATAAACAATAAATGGCAGAAGTTTACTTGAGTTTAGTTCAAAGTGAAATATTTAGTATAAAGTGTCTAAGTCTTTTCAGCAGTGGACAGTTTGCTCAGGAACCTGTATCTGTACACCATTAAAGGAATTTAATGAAAGGATCATAACATTTAGATCTGAAAAGGATCCCATAAGTTCTTAACCTGTGGTCCATTAAGTTTTTTTTTTAATTTTAACATTTCAGTGTAATTGGTTTCCTTTGTAATCCTATTTGTTTCTTTTCATGCATTCAAAAACATTATTCTGAGAAGGGATCCATAGGTCTCAGCAGTTTGTCAAAGAGGTATGACATACAAAAAAAAAGGTTAAGTATCCCTGATTTAATCTAATTCCCTCATTTTTCAGATCAGGAAACTGAGTTCTAAAGAAGGAAAGTGACTTTCCCACAGGTAGTATATCTCAGAGCTAGAATTCAAACCCAATCTTCTGATTCCAAATCCAGCTCCATTTCCACTAAATCATGCTCCATGAATATAGTCATTTACATTCAGCTTCAATTAAAATTGGTAATTGACTTATACTTTTACTATTACATCAAGTAGCAATCAGTAACCCAACAGTAGCATTAGGAAGACAGGGGATTGGTTGGTTGGTTGGTGGGTTAGTTGGTTGGTTGGTTGGTGGGTTGATTGTTCGTTGTCCTTCATTCTCAAAGAGGACCAAAATAACATCACTGTGCTAGAGTCAAGTTACAATGTGTCCAGCTGTGGCTGATCAAACCAATATGAGCTTAGAATGTTCCACCATAGGTTGGGCACAAATAATCCATGTAAACATTTGGAGTAGATTCTCTAAATCTGTGCATCTCGAATTTCTTCTGAGCAATGTCAATTCTGCTTTCATAGAGTGCAAGCTTGTCCTTAGGTAGTGTACATTTAATTAAGTTAAATCTGCAAAAAGTTCTGCTTTCCTTTGAGAACCCAGGGTTGTAAGGGACCACAGGCCCAGTATGACCTCTGGAAAATTACTAGGTTGCAGTTGTCAAGGCCTCCTTGTGATAAGAACAAATTATGGACAAAGCTGTATCTCTTCCTGGAATACCCCGCCCCTATACCCTTGGTGGTCCTTGTGATAAGAACAGATTACGGACAAAGCTGTATCTCTTCCTGGAATACCCCGCCCCTATACCATTGGTGGAACTCCCCCACTCCCTCTTACTGTGTGTATAACTACCCTGAGCTTGCCTTCAATAAACGAGACTTGATCAGAAAGCCTGTCTTGTCTCCATTTCCTGTGTCCCCTGCTCCCCTCCTTCTTTTACAGGTCCGGACCTCCGTTGATGTCCCGCGGGTCGGGACACAGGGTGACTTCCATGCCATAGGATTTCAGTGGAGGTGTGACAGATTCATCTATAGACATATATGTATATGTGTGTATCTCTGTGCATATGTACAAATACACAGTGTACATACATATATGCTTAAAATATACATATGTTCACATACATATACACATATATTCTGGGATGCTCTTGTAAATGTTTAAAAACCAGGTCCCTTGGGATAAATATATGCTCATCAGATTATTAAAATTTTCTCCATCATTTTCTAAAGTCTAGACAATCAACAAAAATACAATTCAAACCTAGATTTATAGTATTTACCAATGTCCAAGGCACTCATGGAGAAAGAAATGACAAACCACTTCAGTATCTTTGCCCCAAATGGGGTCACAGTCAAACATGACTGAAAAATGACTGAACAACAACAATAAAAAAAGACACAAATGCTCATACTGAAAATTTAACAGTCATCTCTCATAAGTTGTATGTATATAGCTATGTACATATATATGTATCTATATATCTGCATCCATATATATGTACAAGTTGTGTATATATATTATATATACAGATATATATGTGAATATATATACATACATACATTATATATATATATGTGTGTGTGTATATATATATAAACTTTAGTAGCTTAAAACTACACCAAGATTTTTAGGACATACCATACAAATTGCTAAAGATCACAGAGGAGCCTCACATACAGAGCCATTAACTAAATCGGGGTGATGGAGCTTTGGCCCCATGGAACTAACTTTGGAAAGGACAATGCTTTCTCCCCATGTCTGTGTTCTGGCCAGCTGTCCCATTCCTCAAAGTCTTCCAACGCCATGCCACACAGCATGACCTCCCTTCTTCCCTCTCCTACACCAATCTACCACCCTTCCGGATACTTTCATTGCAATACTCCTCTCCCATGACCGACTTTCCCCCTCCATTGCTCTCCTGTCTTTGTCACTCTCTCTCTCAATCTTTTCTTAGGGGGTAGAGTACTGGGGACCATCTTCCATTCAACAGAGATGTAGGTCAGACTCCCTGGGTGACAGGATACCCATTCTCTCAGTACAATTGCAAACAGGATAAACTATCCTTTTGTGATTCCCTCCTTCTCAGCTGAATCTTCCTGAGGTTCAAGAATTCCTAAGGATGACTCACTTCATATGGACCTTGGGCCATATGTTAGGCGTGAAGGTTTTAGGGATTTTCCCCATCCACCAAATAAGTACTACATCTGTTCTGGACCCAGATTGACAATGTAGAATAGAGTTTAGAATATCCATTCCTTAACTAATCATCACAGATTATACCCTTTTCACTAGCTGCTTCTTCATATGGAATCAATTCACAATTTACATAGTAAAAAGACAAGAACAGCTGCTCCTGCCATTCTGCACCTGAGTAGGATTACATCTATACATCCACCAGAACTCTGATCAATTTCTTATAGAATATGCTCATGTATTTAGAGTTGAAGTGACCTTAGAGGTCATCTAGTCCAACTCCTTTGTTTTACCAATGAGGAAACACAGGCCCAGGGAAATGAAAGGATTTTCCCAAGGTCACATGGATAGTAACGACCAGGAACCTAGCTTTCCACTACATTTCATGATGTATTAGAAAACCATAGTGTGATGGGAGGAGAGGGGCAAGTAAGGACACAAAGGGAAGGAATCTCAATATTCCAAGCCATTAAGGCTAATTATATTTGTGTTTCTATACAAAATTAAAAGGATTTCAAATTTCATGTGCAAATTCCTAAGCCATTTAGAGAAATTAAGTGTTTCTTTATAAATTACAGACAACTCTACTTTAAAATGTCATCTATGAATGTTCTTTCTTGCTAATGACCAATTCCAGATCATAATTTTTTAAAACCACTTTGGAAACATTCTCAATAACTTCAACTCTAAGTAGAACCCTGCAAGGACTCCAGTGTTTCAGCATATTTCTTGAGAATCATTGAAATACTAATTTCCAACTTGCTTATTGTTAACTTCAGGAAAAGTCAGGTAGTAAAACCCATTACTAAACCTGTGTCCATTTAAAATTTATCTTTATGACCAAAACAAAAGGTAAAATAGTTTACATATTACTACTACACGACTGCTCCATTCTCAAACTTTAAGGTATAAAATTCAACCAATATCTGAATATTATATAAAGGTTTAAAAGGCAAAGGTTTATATTAATGATATAATCATAGATTATATAATAGATAATGTCTTTCAGACATCTTAAATTCACACATGTCCAAAACTGAACTCATTATCTTTCCCCCTAAACCCTCCCCACTTCTAACTTCCCTATTACTGTTCAGGACAACACCATCTTCCCAGTCCCTCAGGCTCACAACCTAGGTATCATCCTCAACTCCTCACTATCTCTCACCTCTCATATCCAATCTATTGCAAAGTCCTGTCAATTTTACCTTTGCAACATCTCTTAAATATTCCCCCAACTCACCCCGATACTGCCACCACCATGGTGCAAGCCCTTATCACCTCACTGGGACTGTTGCAATAGCCTGCTGGTGGGTCTGCCTGCCTGTAGTTTCTCCCCACTCCAGTTCATCCTCCATTCAGCCACCAAAGAGATTGACCTAAAGCAAAGTTCCAACCATGTCACTCCCTCACCCCACTCCATAACCTTCAGTGGCTCTCTCTCACCTCCAGGATCCAGTACAAGATCCTCTGTTTGGTGTTCAGAGCTCTTCATTAACCTTCATAAATCTCACCCCATTTTTCCTGTCTTCTTACACATTACTCTCTATCAAGTATTCTTTCATCCAATGACGCTGACCTCCTGGCTGTTCCTTAAACAAGACATTCTATCTCTCAGCTCTGGGCATTTTCTCTGGCTGTCTCCCATGCCTGAAATATTCTCCCTCTTTATTGCCACCTACTGGCTTCCCTGGCTTCCTTTAAATCCTAATTAAAATCTCATCTTCTATTATAGAAAGCCCTTCCCAACACCTCTTAATTCCAGGGCCTTCCCTCTTCCAATCATTTCCTGTTTTTCTTGCCTATAGCTTGTTTGTACATTTTTTTTAGTAGTTGTCTTCCCTATTCAATTGTGAGCTACTTGAGGGTAGGGACTATCTTTTGTTTCTTTTTGTATCTATGACACTTACTCAGTTCCTGCCACGTAGTAGGCATTTAATAAATGTTTATCAACTGACTGACTGACTGACTGACTGATACTGAAAGGATGTTCAGGTAAATCTTTAACTGCTCTCTGGGGGAAAAAAAAGTATGCATAACAAACTTTTAAGTTAAGTCTGAGTTACTAACATTTTCTCCATTACTTTCTTTTTTTTTTTCTGGATTTTTTTTGGGGGGGGGTGAGGCAATTGGAGTTAAGTGACTTGCCCAAGGTCACACAGCTAGTGAGTGTTTTGTGTCTGAGGTCAGATTTGAACTCAGGTCCTCCTGACTCCAAGCTCAGTACTCTATCCACTGCACCACCCAGCTGCCCCCATTACTTTCTTAAATCTAGAAAAGTAACAAAAGAATAAATCAAGCCCTGATTTATACCAACTGCTCATTTCTGAGGTGTAAATGCTCACACTGAATATTAAAAATTGGCTCCTGCAAGATTTAAAGTCAAACCACCTGAGCTCAAAATGAAGCTCAGCCACATCTTAGAAGGCGGGCTGACTGCTCTCTGACAGGAGACCCTCTCTGGCTAAACAGTTAGACTTCTTTGATGCAGCAAGCTAGCCTAGCACCGATGATTCCCATGAAAAGGATAATAACCAACTATAGAAGGAATTCTGGATGTCTCTGAGCATCTCTGCCTTGGATGCAATCCCTCTCCTGGTTATAATCCCTGCATTCCTTCAGGGTTCAACTCAGGTGCTACCCCCTTCCTACAAGAGACCTATTAGTGCTCTTCCCCTCTCCCAAAATTATATTGTATTTGCTTATGTTGTATCTTCCTCTGCCAAATCCTCTCTCTGCCTTCATTAGAATGTAGTATCCTTGAGGGCAGGGATTATTTCATTTTTTATATTCAAGCTTAGCACAGTGCTTTGCATAGTGGAGGTGCTTAACCATTACCTGTTGAATTTAATTGAATTGAACTTAATTAAATTGAATTGAATTCTAGACCTGAGTTTATATGCCATGTAGTCTCTGCCCTACGATCAGAACTTTCCACCTCCTACCAACAGAAGTAGCTTTAAAATAACCACAAGACTCTTAAGGTGCTAACTTAAACAGAAGTCAGTCATTTCTATGGGGCCCCAAAAATCTTCCTAATCTCTAAAGGTCATACTGTTGAGGTTTAGATGCTAGGGGTGCTGCGAGCCCAAAATCACGACATGTGGGTCCTGCTCGAAAGAATTCGACCCAAGCCTTCTTTCAACCAAAGACAAGGTTTATTAAAGATGAACCATATAGGCCAGACTCTTAAGGAATCTGAACATTTGTGATACTCAAAAGGACGAGCAGGCATGAGGAAGTCTCAGCCCCTAAATGGTGGCCAGGACAGATCTTATATACAGCCAAATAGTTTGGGGTGACCAAAGGAGGGCCTGGGGGGAGGATCTTGAAGCTGGGGTGACTGGGGGGAAGGGTCCTAGGAGAATCCCAATGGGAGTGTCTGGGAGGTTGAATGGGGTCTGGATAAGATCAAAGATGGGAAATATAACCCAGAACTATAGACCATAAAGGGCTAGGCTTAATTAGGGTAACAAAGAACAGGGAGACAGGACCTAGACAGATAAGAAAAGGCCAGTTGAGTGGATTATAGCCTCAGGCAACCCCTTGAGACTTCTTTGGCCAAGTAAGTGAGTTGAAGGAAAGTCTAAGGGTTTTCTGGGGTCCAAAAGCAAATGGGATCCAAATTCTTTTTGGGGTGAGGGGCAAAGGTCTCGACTTGGGCCCATAACCCATCAATACTACTTGCATAGCTTTAATTTATCCATTCACAATGAGTTTTAGAGTTCCTCTTGATTTCTGGGAAGTCAACACTCCCATAATATGAAACTGGAATTTATTATGGAGCCTTCATGGAATCCCCAAACCTTAAAGTTTATAGGGATCTTGAAATCTAAAGCATACCTAAGTATGACCCTCTCCCCCACCAACATTTCTAATAAATGGTCATCCAGCCTCTGCTTAATGACATCTATTGACAAGGGACTTACTTTTTTCCACGGCAGTCCATTCCACTTTTGGACAACTCTATCTATTAGGAAGTTTTTCCCTTACATTTAACTGAAACATACTTCCCAATTTCCAACCTTTGCTCTTAGTTTTGCCCACTGAAGAATCAATCTGACTCCCTCTTCCACCACATGACAGCTCTTCAAATACTAGAGGACAGCAATCATCCATATCCTCTGTCCAAGTCTTCTCTTATCCAAGTTAAAATCCCAAGTTGATTTATCTGATCCTCAAATGGTATGATCTCCAGTCCCATCCCATCCTAGTTATGCTCATATTTATCAATGACCTTCATAAAATCTGGTGTCCTAAACTGAACTCAATACACCAGATGTATAGCCTCATCAGGCCCAAGTACAAGAAGACTATTACCTACCTTTCTTGTTTTAGACTCTGAGCAATTCTATGCTTCTTTAACAGAAGTTCATTAAAGAATCTTATTAGTTTTGCATTATTTTGTTTTGGTTTTTACTTTGAAAGAATTTTATATTATCTTAAAATGTTTTATTGCTATGTTTTGTTTTTATACAGCAATCATTATCCCTAAATCCCTCTCCTCCCATTAGTTTTTTATGGTGGGGTTGATGAGGATGGGAGCTAGACCTCTAAAAGGAAAAACCCTGGACTTTCCCACATGGCCAAATCTCTGGTGTTTGCCTGAGGCTATGATCCCATCAACTGGCCTTTCATTGTGGCTACACCCAATCTCCCAAATCTGTTACCCTTAATCTAGCCTAACTCTCCAGTGTTTTACCTCCCTATGGCCTCTGGCCATTTCCCACCCTTAATCCTAGCCAGGCTCTATTCTCCCTTGGCCATGTGGTCCAAGTCCCAGGAGTTCTATTACCTCATAGACTACTTGGCCACTCTTAGATCCCTCCCATAGTCTTAATGTATATAAGATCCATCTTGTCTCCATTAAGATGCTCAGATTCTTAAAATCTAGCCACTGCTTAGATTCTAATAATCTAGCCAATAGCTTACTAATGTTCAGACTCCTTAAGAGTCTGCCCAATATGAGGCATGTTCTAATAAACCTTGTCTTTGGCTGAAAGAAGGGTTGGGTTGAATTCCTTCGGGCAGGTCCCGCATGTTGTGATTTTGGGGTCCCAGTACCCCTAAACCTCTAAACCTCATCAGGGTAGGGGTTTGGAATGGGAGGACAGCCTTATATTGTTAAATCATAATTAGCTGGTAGCAGACCCCCGACTTAAAAAAAAATCCAGGACTTTTTCACATGAACTACTTTCTAAACATTTCTGTCTTCACTCTCCTGTTCTTGTGCTATTGATTTTTTTAACCCAAAGGTGGAACTACACATTTACCCTTGTTCAGTTTCATTTTGGAGTTCTACTCTCTGCTTCCTTTTTTTTAAAAAAATACTTTCCTTAATACCTCATTCCCAGCCACTGCAACTATCTCCACTAGCTCAGTATTGTTGAGTTGAACCTCACTCTAAACACAATCATTTGATGGATATTATTAATTAGCCCAACATTAACTCCTGCTATTTTAAACATTTTCTTCTTCTGGCTTCTATATATTTATAGAATCACAGAATGTTAGAATATAGAAATGTAGACATCAAAGCATTTAGTACTAGAAGACACCTTAGAGATAATCTAGCTCATGCCCTCATTTTACAGAGAAGGAAACTAAGGCCAGAGATAACAAGTGGCTTGCTAAAAAGCAGTCAGGATTTGAACCCAGGTCTTCTGATTCCAAATTTTGTCCATTTCACCATGTTGAGAATCATAAGGATTTAGCTCAACTCCTGGATCCTGCAGGGGAAGACACTGTGAGGTCAAGTGAGTATATAATCAGTTAGAGACAAAGACAGGACTGGTTTTAAGTGGATAGATTGGTAAAGTTGAAAGAGGACTGAATTTGCAGTCAAAGGAGTAGCTCTGTTATTTACTATCTATTTACCTTGATTACTTTCTTTAACTTCTCTCAGAAGATTGGACTAGGTGACCTTTCAGCTCAAAATCCCAAGGTCCTATGCTCTTTCCATTTATCTACACCAACATTCATTCACTCATTTGCAAATTCAAGCTTTATTGTGCATTGGTGTTCACTCCTCTGTTCCTTTATAATTAAAAACCTTTCAAGCCAAATGATTCATGTTTGCATATGAATAACTACTTAATCAATCTTTTTTTTTTTTTACATTTAATGATTACTTTCTGTGCTACCACTTTGGTTGGGATTACAATGAACAACCACTGCTTTGATTGGGATTGCAATCATCAATCACCTCTCTGCAACTGCTACCTTTTCTGTAATTTATCACTGTCATACAACTGTCCCCTTTAAGTCTTACGTTAAGGTATCACATCATTTTCCTGGCATACCTTGGTGTTTCCCATGTCTATTCCTATCATGTCTAACAGTACGTGGTTGGCGTCACCAGGTACAAACACCCAGTGCCCACAATCAGAGTGGCCACAGCCTACTCTGGAAACAGAAACAGGAAGTCAGCTCAACCATCATAATTCAGAGAATCAGACTAGATCTCTCCTCTCAGCTATCATCATTACTTGTTCCCACCTTACATATGCTGTACAGAAGTCCTAATGAAAAGAATCCATGAGCTCCAACCACCATAAGCACATATAAACACACCCCACACACCACAGTCATTAAGCAAATCCATTCCACAAAGATATATTTGCTCCTATGAGAACATGCCAATGAAACCCATTAATCTGGAATTGTCTTTGTATCAAGATAGTGAAAATATTCATACGTGATCAGTCAGTATCACTATTGTTTGCCTCACTTTGAAAAAAAAAAAAAGATCCTTCTGTTTTGATTCAGTTAAGTTTCTGAGAGGCGAAAACATTTAATGCTTGAGCTATGACCAACATGCCCCAGTACCATCCTGCCTCTCCACTTGTCCCACTCTCTCCACCCTCACTATATTCTGATTCTAATCAATCTCCCACTCTGTTTCCAATAACAAACTCTGCTGGTTGGTCTCTCCACAAAACCTCATATACCAGCCTGCTTTCTACTTTGAGGCCTCTTTATATATCCCCACCACCACAAGACTGAAATTCTTCACTATCTTCCTCCGGTTCTGCCACTGTTCTTTCTCTCTGCTCTGTGAACAAAATCAGGCATGTTCAATACCATGACTCAGTACTAACCACCCCGTTCATTTTCCCATTTTTATAGACCCTAGCTAATCAAGGATACATGTGGAAGGGATTCTTCAAGGCAATCTTCATCAATTTGATGAGCTCAGATAGTGGTTAGCCTTTGGAACTTTTGATAGTAATTCCCTAGAGAGGGTATAAATATGGTGCTGCCAGATAATGTGTTTCACTGATGGGAGGTGAACTCAAGATAAACAGGTTGGCTCAGACTTTTGGATGGTAATACTCTTGTGACAAGAGTCATTACTTTTTGCTGGCTTATAAAAAGGAAGCAACAGACTGACTGTAGGGCAGACAATGTAAAAAAGTGGAAATAGTGGTAGATTTGAAGTCAGAGGACCTTGTTTCAAAGTCTGGCTCTGCCCCATGCTACCTGCTGACTTTGGGAAATCATTTGATGACTGTGGGTCACAGTTTCCTCACCTATAAAATTATGTGGTTGCCCCTAGATAATTTCTAAGATCCCTTCCTGCTCTAAATCGATGACCTATAATCCTCTTTTCCATTCCTTTCTATAGAAATTCTGATAGTACATTAGTTGAAGTCCCTTCCCTCCCCGCCCCCCCCATTTCCAGAAACTTTTAATGGTAGTCTGGAGAGGAAGGCTCCTGAAAAACTGCATATTGTCATATCCATATGAACAAAGAGAAAAGTTCCTAGCTGCCTTTCCCTTTTTTTTCCCCCTTTCTGAGCTTAAGTCAGAGTCCTGAAAGTATTTTCTTGGCCTGAGAAATAGCATAATTGAGGCAGTTGTAGAGTACCAAGCACTCTTAGAGAGGTACCCAGCAGAGGAAGATGTGCCAACATTATCCTCAGTGGTTGTTGTTTAATCTTTTCATCATATCTGACTCTTTGTGACCCCATTTGGGGTTTTCTTGCAAAGATACTGGAGTGGTTTGCTATTTCCTTTTTAGCTCATTTTACAGATGAGGAAACTAAGGCAAATAATTAAGTGACTTGCCCAAGGTCTCACAGCTGGAAAGTGTCTGAGGCCAGATTTGAACTCCAGAAGACGGGTATTCCTTACTCCAGGCCTGGTACTCTTTTTACTGCACCACCTAGTTGCCCAATCTTAGAGGTTATCTTTCCTGTAATCCCAGTTTTCAGAGTTCAGGGGTCTAGCCTCCTATCAACATGAGGTCAATTTCCTGAGTAATACATATCTTAGCATAAGAGGATCCTGAAAATGACCCCCAGTGCTGTGAAGAACAGAGACAAAGGACTAAAATGACAACATGTTGCCATGAGTTATTTGGATGCTGTGGATCCTAGGAAATCTCTCTAGAGGAAAGAGGATTTCCTGCCTAGCCACCCTAAGTGCATTTCCCTTCTGGGATAGTCTATGCCATGGTGTACCATAATAATGATGCGGTCTAGAGGTTAGGGGTCCTGGCACCCCAAAATCACGATACCTGGATCCTGCCCGAAAGAATTCAACCCAAGCCTTCTTGCAGCCAAAAACAAAGTTTATTGAAGATTCGCCATATTAGCTAGACTCTTAAGGAGTCTGAGCATCTATGGGCTATTGGCTAGATTGTGAAAATCTGAGCATCTTAATGGAGACAAGATGGACCTTATATACAGAAAGACCTTGGGAGAGTGGCCAAGTAGTCCATGAGGTAATAGAATTCCCAAGGGTGGGAAATGGACCCTAGGTGGGACCAAGGGTGGGAAATGGCCTGGGGCCATAGGGAGGCAAGGCAATGGAGGGGAGATTGAGTATAGCCACAATGAAAGACTAGTTGATGTGACTATAGCCACCAGAGATGTGACCATGTGGGAAAGTACAGAGTCCATGAGGTAATACAATTACCAAGGGTGGGAAATGGTCTGGGGCCAGAGTTTTTCCTTTCTAGGGCTCAGATTCCAACCCCATCAATAAGACTGAATATCTGTTTGGGTTTCTGTCAAGTTAAAAAATGATTCATCAATGTGTTGGGGAGTTACTTGTCTAGTGACCCCAAGTTTGGTTCCCTTCCAAATTACAGGATGGCACCAAGTCTGGCAGGCTTTAGGACCCTGTAGGAAAAAAGGGAACCACTGGAAGAAGAGAAATTTATTGATTGCTGTGTTTTGCTGTGAGTCCCCTGTGCTTTCTCTGCATGACTTGAGGGCTCTTCTAAGTCCTTTGCATCTTCAGCATTTTTATAAGGCTAAAGTCTGTCCTTTGCTGATATTTGCTCTATTTGGCCTCTTACCTTGAGTGCTTATGCAAAATCTGGAGGATCCCATAACCTCTATCTGTAGTTCTAGATGCAAACCACATTTTGAGATTTCCCAGAATAATTGCTGGGTGAGGACCACATGAGCCCAAGAGAGTGATATTTCAGTAGGATAAGCCCCCCAGATTATACTTTATCCACATAAGCCCAGGATCATGGGTTAAACATACAATATGCACATTACATCATCATAAGCATGTCCATACAAAGTATCACAGTATGTTAGATATACTCACATGTATAAAGCAATGTTGTTTTTCTACTATCCCTTAAAGGGAAGCCTCCTGTGATGAGCCACCAAATCTGCTTTCTTTAAATCAATCCTGACAATTACCCCTGCATCAAAGAGCAATGCCTCCTTTGGCTTATGTAATTTCCAATTATTTTCAGAGTTAGAAAAATCTCAAGTTCTAATAGCTGTTGTCATTTTTTGCTGATTTATACCCTGCTGTAAAAAATAATTGAGGTGGTAAACTTGTATTCTCCTGTATCTTGTTGAGGGGTAGTTAGCCAATATGTCTGATTTTGATTCCAAACATAAGTTGTATCCGCAATACAGAACGTACAGTACTAGGAATCAATATCCAAAAATACATCCTCTACAATTCCATAGTCTGAGGCAGAGGTGTCAAACTTGGCCCCCAAAACTCCCCAGTGTGGCATACAACATAGAAAGTGTTAATTTGTGGCCTTCCAAGTCAATATGTGACCCACAGAGCTATGTTTCTATTTGAGTTTGACATCGCTGGTCTACCTTCCAGTTTTAAATCCTTTGAGCCCAATACTGTGGTATTGTCATTGAGTGTGTCACTGATTTTTTTTTTCCTATATACAAAAGGTATGGAATAATAATAGCAATAATTCATCCAATAAAGTTCATCTCTGATACCTCACTGTGTCATGGAAGTAACACTAGGCTCTTCACCCTCTCCAGACCCTTGTTGCACTCATCTCCTAGGCCTTAGATCATTCTCCTATCTCAAGGAATTCAGCTCCTTCTTTGCAATGTTCTTCTCCACCTCAACTCTGCCCTCAACCCTTAGGGATTTTAATACACATGTTGACATTCCCTCAAGCACTTACCTTTTGGGTCATTAACTTCCTTTCCTCTCATGAACTTCACTTTCATTCTATCTCAATTTCATACATACCCTTCAACTCACCATCACCCATAATGATCTAGAACTCTGAGATTCTTCTTCTGACTACAGCTGCCTCTCTCTGTCTACCTATCCCTCTACCTCACTCTTCCTAAACATAGCCTTCATTCTTGGGTCGCTCCCCCCTTCCCTGTCCTCCCTTATCCCTGCCAAAGCCCGTTGCCTTTGTTCTTGGCTTCTCATTTTCCTCCCTTCATAATGCTGACCTTAGAATTCAGTTCATTTTGCACTATCCTCACCTTCCAATTTCTTGCCACCTTGAGCTATGTCACACTCATGCTTTGCCAAACTCCAACCTTGGATTAGCCCCAGCAGCTGCTTTCTTCATTCCTTCATTTGTGCTGCTGAATGCCCTTGCAGGGGTTCTTAACCTCAGCAATAGAAATTTTAAAAATGCATATTTTTATAATTGCATTTCGACATAATTAGTTTCATTTGTAACCCTCTGTTTATTATTTTATGCATTTAAAAACATTATTCTGAGAAAGGACCGGTAAGTTTCACTAGACTGCCAAAAGGGTCCATTACACAAAAAAGGCTAAGATCCCCTGCCCTAGAGGGAGTCAGCCATCAATGCTGCATAGAAGTCCTTTTATTTTTTGTCTTTAATTGACTATCACAATTCCCCAAACCCTCTTCTCTACTGAAAACTCCTATACAACTCTCCCTTTCAACAAAGGACTGCCCTTCCTACTTTTCTAACAAAAAAAAAAATACAGGCTATCATCTGTGAACATCCCCTTTCTTCCCTATTCTATACCTAAAATTCCCAACATCATTCTACATTCTCTCCTCCTTTGCCCTAGTTTTTGACCATGAGGTCTCCCTTTGCTTTGCTAAGTCCAAACATTCCTCTTCATCTGTCCTTGATTCCATCCCTCCTGTCTCCTCCAGTAATTTGCCCCTTCTATCTAGCATTCTCCCCCACCTCAAACTTTCATTTCCTCCCCATCTACTAATCTTCTCAGATGCCTATAAATACTCCCATGTGTCCCACACTTAATCATAGAATTCCTTCAAGCTAGTGTTTTATATTTCCCCTCTTTCAAAGCAAAAATCCTAGAAAAGTTTCTTTACTAATGAAAATGAAGGATTCAGAAAAACTTGACAAATTTTGCATAAATTTGATGCAGAGTAAAAGGAGAACTATTTATCACACAATCATAATAATGTAAAGGAAAACAACTTTAAAAGACTTTAGAAATTTAGTTTACTCAGTGACTAATTATGACTCCAAAAGATTTGTGATGAACTGTGCCAAGAAGAGAAATAATAGACTAGAGAGATTCAGAATGAGACATACATTTTTCGACATGATCACTGGGTTGATGGTTTTTGTTTGACTATACTTAATTATTTTAAGGTAGGACTTTGGAGGTTGTAGGGAGAGGAAATCAGTGGATAATTATAAAGATTTTTTAAAAGAGAAAAGAGCATCAATAAAACATTTTTAAAATACACAGATGAAAAAGAAAAGATGTTCAGAAGAGGACATGAACAGGGCAACTTTGTCATTCCCTTATTAAATTTAATATACATTATTAGAAAATGAATTGTACATAACAGAAATTCATTATTTCATATATAATCTTTTTTGTTCTTTGTATATTGAAGATTTGCATTTGCTGGTGGTGTTTAAATTTATAATCAGAGAGAAAATTATTAAAAACCCATCCACTCTTGTTTCTTCTACTTCCTTTCCTCCCTTTCCTTCTCAGCCCTTCACAATCTGGCTTCTGACCTCATCACTAAATTGAAACTGCTGTCTCTAAGGGTACCAACAATCTCTTAATTGCTAAATCCAATGTCCTCTTCTCAGTCTTCCACCTATTCAGCCTTTGAAAAATGTAAGCCTGTTGACCACTTCATCATCCTTTGTATTCTCTGCTCTCTTGTTTTCCCTGATACTGCTCTCTCTCAGGTCTCCTCCTACCTGTCTGACAATTCATTCTCAGTCTTCTTTGTTAGATTCTTATCCATATCCTAAACATGTCCTCTAATCTTCTGTCCTGGGAGCTCTTCTCAATCTATAATTTCTCTGAGTGATCTCTTCAGTTTCCATGGTTTTATTATCTCTATTGGGATAGCTCCCATATTTCTCTTCTAAGTTTTAGTCCTATATCACATGATGAATTTATCCAAGTGATTGTCCTCTAGGCACCTCAAATTCAACATGTACAAAATGGAGGGGAAGATTCCACTCTTCTAAGGATGATGAACTATAATCTCATTTCCATTCCTGATTTCAAAATATGATATTCAGTCATTTTCAGTCGTGCCCAACTCTTGGTGACCTCATTTAGGATTTTCTTGGCAAAGATGCTGGAGTGGTTTGTCATTACCTTCTCTAGCTCATTTTACAGATGAAGAAACTAAAGCAAACAGAATTAAGTGGCTTGCCCAGGGTCACACAACCAGTAAATGTCTAAGGCCAGATTTGAGTGCAGGAAGATGAATCTTCCTGACTCCAGGCCTGGCACTCTATCCACTGTACCATCTAGCTGCCCTCTTGAAATAGAATACTCACCTCCAATTTCATATTAGGGAAAAAAAAAACAAAAACAAAAACATGGTTACCTGATTACTTTAGGTCTCCAATAAAAGTTTTAGAGCTACTTTCAGACCTAATCCAAGAAGACTTGTTCCCATTCCTTTTTTAAGGATGATTTGCAAAGGTCCTTATAATCCTCACAAATTGTAGATGCCCTTTACCTCTATACCCTGAAAGTGTTGATGCCACCATGGCTGCCTACTCTTTGGGATTCTGCCCTCCTTCCCTTTCCTCAGTCTTCAGCAAATTAAGATTCTATAACTCGAGTTTATGAATTCAAAAGTGCTAAAAATCTAGAATTAGATTCAAAATAATACAATGAGAAAACATTATAAAGACATTCATTCATTCAACAAACATTTATTAAGTTCATACCATTTAGAGAATATTGAAGGGAAGATTTAAAATTTAGATAAGGTTCACTCTCTGCCCTCATGAATCTTATAGTCTAGTGGGAGTATGGGGTAAAACACATATGTAGATGACTATGATATTAATTAATTACTAGAGAAATAAGACACAAAGAAATATAACAGGCTAAAATATGATAAGTGCTTGAGAGAGGTATAAAACAAAATGAGATAGGGGAGAAACAGGGTAAGATGGTTATCAATGGACAAAATCTTAGTATACTTTAGATAACCTCTCAGCTTCTTCCCAGCTCTAAATTCTATGATCTTATGTTGTAGTAAATGTTGAATTATTTGAGCTTTAAATTATGGGGAAGAATTCAACTCTGGAAATACCTTTATAAAGAAGCAGTTTTATAAAAATAAGACTGCAAGATATTGGTCTGTGCCAAGTAATATCATCCTGAACAACTGCATCTATTTAAAAAAAAATGTACTTAGAATCAATTCCAAAGGAGATTTCTTTAAAAAAAAATAATAATTCCCTCACATATTTACATCACCAGGACAATTAAAATGCATTCCCCAGTAGTATAAGCCCATAAGTAATTCAAATTTACACACAACAAAAATCTTCCTTATACTTATCAGAGATTCTTTTTCCCATCTCGGGCTCTATACTTTACCTCAGGAGAAAACAAATGTTCAAAACTTCCCTCTTTGACAATGACATGCTTTTCTTGGAGATTATATCCTTCCCTCCAGAAAATAAAAGAGCTTCATCAAATAGCCTCCTTCTGAGATGGTATAAAAGTCAGCTGTTGTCTGAAAGGTTATCTCTCCGTGTCTTCCACCAAATAATATGATTCTATGTTGTAGGCGCCAGCACCATCTTAGCTCAGGTTCAATATTGGGACAAAACAAGGCACTTGCAAGTGAATGACCATTTAACAAAGGAAGTTTACTTTGCCCTAACAAAGCAAGAATATATAAAGATACAGCAGAACTTAGCTTTTTTGGATATGGACTACTCTCATCTCCATCTGGAAACAGGTTTGATCAATAAGTTATCAGAGTATGGCGAGTTGTGTGGTCTTGGGTACCCACCAAGTGTATGAGACCCAGACTTTATACCACTAGGATTTTTTGCTGCATCAGGAAAGCTAGACCAATGAGGTTTCATGAAGGTAGGGAACTGGGGCCAACAGGGAAGCTGTAGCTAACCGAATTTGTATTGGGACAACTCTGGTCCTATCACATGGGAGATTCTAGAGATGGAGAAAGAGTACAACTGATGCACTGATATCAATTAGAAGTTTTATTCAGTGGGACACCTCCCCATATTCATTCATGCATGCATCTTTAGAGTCGCCACAAATAGTTGCACTAGGGGTGGCGACCTCTCCCAGACTACTTCGAGTCGGAGAAATATAACGCCAGTTTTAAATGTGATGCTCCTCCTCAAATTCTGCTCTCATCTTCTCCACGTTGACTTTCTTCTATTGCTCTTGTTCCTGAGTTTCACTGCAACCAAAAGGCTGGCATTTGAAAATCAGTTGTTTTGATGAGAGACTTTCTATCTAGGGTTATATTTTATCTATTCTCTACGTATCTTCTATCCAGTCATTTCCGTATTGTCTTGCCCATTAAAATGTGAGTTCCTTAAAAGCAAGGACTGCTTTTGTCCTTCTTTGCATCCTCTGTTCTCAGCACAGTGTCTGACACATAGAAAGTACTTAAGAAATGCTTGTTGGTCAATGAATTGATCTTATTATCAATTGATTATTCATTGTGACAACTTAATATCGTCCTTACAGCAGAGGGTCTTCACACATAGGCCAATTCTGTAATACTCCAAAAGGTCTGTGATTTCATCAGTGTGGGTGCTCCCTTCAAGATGCCATGGTAAGGGGAAGCTTGGTGGAGCAGTGGATAGGGCACTGGCCCTGAAGACAGGAGGACCCAAGTTCAAATCCTCAGACCACACTTGACACTTACTAGCTGTGTGACCCTGGGCAAGTCACTTAACCCCAATTGCCTTGAAAAAAAGAAAAAAAGAAAGAAAAAGATGCCATGGTAAACACCTTAGTAGACAGTTTCATAAACTGCTATGGCCCAAGAGGAGTCAATATTTAATAATAAGCCTCTCAAAATTTAAAACTAGACAAGGCCCCAACCAACAGGTACACAAGCATTTTGAGTTTGGCGACTGGGTTTTATATAGCACTTTAAGATCTACAAAGTTCTTTGCATAAATTATTTCATTTGATCCTCCAAACACACTGAAAGGTGAAAACTCTAAGGGTATTTTTATCTTCATTTTGTAGACCAAGAAGCTGAAAATGAGCCTCAATGACTTATCCAGGGTCCAAGGCCAGGAAGCATCTAAAGTGGGATTCGGAACCAGGTTTTCTTTACTTTGGGTCTGACGTTTTGGTCACCATGCCATATAGCCATCTCTCAGTGTTTAGCACTGGCATAGCCTTTGAGAGTCCTGGGTCATGTCCAGTCAGTCAGTCAGTCAATCTGTCAATCAACAGGTATTTATTCAGTGCTTAATATGTGCTACCTACTGGACTAAGCATTGGAAAGGGAAAAACATAACCTGCCTTGAAGGAGCTCACATTCTAATAGGGGAGAAAACCTGTCAATAACTAGGGATATAGAAGATATGGAGAGAATAGATAGGAGGTAATCCCAGAGGAGAGGGCACTACCAGCTCAGGTAGCAAGGAAAGGGCTTCAATGGTGGGATTTCAGCCAAGAGGCAGAGGTGAGGAGGAAGATCACTCTAGGCAAGGCCAACAGCAAAGGTATAGAAGTGGAATATAGAGGATCATTTTTTGAGATGAATCAAGGAGGCCAATTCTCCTGTGTAGAGGAGAGTGTAAGAAGTTTGGAAAGATAGGAAAAGACCAAGACATGAAGAGTTTAATAACAGACAAGCTTATATTTGATCCTGGAGAAAAGACTCAGTGCAGTATGTTGAGTAGGTAGGGAGATGACGTGGTCAGACTTATTCTTTAGAAATACCACTTTGGCATCTGATTAGAGGATAGATTGGAGGGGAAAGAGATTGGAAGGAGGAAGGTCAATTCAAAGGCTGTTGCAATTATCCACACCAGCCGTAAAGAAGGCTTGGAGGTGGGTAGCAGCCATGTGAGTGGAGAGAACCACAATGAAATATTCTGTGATCATGGAATCCCAGAGAATTTTAGTGTAGGTCCTCCTAGGAAGTGCTTCATACCTGTTTGCTTAGTTGCATTGAAGTATTCATCCTATAAGTATATAGTTTTGTTCTCTGTAATATTTTCTTTGCTGCCTCCCCCCTTCAGTAATTTCTCACTTTCATTTGATTTTACACTCATGCCTGGTTCATTCCCCTATTTTTTTTTTTAATTAAAAACCTTTCTGGCTGGATGAATCAGGTTTACCCAGAAATAATGACTTTACAGTGAATGATTACTTTCTGTACCAGTCCTGTGATTGGGATTACAATAAATAATCATTGCTTTGGTCAAGATGATCAATCACCTGGTAATGACCAGTACCTGTTTGTGTCATTTGTCACCGTTCCAAGCACCAGTCACCGCCTAGACCCAGACTTCTCTATGTACCAGGCTAGAGTATTTTTTCATCCTCAGCCTGCTTAAAAATGGCATGCCAAGCAATGAGACATCTCCTACTAGCTTCCTCCCTCCCACTCGCCACTCCCTGCCACCAGATAATAGTAACTTGAATTTCTGTAATGCAAGTAAGAAAATATAGGCTAAGAGAAGCGAATTAATTTGTTTACAGGTCACAAAAGGAACAAATCCCAGAGCCAAATTCAAATCTAGGTCTTCTGATTCCAAGGTTAATGCTCTTTCCCCTATACCATGGTGACTTTTTCTGGCATTGCTGACTTGCTAGGCTGCCAGAATTGAGTCCATTTGT
>NW_020954556.1:16829768-16915487 GCF_900497805.2 Vombatus ursinus
TGGAGAAAGAAATGGCAAACCACTGCAGTATCTTTGCCAAGAAGACCCCAACCGGGATCACAAAGAGTTGGACACGACTGAAGTAACTGAACAATAACAACTGGATTTTTGTTGTATTATTCCTGCAACTTTTCCTATAAGGGTTTCTTTCAGGCAATGATCAATAAATTCCTTCTATCTTTATTTTGTTCTAATAGATCTAGGCAGTTTTCATTTATGATTTCTTTAAATATAGTGAACAAATAAATAAATAAATAAATGTAGTGAACAAGCTTTTTCACTATGGTTTTCAGGGAGTCCAATGATTCCTAGATTATTTCTCCTTAACTTGTTTTCCAGGTAAATTGCTTTTATAACAGATTTTATATTTTCTTCCACATTTTAAAATCTTTTGATTTCATTCCAATATTCCTTGTTATCTCATGGAGTCATTGATTCTTTTTCATCTACTTTAGCTTACAGGGAGTATAATGCCTGTACAAGGTACTACTTTTTGTTCTGAGTTATTGATTTTCTTTCCAATTCTTTGTTCCAGAGCTTTTATCTCATTTTTTTATCTCTTGATTCATTTCTTATAGGTATTCATACAGTCCTTGTGGAAAATTCATTTTTTCCATTAAGTGTTTGCTTGTGGTTATTATGAAGCTACTTTCTCCTTCTAGGTTGGATTTTTGGATACTTTTAGATCTATTAAAATTCTTTGTAGTGGTCAGTGTCTTCAATAGCTAGTTACTCTGCTTTTTAGGGATCTCTAGATCTACAATAATTTTTATACTGGTTCATGTTTACTTTGATTTACTTATCTCTCCAGCTTTAGTTCCTGCACTGGGGCATTGGACCAAGGCTAGTTTCCTCCCTTTTCTTGGCTTTGGATCCCCTGCTTGGTCTCAGCCTGGGTTCTCTGGTTTTTGTACTGACCTCCACCTCGTGAGGCTGAGGTTCAGGGTACTGGATTTCAGGGCCCTTTGTGGTATCTCAGAACAGAATGCTTGGGACCCAGAGCCCTGGCTGCCTAGGTCATCCCAATCTGAGTGCTGCCAAAGGTCATTACTACTCTCTGGGACTTCCAAGATCCCTGCCCTGTCTTTTTTATGGTGCTTTTCACTCTCGGTGTCTGTGGACTTGAAGCTTTCAGGTTATGTGGGTCTCCAGTCCATTGCTGGACACATAGGAGGCCTTCATTTTACAGATGAAGAAATGAGAGCCCTGAGAGTTTAAATGACCTACCCAAGGTCATACAAATGACCATTAGCCAGGATTTGAACCCAGACCTTCTGATTATTGATCCAGTTGTCTTTCCACTATACTCTGCTTCTTTCCAGAGCTAGACCTTGAAGAATGAAAAGAATTTCAACAGAACTAGAGATGGGAAAGGAAAGTATTCCAGGCCTAAGAATGGCCCTGAATGAGTGTAAGAGGTGGTAGAGGTGGGATGAACTTGAAAAATAGCTCAGAGACCAACTTCACTAAATTATAATCCCTATTTCAGTACTTTCTACATTACAGCACCTAACAACGCAATCTGAATAAAGCACGCAAACAGAAGTAAGGTGAATTCAATGTCCATTAAACATCTACTCTGCACCAGGTGTTGTGATAGGTAGTAGAGATGCAAAAGACTGATTAGATTGATGAAGTAAAATTGGAAAGGTAGATTGGTTCTCAAGCAGGGAAATAACATGGTCAGAACTGAGCATTAGAAAGATTCTGGGGATCAGCTACATGAAAAATTTATCAGAGATGGGGAAAGATAGGGAGCAGGAGACAGGGCAATTAGGAGGCTAGTTCTAAGAGAAGTAATGAGAGTCTGAATTAGGGTTCTGCAAGTGGAAGTGAAGAAGAGACTGATAAAATATTGTTCAATATTGTTATAAATAACAGAGCTTTGTTCAGCTTTGCCTTCTGAAACTAAGGAATTCTCCTGCATTCAGAACTCAGCTTGCTTTGATTATGCACAAAGAAATGTTTATTTAATGACTTACAAATGATGTTAAAGGAAGATACATGAAGGTCATAACCTGCTGTTTTCCTGTCTGTTATTTCTCTTTCCACGTCCTTCTGAGAGAAGCTCATTAGCCAGTTTTAAAAGAAAGTTCCTTTTAAAGGACCAGAAACTAATGGGAGGTAAGAAATATCAACATTTTAAATCAACTGTTCTTTCCTCCCTTTAATCTTTTCCTATTTGATGTACAATTATTTGTTTTTACTTTAAAATCAAAATGCCAGGGAAAGAAAATTCTCATCTTGAATGAATACGCATCACTTCGGTCCCCTTTGGGGACCTAAGTAAAACCAAGCATTTTAATTGGTCTTCCACAAAAGCCTTTCTCTGGTGTGTGATCATTTAATGGAGGGAGCCCTGGGCCTACAAAGTTAAGGTGGGGAGCATAAACTTTGACAGGTTCCGCTGAGAGGGAAAAGTGCAGTATCAGTGACAGAGTCTCTTCTCTTCAAAGGCCGGCATTGTGGTTGTTGTTGCTGTTGTTGTTGTCATTGTTGCTGTTGACGATCCTTCATTTTTGAAGAGGTTCAATGACATCACAGATGAGATCTTGACTTGTGGGTGAATTGGATTCAAGTGAGGCAGCGTGGCACAAAGTCATCAGCCTCACTCTCTCTTCCTGAGTCATTGAAGTTCAATCTGTCACTCATTTTCATTTTATTGGATCGTTTCATTCATTCATATTTAAAGTTATAAGAATTAGTCTCTAAAATTGTCATCTGTCTCTAAAACTGGGGTTTTTTTTAAGTCTTGATTTTTTTCCCTCTTCTGCTATAAACATAGTATTATATGTTCCTTCAGTTACTTTAATCTTTTTTAAGATGACCTGTTCCCACTAGCTCTCTTCCCCTCACCCCTTGTTTGTTACCATTTTCCTTTTAGGGCTTTGTTTATTAGTTCCTTTTTTTCTCTTGCTTTTACCTGGTTATGTTTCTTTCTTACCTTTTTTCCTCTAAATTTAAGTAAATTCCCCTTTCCTCTCTTCCCCTTCAGCTAGTCCTGTTCATTAATTTTTAATTTGCATTTTTAGCCCCTTTCCAAAAAGAATTTTTCTCACTCTCTTCATTACCCAATAGATAAATGGTCGAAGGATATGAACAAATAATTCTCAAAAAGAAAAACTGCAAAACATTCACAACCACTAAAAAAAATGTTCCAAATCACTAATAAGAGAAATGGAAATCAAAACAACCCTGAGGTTTTATTTCATACCCTGAAATTTGGCAAAAATGACTCCCAAAATGACACCAGTTAATGCTGGAGGGGTTGTGGAAAGATAGGCATGTTAATACGTTGTTGATGGAGCTGAAAAGTGGTACGACCATTTTGGAAAGTAATTGGAATTATGCAAATAGAGTAAATAAATTGACCATACCCTTTGAACCAGAAACTCCATTACTGGACTTATACCACAAGGAAGTCACTGATAAAAAAAAAGTCCCCATATATTCCAAAATATTTATAGCATCACTTTTTGTGATAGCTAAGAATTAGAAACAAAGTAGATGTCTATCAATTGTGGAATGACTAAGCAAACTGTAGTACATGAATGTAATGGAATACCTAAGAAATTACGTGTGTGATGAATACCGAGAAGCATGGAATGGTCTATATGAACTGATGCAGAGTGAAGTAAACAGAGCCAAGAAAACAATATACACAGTAACTACAACAATGTAAATGGAAAGAACAAAACACACACACACAAAAAAAATCAAAAGTAAATGTAACAAAATTATAAAGATCAAGGGAGACTCAAAAGAAGAGATATGAGAAGACACCCCTCAACCTACTCTTTCACAGAATTGGGAGATCTACAAGTGTTACACATGGCACATGTTTTTGGACTTTTTCAATGCATCAATCAGTTATGCTGACTTTTTTTCCTCTCCAAAAAAATACTCTTTGTCATATTGGATAGTTTTCTGGGAATTGAAGAGTAAGGAATACATGGAATAGGATCGTGACGTAAGAAACAGAAAGTATCGATAAAAACATACTTTTTAACTTGTTTTGATTGGCTGCAAAAATAACCAACACTGGACAAAAGTTGCAAAGTGGCTATTTTAGGTTTGATGGAAGGTAAAACTTCTTAGCAATTAGAACAATCCTAAAGTAGGATTTCACAGGGTTGTTGTGAGTAAAACTTCATAGGATTGTGTTGAAGATCAAATGAGATAATATTTATTAAAAAAGAAAAAGCACTTAGCACAGTGCCTGGCACATAGCAAATGCTTATTCTCTTCCCTTCCTAATTTAGAAAGTAAGATCATTAATGCATATCACTTACAATTGGGATAGTTACTATAAGGAAATTTAAATAATTCTCTAACAATAATTGGTATTTATATAAGCACTTTAAAGTTTCCAAATGCTCAAAGCACCATTATGACATATACTGGTCTAAGAATCATAGAGTCTCAGAGGTGCCAGTCTGCAACTTAGACCTAAACCTAAAATTGTCACTTGCCACTTTTGTCCAGTGTTCATGACCTCCACAGCCAATCAGAAAAAGTAATTTTTTTAAATAAGTTTTTATTGATAGTTTCCAAGCCTTACTTGAAACAGGAATCCTTTCTAGAACATTCCAGACAGGAAGCAGACAAGGAATTAATCTGTTTTATTAACTAGGCACCTACTATGTGCTAGGCACTATGCTAGGAACTCAGGCACCAAGACAAAAATGCAACAACCCCTGCCCTCAAGAAGCTTACATTCCACCAGGGCAGCTAACAGATGTTAGTACATAGAAAAAAAATCTATTCAGGGTAAATAAAGGTAACGTGAAGGAAGGGAGACACTACCATCCAATAGGGTAAAGCAAAAAACAGGGAGAGACTTAACTTTTGCATTTGTGTCCCTAGAACTTAGTACAGTGCATGGCACATAATAAGAACCTAAGAAATATTTTTTGGGGACAGCTAGGTGGCGCAGCAGATAGAGTACGGGCTCGGGAGTCAGGAGGACCTGAGTTCAAATTTGACCTCAGACATATAACACTCACTAGCTGTGTGACTCTGGGCAAGTCACTTAATCCCAAATGCCTCACCAAAAAAAAAAAATATATATATATATATTTTCATTCATTCAAAAATTCACATAGCCAGAAAATTATTGCTAAAATTCCAATCGTCCTGCATTCACTAGCATTCTGCTGATTTGGTCAAAAGAAGCAGTGTCCTCTTCTAAAGCAGAGAAAACACCAATTTCCTTGTTATGAGGCATCTGAGAATACACAGCAAGTCAAACAGAAAAATGTTCCCTCTCGATGTTTGGAGAGGCAGTGCCATAGTTTCTTTTGTGATGACATATTTTTGAAATACGTACCCTCTAGAGTGAAAATCTTTCCCAAAAAAATCACTATATTCAATTTTGTTTGTGCAGCCGAGGAAGAGTTCAAGTTAAATATTCATCTTTGCTTCCAGCCTTTACAGTATGTTGTCATCCGGGGAATGGGTTTTGAGAGGCTTGATCTGCCACCCCTGGTTCCACTGCCACATACTTTCTTTCATCTGCCTACAGTTCATTATTTATTTGCTCCTATCATTCATTCAACATACCCAGGGAGCACATTTGCTGAGATCCTCGGCTTCACACTACCACCAGGCCTGCAAGTTCCTCCAATCTCTAATTATCTCCGGGACGTTGCATCCTCCGAGATTGCCTTTCATCTGCCTGGCATTTATCTTTCATGTGCACAATTGTCTGGATGTTGTCTCCCCCATTAGAATGTGAGTTTCTTAAGGTCAGGGATCATGTTTTTGCCTTTTTTCTCAACTCCAGAATTTGGTACAGTATATGGCAAACAGGAAGTGCTTAACAAATTAATAAATGTTTGTTGACTGACTGGTCTTCATCTTTGGTACCCATAATTACCATCCTAGGCACAAACTCACCTCATGTGCTCCCTCCCTCCCCTTATCCCTATCTAATTTAGCCCCATCCCTATACAGGCCAACTCCATTGCTATCATCCTTCTGTTGTGTTCTATGGAACATAGAGTCTGTTCTAAGTAAACCTTCCAAGATCCTCCACCTTGTCAATAGACCATCTTTTCACTCTATGAACCTATCTGAAAATGAAAACTAGTTTTCTCCTAGTGACAACGTGTACCTTGCCATACTATTCAAGGGAAGTTATTTCTCCCACTTAACACACTCCCCACACCAGCCTCGGTCTCCTGTTCCCTTCCACTCACCAAAAAGAAGTTGAATTAGATCTCCCTTATCTGTCACTTCTTCACAAATACTGACATACTCCCTTAACAACATCTTCTCTTTTGAAGCCTGTGTCACGGACAGATAAGTGGTGCCCTGGAAAGACAGCGAGGCTTGGAGTCAGGAAGCCTTGAGTTCAAATCTGGCCTCAGGCACTTACTAGCTGTTGGACCCTAGGCAAGACACTTAACTTCTATTTGCCTCAGGTTCTTCAACTGAAAAATGGGGATAATAATAGCATCTACCTCAGAGGGTTGTTGTGGGGATCAAGTGAGATAATATTTGTAAAGTGCCTGGCACAAAGCAGGTACTTGGACCACTTATACTTTATGTTGTCATCTACTGACCTCCAGAACACTCTCTCCCTTTCTAAGTGACTTTAGCACCTAACTCATGATCTTTCCCACTCGATACCTTCCCTTCATCCACAGTGACTTCAATATCTCATTGACTATATCATCACTAAACTACTCTTTCAGAAACCTGACCCTGTAGTTTCTTTACCTCCAGAGCACTTATCTCCATTCCACATTGGACTTCCACTGGAATGGCCTCATCTTGGACCCTTTCAAAGGGACAAATAAAACGATTTATATGGAAATGTGTACACAGACAAAATAGATACAGATAAGACATAAAGTAGGGTGTTTTGGAAGGGGTGAAAGGAAGCCACTAGTCCAGAGTGGAGGGACCTGTGGCTTCGAAGTCTCATGTGGCCCTGCAGGTTCCCTACCCTTGGACTAGTAACTAGAGATTCAGGAAAGTCCTCACGTAGGAGGTAACACTGGAGGGGAGCTTTGAACAAACCTGATTCTAATATTCTAAGAGGCATACATGAAGAGAAACTTCATTTCAGGAAAAGGGGATAGACAGTATGGGCCAAGCTCAGAGACAGGAGAGGGAATGTCATTTATACTAGTAGGCAGGCCATTTGGACAACAGGGTATGTGAAGGGGGGAAATGTATCATAAGGCTGAAAAGGTAGGTTGGTACCAGATGGCAGAGGGCTTTGAATGACAAACAGAGCAGTTTACATTGGATTCTAGAGGCAATAGGGAGTCAATGGAACTTTTTGAGCAGGGCATGGCATGACCAAATGCTGAAAGGGATACCAAAGAAAGGATAATATAGGATTCTTCACAGGGGAGTGGGGCCAGCTAGTCGATAAACATCTAATAATCACCTGCTGTCTGCCAGCAGCTGTGGTAAGCTCTGAGGATACAAAGGCACAAGCTGTCCCTGCCCTTAAGGAGCTCACAATCTAAAGGTCAAAGAAGACTCAAGTTACGGCTTTTCTAAATGAAAAATGAAGATACCATTGATATAAATAGTAGATAGGGAAAGTCTGGGTTTTGTTGTAGATGTGTAGAGTTTGAGGTGGAGACAAACATTGCAGCACAGGTCTACTAGAATGCTGGAGATTTAGGACTTGAGTTTGGGGGACCTAATAAGGATTAGAAAATAAATTTATGGGAGGCAGCTAGGTGGCACAGTGAATAGAGCTCTGGCCTAGGAGTCAGGAGGGCCTGAGTTCAAATCCAGCCTCAGACACTTAACACTTACTAACTGTGTGACCTTGGGCAAATCACGTAACCCTGAACGCCTCACCAAAGAACAAAAACAAAATAAATAAATAAATAAATAAATTTATGAATTATCCAAATAGAGAAGATAGTTGAAGCCATGGAAGTAGGTCAATGGTCTTAAAAAAGGAAATGTGAAAAAAGAAAAATAGAGATCCTATAATGAAGATTCGGAGAAAACCCAAAATTAGGAAATAAGAAGAAGAGGGTCCAGCAAAGGAAACAGAATAAGAGTTATCCTATCCTTAAAGAAATAAAGAAAAGAGGGTAGTGCCTTGCTGTAGAAACCAACAGAGAAGAGAATTTCTAGGAGAAGGGTTAGTCCCTATGGTGTCAAATGCTGCAAAGAAATCGAAGAGACTGAGTACAGGGAACAGGCCATGGGGCTTTGCAATTAGAAAGTTATTTCATCAATAAAACACCATTTGTTTTTTTCTCACAAAATTTTTTTTCTTGTTGTTTTCTACTATGTAGGATTTAGCAACTAGGTGGCACAATGGATAGAGTTTCAGGCTTGGAGTCAGAAGACCTGAGTTCAAATCTGGCCTCAGACACTAGCTGTGTGACCCTGGGCAAGTCACTTAACCCTGTTTGCCTCAGCGCTCTCATCTGTAAAATGAGTTTGAGAAGGAAATGGCAAACCACTCCCATATGGTTGTCAAGAAAATCCCAAATGAGATCACAGAGAGTCAGACACAACTGAAATAACTGAACAACAACAGCATGTAGGACCCAAAGATATAAAAATATAGAATTGTTCTAAGAACACCGAACAACACAAGAAGAAGAATGATGCAGCCAGGTGTGGTGGCTCATGCCTCTCATCTTTGCTGCTGCTAAGGAGGCTGAGGTTGGTAGATCAAACCTTGAGCTCAGAAGTTCTGAGATACAGTAGGGCTAAAGCCTATGAAGTGCCCATATCAAGTCCAGCACCAGTATGGTAAGCCCCAGGAGCAGGGACGTCACCAGGCTGTCTGAAGAGGCGTGAACTGGCCCAGGTTGGAAAAAATTCAGCCCCTCAAGGCTTCCGTGATCATCAGTAGTGGGACTGGGTCCATGAGTATCTAACCTCATACTTCCAACTTGGCAAGATTAGGAAACCTAGTCTCTCCATCCTCCAAAAATATGATGTTTAGATTCTATCCCACTTGCCTGCAAAGAACAACCTGACACACTAGGAAACTGCCAGATGTAGATGATGATTTGTTAATAGCCGTCAATAATTATGTACGTAGGTACGCTGATACCACTTTCTATGGGACAAGCCTTCATGTCAGGGCTTCCCCGATGTTGTTCTCATATCCTGAGGTCTTGGTTTATTTGGAGGAGTTGTCTGAACTTATAGGTGAAATAACTTAAAATCCATAGGAAGAAAAATGTTGAAATGTTTAAAAATTTATGTTTATATCCAGCCAAAGCAATCTCTGAGATAATATAGCAAACATTTTTCAAACATTATTGAAATGATAGCTCATCTAGCTAGAAGTTACACATAAACAGTGGAAATCAACAATTTGATCAACATTTCTTAAATACTAAAAAACAAGTCTTTCACCCAAAAGTTATCTATTAGTAAACAAACTTGAGACAACTCTTTCCAATAAGAGATATGTCTCCACCTCAGACTCAAATTTCCTAACAAGCAACACCGCAAAGGCAGACTTTTAAGAGAAATAAGCATTTATTTTAAAAATTAAAGTTGGAGTGGGTTTGGGGGTTTATTTTTATATTCTGTTTTTGTTTGTTTAGCACATGCTGAAACAATCTTGAAAGAATCTTTGGTACTGGAAGCTAAATAGCTTTCAAAGTGGAGTAATTGTAGTTTTTTAAACTTAAACTTAAAATTTATTTTTTAAACTTTTACATCATAGCCATTTTCTCCCCCTACTTTAGTTCCCTCCTTCCTCATCGAGCCCTCTCTTGTAGCAAAGAAAAACCATCTGACCCGGCAAGCTGGTCCACCCGCTCAGGACATATAACATTCATTACATTTCTACTTTTATGCATGTTTATCATCTGTCCTTGGAAACAAAGGACAGCATGGTTCAATGGCTCAGCAAAAAGAGTGCTAGATTTTTGATCAAAGGACCTAAGTTCAAATCCCACCTTTATGGCTTTGGGCCACTTTCTGTCTTTATGAGCTTGGGAAAGTCCCTTAACCTCTCTTGAAGCACGGTTTCCTCACTTTTAACATGAGGGAGACTGGATGACCTCTAAGGTCTCCTGCAGCTCTACGTCTATGAACCTATGAAATTTTTTTTAAAAAATCATTCAATTCGACTCGTGATGGAAGATGCTGTCCGCATCCAGAAAAAGAACTATGGAGTCTGAATGCAGATCGAAGCACATGATTTGATCTTTCTTTTTTTTTTTCTCTTCTGTTTTGTTTTGTTTCTTCTTTCTCATGGTTTCTCCCATCGGTTCTAATTCTTTTTTACAACATAACTAATGTGAAAATAGTTTCAAGATGAATGTATACATAAAGCCTATATCAGATTGCACACTGTCTTGGGGCGGGGGGAGGGGAGAGATGGGGAGAAAATTTGGAGCTCAAAATCTTATGGAAGTGAATGTTGAAAACTAAAAATAAATAAATTAATTTAAAAAAAATTCAATTCAATAAACATTTATTAAGTGCCTACTATGTGCCAGACACTGTGCTGGGGATGCAAAAAGAAACAAAAGGCAGTCCTGCCCTCAAGGAGTTTACAATTTAATGGATTGTAAAGGCATTAAAATAAACACATAAATAGGGGCAGCTAGGTGGCACAGTGGATAGAGCACTGGCCCTGGATTCAGGAGGACCTGAGTTCAAATCTGGCCTCAGACACATAACACTTACTAGCTGTGTGACCCTGGGCAAGTCACTTAACCCCCATTGCCCAAAACAAAAAAAATAAATAAATAAACACATAAATAAATGCAAGGTAATTTTGGGTAGGTGAAGGGAATTAGCCTAGGAGGATCAGGAAAGGGATCATATAAAAAGTGGAATTTGCACTGAAAAACAAGGGATTCTGAGAAGCAAAGATGGGAAGGGCATATATTCCAAGCATGGGGGTCAATCAGTGCAAAGGCGACATGAAGCATCATATATGAGGAATAGCAAGAAGTGTGAAGTGCATATAGTACTTTATGTCCAATAAGCAGTTGAATTTACAAAACTGAAGCTCAGGAGAGAGACTAAAGCCACATGCATAGTTCCGGGAATTATCAGCATAGAGATGATGATTAAAACGGAGCAGATGATGTCATCAAGTAATAGAGTATAGAGAAAAAGGGTGAGGATGTAGGAAAGAACCTTGGGTGACACCCATGGTTAGGGAGCAAGATGTAGATGATGAATCCACAAAGGAGAATGAGGTGAGGTCAGACAAGTAGGAAGAGAAGTCACAGACAGCAATGTCAGAAAAACCCAGAGGGAAGGAAACATCAAGGAGAGGCTGGTCAGTAGTGTCAAATGCTTCAGAGAGGATGAGAAGGATGAGGACTTGAGAAAAGGGCATCATATTTGGCAATTAAGAGATCAATGGTAACTTTGGAGAGCAGTTTCAATTGAATGATGAGGCTGGAAGCCAGACTGCAAAAGGCTGAGAAACAAGAGATGTGAGAGGAAGTCGATAGCTCTTTCCAGGAAAAAGGGAAGAGATATAAGACAATAACTTGAGGGGATAACAGGATCTAGTGAGTATTCTTCTAAGGTTAAAGACTGTGTGTGTGTGTGTGTGTGTGTGTGTGTGTGTGTGTGTGTGTGTGTGTGTGTGTGTGTGTGTGTAGATATTTAGGTAGGTAGGTAGGTAGATGGTAGGGAAGGAGTCATCATATAGGATGAGATGAAAGAAGAGAAAGGAAAATGATTATGAAGACAATGCCTAGATAAGTCAGGTATGGGAACAAAGGTACATGTGCTGACTAATGTGGAATTATGTTTTACATGATTGCATATAATCTATATCAAACTGCTTACTATTTTAGGGAGGAGGGAGAAAAGGAGAGAGGGAAAAATTTGAAACAAAAATTTTTTTAAAGGAACATTAAAAATTGTCTTTATATGTAATTGGAAAAAATACTTTTTTTTAGAGTACTTGTAGACAGCTTGGCCTTGGCAAGGAAAGACTGGAGTAAAGGAAGAGAGAATGGAGATGATCACATAGGATTTCAAGATGTGTAAGATCTGAAAAAAAGTACCTAAAGTAGATGGTACCTATTTTCTCTGAGAGGGTAGAGATGGGACTCAGTGTAGGAGGAAGGAGAAGAAAAAGGAAGGTTTGGAATAGCCCCTGTAGAAGGAAAATCTCCCTTTTGCTCTCACTGAGACTGCTACCTCAGCCCCTCCTTACTTTACTCAGAATATCAGACGTCTTCTGACTTCACTTGCTTTTCCTGCCTGAGCCTGACCCCTCAGTTTGCCATTTCAAGAAAGCTTTTACAAGCAATCTAGAAACTCACCTTCATCACAGAGATGATTGTAGGTATTGAATGATAATTATTCAGCTTTATTTCCAATTGTAGCTAGTCTCCAGTTCAATCTCCCTAAGTGCCACCTAGAATAAAAAAGAGCAAATGCAGAAACTAAGAACTAAGAAGTTTTTTTTCTTGGGGCCCCTTAACCTTGAAGGGAGAAAGATCCAAGACCACTTCCCCTTAGAGCATCGTCTCTTACCAATGATCATCAGTAAAGGAGCCAAGCCACCATAATGAAGGCAAAAAAAAAAAAGACACAAAGAGTTTTGGGCAAAGTTAACTCAGGCCTTTTTGAGGATGTGTCCAGTTTCAGCTCTGCATCCAACTGAACGAGGCTTCTTCTAACCATGTAGTAGCAAACCAGGCCTGGAATGTCTATGCATATTCCATAATCTTTACAAGGCATTTCACAACTCTCCCTGAGTCATGCTTTCTAGCCTCTCTGCACGAGAAGATGCCACAAGAAGCCCTCTCTTCACCCCTTCTCACTTGATCATTAGACAAATCTAGTCACTTAGAAACTGAAGTTTACTATGAGTGGGAATATCCATACTGTTTTCCATATTTCATATTTGAAACTATTGAATGTCTAAGACAACGAAATGAAATGTCAACTCACACATAGAATCAGAAGCAAAAAGAAGCTTAGGGGATCTTGTCCAACCCCCTCATTTTATAGACAATGAAAAAAAGACCTAAATAATTGACTTTTTCAAGTTCACATAGGAAGTAAATTGTGGCAACAGGATTTGAACCCAGGTCCTCTCATTCCAAATCCATTCCAAATCTAAATAGCACTGTAGCACACTGAGTTAAGTAAAATATGGAGTACCAGATACAGATCTGTAAAAGCAAGAGGATCTCTACAACAGTGCTATTATTTCTTAACACAATGGAAGAGGTATAACCCAGAGGATTGGACTGAGAAATGGGCATCTATAATTAATCTATAATTAATTGCTTGTTTCCACCCAACGCAAGCAATACAGTAAATTAGAAAGAGTACTAGATTTGGAATCGGGAGGATCTGGCTTTGAATCCCAATTCTAACACTCTGCAATTATATGCCTGTGGACAAGTGTAACTCTGGAGCTCCTCAGCTCCAGCCTCTAGCAGGTTCACTCTGGATCCAGGCAGACAGAAGAACAGCAGCAGAGACATGATAAGGGGTTAATTTACTTTATTCTTCCCATTGGTGGCAAGTTGAGAGGCGGTAGGGGAGCTCAGCTCCTACAGCATCCTCCTAATTACTCTTCTCAATGACAGCAGGTCAAGACAGGCACAGCTTTCCACTTCCACATTCCACATTCACTGACCAGTGCTCATTTGATTTCTAGATAAACAGATAAAGAAAGCAACATGCCAACCATGAGCTCCTGGCACAAGCGCAGTGGGGGTGTTTACGGGCTAAACTCAAATGTTTACTTTAACTTGGTCATATAATGATATGTCAGCATACGGCAGGTGCAGTGACGTTGTTTATGGCCATGGATCCTGGGAACTAGTATCAAATTGGATCCATGCCACCTTACATATAGCAAATCACTTAAACTTCCTTGATCCTCAGTTTCCTTCTCTGTAATATGGAAATTGTGATGTTGTTCTACCTATCACACAGTTGTGAGAGAAGTGCTTTGTAAAGCTTACAGCTATACAAATTTGAGTTATCATTGAAGGTTCACCCACTCACACTTTATAGGAGTGGGAGGAGATGAGATTTAGAAGGTGAAAATCTGTTGGTAACTGAAATTGTTTTGCCTTCTAATAAGGAGACACTCTGAGGTTCCAGGACAAAGATATAAAGTACAAGACTAGAGTGAGCTGGTTCAGTATCTCCCCACAAGTCTCCCCCTCCATCACTCAGCTGACATTAAGCAGAACGTCATTGTCCACGGACCCTCAATGACTCTTCTGTTCCAGTGGCTTGTATCTTAGCCTCTGCTCCTACCTCCTCACTTCTTATGGTTTGACATATGGTTTGACCCCTCTCCCATCTTTGGGTTCTATTTTTGGTGCAACATCTCTCTCTATAACTCTCCTCTCAAGCTGTCACTCAGCCTTGTCCTACCTCACAAGCTATGTCTCCAGGCATACTCTGTCCTGGACTCCCTCGAGATTCTACCTTCAGCCCATCATTAATCCAACTTCTACCTTCTGATGATATTTTCCAGGATCCCTCTTGAGTTACTCTGACTGATAGTCTATTCCACCAGACCACATTTCTCTCTCTCTCTCTCTCTCTCTCTCTCTCCCCCCCCCTCTCTCCCCCCCTGTCTCCCTCCCTCCCTCCCTCCCTCTTTCTCTCTCTCTCTCATTCTTGTTAACTTCAGGACATACCCGAGAGTCTGAACCTATGTAAGAGGTAGACAGCCTCTACTCAATTTAATGGAACTTGCCCATCCCCCAGATACTATGAATAGAGCCTAGCTATTCCAGCCAAAAAAGTCAAGATGATTAAGGGTTCTGGCACAGAGCCAGCTGAAAGAAATTTCTCTTACATTATAGCTGATGCCAGGTCCTCATCAACTGGTACCCCAGCCAAAAAAACAGCTAGCCTAGAACTATACCAACCACTACCTTCTCCTTCTAGCTCTTCTAATACTGGTAATTTGATTGGCTGCCCCTGTTCTAAACACACACACACAAAATAATCACACCCATGATATCATTCCCTTTGGCTTCCTCTGAGATTTTACTTTTGTAACTTCAGTCTCTTACTCTAGAGGTTCTTTCCTCTTGATCTTAAAAAAAAAAATCAAGTCTCCTTTCAGAAGAAAAAAATATCCTTCGCTCAGGTCTACTACCCTTTAAAGTTACCATATAAGCTTTCTCCTCCCTTTCACTGTCAAATTTCTTACATTGCCTTACCACCACTACCACCAAATCTCTGATTCCAGTCTTAAACTCTGTCCTGAATGGAAGACCTTCCCCCATTTCTAACTATTCATGAAACACGTCTGCATGAATGTCACACAAGCACACCAAATTAAACATGTTCAAAACCAAATTTACCACCTTTTCCTAAAAGTCTTATCACCTTTATATTTGCCTATTCCAATAGTACCTTCAGGCTTGAAACATCATTCATCTTTAGATCCTTATTCCCCCCATAGAATCGATCATTTGACACTTCCTGTCAATTCTCCCTTTGCAATATTTCTTGTATCCATCCCCTCCTTTGCATTCCTACCACTATGACCCTAGTTTGGGCTCATATTACCTCTTCTCCTTCAGGGGTGGGGAACTTGAGGCCTCAAGGCCACAGGTGGCCCTCTAGGTCCTCAAGTGTGGCCCTTTGACTGAATCTAAACTTCACAGAACAAATCCTTTTAGTAAGGTTCCCCACCAAAAAAAAATTTTTTTTAAAAAGGTTTCTTTTCCCCCCTCACTTCCCCCCCCACCTAGATTATAGTAAGCCCTTTTCCATGGGTCTCACCATTTCCTGTCTTCCACCTCCAACATATCCTACATATTACTGTCAAATTATTCTTCCTGGGGCCGCTAGGTGGCACAGTGGATAGAGCACTGGCCCTAAATTCAGGAGGACCTAGGTTCAAATCCAGCCTCAGACCAACACTTGACACTAGCTGTGTGACCCTCGTCAAGTCACTTAACCCCAATTGCCTAAAAAAAAAAAAACAACACAAATTATTCTTCCTAATGCATAGGTCAGCTCAAAAGCCTTCAGTAGCTGTTTGTTGTCCTAATGGATATAGTCCAAACTCCTAAGTTTGGCATCTAAGACATTCCATGACCTAACCCCAATCTACTCTTCTAGTCATATCCTGGGATATATTGATAAACTGGCTCTTGGGGGATATATATATATGTATATGTGTGTGTGTATGTGTGTGTGTATGTATATATGTACATTTGTATGTATGTATAGATATACACATAAATCATACTAAATTTATACTATGCCATATACATATGACATACTGAGTTTAATCTTCATTATAAATATTTTCTCTATCACTTTCTTAACTCCAGACCATAAAAAAAATGAATCAAACCCTGATTTTTAGCATTTCCCAGTTTCTAAGGTATAAATGCTCACAGTAAAAATGTATCAGCTCTCTTAAGCCAGTTTGAGCGGCCTCCAGCATACCCCTACTTATATCCCACTCTTGCCTTTCAAGGGAAGTAACTAAAATTCCAACCAAACTGGACTTTCCAATACCAGATGTACCTTCACTCATTCTCCCTGGCTCACTGATCAAGGTGGGGAAGTTGAAATACTTCTTGCTCCCCACTGCCACTTCCAGGTTCTCCCCCACCTCCATCACTCAGTAACCTCTCTTCCTTTAAGGTTCATGCTATTCATATCTACCAACCAATCAAAATCCTCATAGGTGTAGTCTACAGACCCAAAGATCACTCCCCTTCCTTCCCCAATCAGTTTGGTGCCTGGCTCACAATATTTCTCTCCTTCCAACTCCTGCCTTCATCCTAGGGGACTTCAACATGCATATTGACTCTCCCTCAAACTACTCACTTCCCATGAGCTACTCCTTCATCTCACCTTGGTCACATAGAAAGATGGGGGACACAGTTAATAGAGCACCGGACCTAAATTCAAGACTTGATTTCAAATCCTTCCTCTAACATTTACTGTGTGACCATGGGCAAAGTCACTTAAGAGCTCTAGGCCTCAGTCTCCCCATTTGTAAAAACAGGGGGTTCAAATAGATAGTCTCTACAATCCCTTTCAATTCAAAATCCATAATTCTATGATCATCTCTGAGCCTCAGTTACTCATGTATAAAATGGAAAGCTTTGACAAGAAGGCCTTTAAGGTCCTTTCTCATCATAAATCTAAGATCCTTCCATCATGTGGCCAGGTAGCTGGAATTTGATTAGGTAGCAGTCATTTATTACATGCGGAACCCTGTGCAAGTCAATTATTCTCACTGAGTCCCAGGTTCACCTGTGAAACACAGATAATGATTGTTGCAGCCTCTCCATGACAATGTAAGAAATAAATCAGATAAAGTGCATAAAGTCTTCATAAACTTCAAAGTGCTATAGGGGTCAGTTGTTATTGTGTTTTAGGGCAAAATTTCTCATTTGCTATTCAATGTGCAATTTCTTCTAAGCCTGGGGGCACATTTCTGAACTGCAGGCATCCTACAGTGAAAAGCATTTGAAAGCTCTATGTGGAAAACATTCAATTTGGAGAAAAGACAGATTCATGGAGAACTTTCCATGGAGGCCACCATCTAGAATGCTCACCTCCTTCTCCATCTGCTTTTGGGAGAGGTGATCATGGTTAAGTGACTTGCCCAGGGTCACACAGCTAGTAACTGTCAAGTGTCTGAGGGCAGATTTGAACTCAGGTCCTCCTGACTTCAGGGTTGGTGCTCTATCCACTGTGCCACCTAGCTGCCCCTCTTCTCCATCCCCTTAAAAATACCAATCGAGGGCAGCTAGGTGGCACGGTGGATAGAGCACCAACCTTGAAGTCAGGAGGACCTGAGTTCAAATTCGGCCTCAGACCAAACACTTGACAATTACTAGCTGTGTGACCCTGGGCAAGTCACTTAACCCCAATCCCCTTAAAAAAAAAAGGGAAAAAAATACCAACAAAGTTCCACCTCCTCCTATAAAGCCTACCTTAATTTCCTCCAGCCGGATGGGTTCTCTTCTGAGCTTATAGCAATTTGTTCTTTTCAATGTGCTTACCTTATTCAGCCTTATTTGTGGCTATGTCTTATTGCCTAATAAACTGTCAGTTCTGTGAAAATTAGTCAAAGATTAGTTCTAAAATCATCACAATCTTATAATGACTTGTTGAGTAGATGATTAATTCGGGAGAAGGAAGTCAATCAATCAACACTTATTAAGTACCTACTATGTGTCAGGCACTATGCTAAGCTCTAGAAGCAGTCTTGATTTGGTTTATAGTAGCAAGGATATAGATTTCATTATTACATACTGTCCAAAAATGTATAAAGTCCTCTCCAATACTGTGACATTTGATTCTCACAAGGTTATGCTGGCACTAGCAAACCCCATGTTGTACTGTGTCTGTTGTCTGAGGACAGGTCCTCAGCCTACTTAGGTGCAGAGAAGTTCATCACTAGAAGGCTGGCCCCCGAGCTGTGACTTTTTGGGGCCAGAGCAAGCAATACTTATTGATTAAGGTAGAGGGATTATGTCATCTGCTTTAATGGAGCGATTATCAACACCCAAGAAAATGCTCATCTTCTGAAATACTGAAGCATGCTGTTTAAGGAACCAGTGTTGAAACGACGTGTCATACAGTTCGTTTTTGTGCAAAGTTGTGGTTGTCTGGTTTGTCCTTTGTTCTCAAAGAGGACCATGACATCAGGGAGATGATGATATGACTTGCAATTGAATTTGATTTAAGTGAGGGAGGGCTGTGCAAAGTCACCAGCCTCACTTTCTCCTCCAGAGACATTTGGTCCAGTGGCTAGACATAGATCAGGACAACTGGAGATGGCCCAGGATGTGGTGGGAGACCTTGGCCTTTTTAAGCTAAGGTCTTTTCAAGTTCTCACTTTGAGTGAGGCAACTCCCATTCAGTGAATAGGCCTCTTTAAGAATTGAGTCAAGGGATGGCCCCTTTAATAATTCCAAAGAAAATGAAACTGGGAGGGGAAGACCCTGGGCAAAAGAGAAACAGTTGCTATTTACATTAAATCTGAGTCTGGAGGGCCCAAAAAAGAACCATTAAGTGGTGGGCGGGGTGAGGCAGATTAGGGCAGAGCTGGAAGAGGCAAGGTGAGGTGCTGAGTTGCCCAAGTGGGAACTGGACACCTGGGTCCCCAATTGTGGTTTCTCCTTCATTCTCAAAGAGCACCATGACATCAAGAAGATGATGACATGACTTGCAATTAAATTTGACTTCAGTGAGGGAGGGTTGTACAAAGTCACCAGCCTCACTTTCTCACTAGGAATCCTGCCCACTCCTATTGGTGTTACTATAAACCTTGACTGAAAGAATTTGAGTTCGTGAATTCATTCCAGGCAGACGGCACCCTCTACCTTGACATTTCAGAGTTCTCAGCAACCCCAAACTGCATCATCGCGGTTCCCAGCACCCCAGACTGTATCAGTTGGAATACATGAGCTTACCCAGAAAGAGTGCCTGATGTGAGGGGTACTCTTGAGTTCATGTGACCACGTAGACCACAGCTCATTTCCACTGTCAGACTGTAGACTTAATGAAGGTTCCATGCCACTGGTTGTCTGTTCTAACTGAAGAATTCTTGAACACTCAGGATGCCAAAAGAAAGAATTATTGCCTCAGTAGATGGGGCACTGGGCTGCATGCCAGGGAGACTTGGATTCAAGTTCTGCTTACAACAGACTGCCTGTCTGATTCTGGTTTGAGCTACAGTCTCCTTTTGGGAAGAAGAGTGGCACCTTGCCCTGGGCCATCTCCAGCTGTCCTGATCAATATCTGGCCACTGGACCCAGATGGCTCTTGTGCAAAATATTACAACCAGCGTTAGGCCATACCTGGGTTGAAATCCTGGCTCTGCCATTTATCACTATGTGACTCTGGGCAAATCATTTAACTTCTCTGAGGCCCAGTTTTCTCATCAGCAAAACAGAGATAATAATACCTCTGGTATCTACCTCATAGGATGATGGTAAGGCTCAAATGAGATGGGTGGAAAGCATTTTGAAAACCTTAAGGTGCCACATCATTTTCAGCTGTAATCGTTGACAGCACTACTCATGATTTGTGCAAAGTTGTGGTTGTGTGGTTTGTCCTTAGTTCTCAGAGAGGACCATGACATCACAGTGTTTTTCACATCTACTCTGCATGATTCCTCTTTGCCAAAAATGAAAACCTGGATGGAAAGAAAGGCTTCTATAAAATCAATATGCTGTACTTTACTTCTATAATTGGTAGTATTAGCAGGAGGGAAAGAAAAAAAAGTTCACGTCTGCTGATGGCATTTCCTTACGACAAGCAGTGCAGGAAATTACCTGAGATTATTCTGACAATTGCCGATTAAATCAATCAACACGTGTGGACTGGGTCCTTGCACTACTTCAGACACAGTCACAGCCTTGGGGAGCCTTCTGTTGCTTTGCTGCAGGCAGCTAGGTTGCAGATTTCCTTTCAGCTATTAAAGAATATGTAGGGGTGTGGAAAGAATATATATATATATATATTATATATATATATATAGGAATTACTGGTGGCATGGATCTGTTTGCTGCTAACTTCTTCTACCGTCATCACCCAAGAGCACAAGGTAGAATAGGTGAGGCTTCTCGACAGTTGATGTATTCCAGTTGATGTATAGGCAGACTGTCTACTCTTCATAATGAGTTATCATGCCAACAACACCCGGTCCGGCTTGGATAAGTCATTTCTGGGCCTCAATTTCCTTCTAGGATCTTTTCCAACTCTATAACTCATGATCTCATTCTTCACCTGATCACTGAACAACTACACTAGATATGCGTGTTCTATTTCATTCTCTATACCCTACCCAGGACCAATCACCTCTTTAGGGAATCTGTCTTGCAGTGTTGAAATTCTATAGGTCTAGTGTGGAGATTGCCTTTGAAATAAAGGGACATGTTTTATTTAGCCCTCCTCTTACCTATTCCGTATCATTCATTTTCCCAACTAGGATTTGCAGGACCACAGAATCAAACACAAGCAGACACACAGACCCTCTTTGGAGGTGATGTGACACTACTTCAATAACTTCTTGGATGTGAAATCATTATATTTGCATCAGATCCTGGAGAAGGAGGTGAGAGGGACTGTTGACCTAGCTAGATGCTTTCAGGAAATTGCCATGTTAGGGATGGGGCTGCTACCTCATCATGGAGAAAAGATTGTAAAATCATGCAACCAGTTGGCAGCAGAGACACAGACCTCAGTCCCAAGCCCACCCTGTTATGGCTAGTTTCTCAGTAGGGCCAGGTGATCATCATCAGCCTTTGATTGGTGAGGATTCTTCCTTCCATGGCCTAACAAGATTCTGAAATAATAGAAATGACCCTATTCTCTATTATGTGCAAAGGTGGGGCTTCAAGACTGGAGAGGGGAATGAGGAGAGAAGACCAAGGGAAGAGGTGGGATTTACCCCCCTAAACTTAGATGCAGTTGATACTTACCTACAAGGAGCAATATCAGAGTTGATGTATTTCAAAGCTGAAAGTGACTTTAAAGGTTACCTTAAAGATTACCTAAATTTTATTTTAAGACTGGGTCTCCTATCTTGCCCAAACTAGAAATGCAGCAGCCACTCAAGTATCCAATCCCACTACTGATCAGCACAGGAGCTTTGGCCTGCCCTGTTTCTGACTTAGGCTAGCAAATTGGTGCTCCCTTCCCCACCACCACCTCCCCACAAGCGTTCACCATACTGGTGCCGGACCTGGGTGTGTTTACCCGACTGACTTAGCCTACTGCAGCTCAAACTTCCTAGGCTTACATGACCCCACAGCCTCAGCCTCACCAGGAGCCAGAACTAGAAGCAGGCATAGCCACTGTGCAGGGTCTCATTCCCTTATTTTAGAGGTGAAGGAACTGAGGCTCAGAAAATATAAACAACTTATTCAACATAATGCAGTTGGTGGCTGAGCTTAAGACTAGAGGCCCTGCCCTCCAGTTTTATCCAATATTCTTCCTACTCTACCACAGCTGCCTCCTGATTTATTTGGTAAAGTTCTCCACACTTTCTCTCATGTACAATCATAGGAGTAGGATAGAAGGTTGATGGAAGCAACTCCTTTACTGTCCCAGTGCTCAATTCTAGGACATCCTAACTCATTTAGCAAATATTTAAGTACTTGCAAATGTACACAGCCACTGAGCTAGGCACTGGGAGAGAGAACTGATAAAGCAGTCTACCATCATGGAGCTCACAGTCTAGTAAAGCGTAAGAAACTAACACAGATAATTCTAATACATGCATTTTTACACTTACCAAAAAAATGCTATATATGTTCTGAGGGTCATTATTGACAGAAGAGGTGAAGAGGGTAGGCTTCATGGAGAAAATGACATTTGAGTTGGACTTCAAAGGATCAATACAAATCCAATATGCCGAAAGAATGAAAGAAAGTATACTAGGCATAGGTATAAAAAAAGGCATGGGGAGGTCAGGGCAGTCTATTCAAGGAATAGAAAATAATCCAGTTTAGCTGAAGCATTTTGTGGAAAGCAGAAATATGAAATAAGGTTTGAAAGGTAGGTTGGTATGTAACTGTAATGATAATAATAGCTGACATTTCTACAGTAGTACCTACTATGGTGCCAGGTACTTTGCTAAGGGCTTTACAATTATTTTTTCATCCTCACAACCACCCTGGGAGATAGGTGCTATTATTATCCCCATTTTACAGATGGGGAAACTGAGGCAAAGAAAAGCAAAGTGACTTGCCCAAGGTCACACAGCTAGTAAGTGCTGGAGGCCAGATGCGAACTCTGGTCGAGGCCCAGTGCGCTCTATTCACTGTACCACCAGCTGCCCCAGAGAAGAGTATTAAATACCAGGCAATGAGCTTTATTTAACAGGCAATGAGTCACTTAAGATTTTTTAGCAAATGACTATATCTGTGCCTGAGAAAGATTTCTTCCCCAGACTATACCACACAGGGGTCCCAGAATCTCCTATCTATTTTTCCACACCCAATAACTTCAATTGTTCTTCTATCATGGCAAATGTATACTTAAAAGGATTTTTGGTACCTCTGGGACTTGTACTCACACCCTACAAATTCTGTATCCAAATAAGTTCCTTATATAGCAACCACATGCTCTTAAAAAAGATACTGTTTACAAAGGCATATTAAAAAAAAAAAAAGCTTCCTTTTCCTGAAATCAAGATTTCAGTCACCACAGCTACATACAACTCTATCTGTACTAACATTGCTACTGCATTCCCAACTAGAGGTATTAAGAAAATGGAAAAGAACAAGAGGAGATAACTGGAAAAGGAGAATAGGATAGAATTGTTGGTGGAAAGAGATGGGACAGAGTAATAGGGAAAGAGAAGGGATGAGGTACTAAGATTATACTTGTAAGCAATTCTTGTCAAGGAAAAAAAGGCAATATTTAAATGCACATTGGTCTAGACATCTTTATTTTGTGCTTCGTTTTTCAAAAGGCCTCTTTATCAAGAAAAATTCCTTCATCTCTCTCTCTCTCTGCAGGGAACAGGTGTGGAATCAACCCCATCGGGGCAGACACAGGCAGTGGTGAAACTTGGGTGGGGGGGGCCAAGAGTTGAGATCATAGAACAGCCCATTCTTGGGCTGATATCCTTTCAGAGATCACTAGGGCAATAGGAAAGAGAGGAATGGGCTGGCATAACAGACAGTGTTCCCCTAGAAAACAGTCTGTTTAGGACAGTGTTCAGAGACAGCTGAAGCCTGCTGAAGTGCAGGTGGAAGAACGCAGGAATTCAAAAAGAGACTCTAGGATCTGCAGAGTGCATGCAGCTCAGTCCAGAGTGCCTGGGAAAACAAAAGGCAAAAGAGAATAAGGCACAATGAAGGAAAAAGCTTTATTCAAACCTGGCTACGACAAAGGGAAAGGGAAACTTGCCTTTGCCCTTGGCAATAAAGGCAAAGAGCCACAAAAGGCTCGGCCATGTCTTATCCATCTCTGTAATCACACCACACCTCACCCAGCGTCTGGGCAGTCAACAAGTGGTTGCTAGATGAAATCAGTGGTTAAGAACAAAGAGAAACGTTTTTGAAGAACACACATGCAAACAGTTCCAAAGGAAAGGATGGGCTGCCACATGGGCAGGAGACTCCGGAAAAAGGGGCCAGAGGTGGAAATCAGCCAGCATAAAACCAGACACCTCCCACCGCACTTCACTCCACAGATTACTGTGAGAATCAAAGGAGACAGAGGAAAAAGGGTGCCAAGAAAAAAAAAGATGAGCTCATGGACAGGATGAAGTGTCACTGCACCCTAAGAGACAGTGAGCATGAAGGCTTGATAGGAACTGATAATACAGTGACAGAGGCATAAGCAGAGCCAAGAAAATATACCCAAACCACCCAAACAAGGAGCTCTCCTAAAGCCCAAAGAGTGGTCATCTCACTTTCACTTTAGGGCCTCCACTGGGAAAAGAACCCACAACTTCCTGAATCCACCCATTCTACTTTGGCATAAATAGACAGAGTTAGGAAGTTGTCCCTGAATATTCCAAGTACCAATATTTAGGGTGGAATGGACCTGGGCCTGTGAGTTCAGTGGTATGGGAAACTCCTGATAAGGAAACGTCCCCTATCAGCGCAGATCATCCCCTTCTCTGGAGCCTAGTCCAAGAGAAATTCCTGGGGCCCTGAAAAGTTAAGTGACTTAGCCAGGGTCACACCACCAGGAAGTTTCAGAGGTATGAGCTAAAGCCAGGTCTCCCTAACAGGAAGGTAGGCTGGCTATCCATTCACTATACCATGCTGCCTCTCAGAGGGAGGTGGACAACATGATTAAAAGCACAGGAAAACAGCTAAGATTAAGAAATTTACTTCCAATTAACTGCCTCAAAGTAATCATTTTAAATGCCACTGCTTCTTGAAAGGAAAAAAGATGGGCTAACAGACAATGACTTGTAAACTGCTAAATTAGCAACCATGTCTGCATCTAACATTAGAAATAAGAGAAAGATAACTTAGGTCTAATGATGGGGAATAAACAGGCATTAATCATATTCAGTGGGCTTTAAATCTCCCATCACTTTAATTATTAGCATTTTTCATGAAGACGTTCCAGTTCCACAAGTAAAGAACCTGAGAATTAGAAGTCATTCTATAGATAAAAAAAAAGTCTCACCGAAGGCTTTTTACTATGGGGTTTAGAGCTCAAATTATTAATACATAATAAGAAGAATAAGAAAGGCAGAAAACTTACCTTCTAGAAAAGCAAATTCATCCACAGCTTCTATTGCATTATCTATAATATAAGGTGAAAAGGAAAATAAATTGATATAGGCAGACACAGGGCACTTTAGCTCCTTGGCAACAGAACCAAAAGAAGTCCAGATCTACCCCATTCATTCCTGGAATAGTAATTTGGGGGCATACTCTCATTCCTCACCATCGCCAAGATATGAGTGAGCATAAGAAATCCTAGGGAATATTTAGTGAGGTAGGAAAAGAAGGTACCTCTCCACAAGACCAGTATAGACTCTGAACTCAAACCTGTTGCCTCTTTAGTGTGAAAGTTATGAATGGCAAGTTTAGGGGGGGAAAAAGCAGCAGCAGGGGAAGGGGAATTGGAAAATGATACGGACAAAAAATGATGAAACATGGTCTCAGCAAGTTAAGATGTTGTCACCTTAAAATGACAGTAAGACTACAAAACCCCCAAATCCAGCTACTAGATTAAAATGCAGTATCAACCATGGTACTGAGGACAGCCCTACACAAAATTTAAAAGCGGGTGAAATTTTTCTTTGATACCCCCAACCTTCTTACAGCTTTGCCACCCTTCTGCCAAGATAGTACCCTCATTTCCTAACCCACTTCGCAACCCCACTCACTCCCTAACCCAGAAACTAACAGGCTTAAAAGTGGGCATTTCAGACATGAGACCCTGTCACCCTCCCAACAGGGAGAATGAAAAACAAGCGCAATGAGACTTTACCCAGGTCCTTCCTCTGGAGAGTTTTCCTTTTCCCTTGTTGGGCACAGAAATAAGCATCTCTTGCAATTGTCTCCACAAACAGTTCCTATGGCAAAAGCAAAGAAAAGATCATATAACTGGGTCTCAGTAAGAAGAAGGGGAACTCTGCTTCTTGCTGACAAATGAAGGCAGGCAGAAGATGAGAGATAAGGAGAGGGAGGTGGTCAGTTCTAAGGCACCAATATAACCTTACTACTATTCAGCATTCCTTCCCTATTCTTACTAACTCCTTTTCTAATTCTCCATAGCAGTGGTTCCAATCTTCTCCTCTGTCCTCAAGCCCCCAAGCATACACCTAAATCCCAACATCAGCCTTCTATTTTACTGGGAAGACCGAGGCTATCAGATGGGTTGTTGTTGTTGTTCGATCATTTCAGTCACGTCTGACTCTTCATGACCCAATTTTTCAGTTTTCTTGGCAAAGACACTGGAGTGGCTTTCGATTTCCCTCTCCAGCTCTTTTTACAGATGAAGAAACTGAGGCAAACAGGATGAAGTGACTTGCCCAGGATCAAATAGCTAGGAAGTGCCTGGGGGTAGATTTGAATTCACAAAGATGAGTCTTCTTGACCCCTCACTGACCTATCAGATAGGAGTGCCTTCAAATACCCTCTACTACTCCTCAAATCTTCCCAGCATCAGTGTCCATTCTATCCTCCTCCCCTTCATTTTCAGAGGAAGATGTATTTACTTCTTACTAAGGCTGATCTTCCAACCAGTGCACTTAATCCAATCCCCTCCTGCCTCTAGGACCTTGTTCTTGGAATCATTCCTCCTCTCTCACAGATTTGCAATATCTCCCCCCCTTCTACACATACTCAAGATCTCCCCAATCCTAGAAAGCTTTCCCTTGACCCTTCCATTCCAGCCAGCATGACCTTTACTCCCCTTCAAAGTCAATCTTGATACTCTTGCAATCTGGCTTCCCACCACAGTATTCTACTGAAACTGCTCTCTCAAAGGTCACCAATGACCTCCTTGACCTCTCTGCAGGATTTGGCACTGATCACACCCTTCTTACATAAATCCCCACTCCTCTTCTTTTAGTTTCAGATACACCACATGGCCCTGATTCTCCTACTTCTCTAACCATTCCTTTGTCTCCTTCCCTGACTCCTCAACCTCTTCTCAACTCTTTAAGGGGTGGAGAGGGAGAGAGGAGGGTGCTTGATGAGGTTCTGCACTTGGCCCTCTCCTCTCTATGCTTTCTCTTTTGGCAATTTCATTTACTCAGAATTTCAGAGTTGGAAGGAATCTCTAGTCCAATCCACACCTAAAAAAGAAACCCTTCAACAACAAAATTAAATTCAAAGAGCATTTACTAGGCTACTAGGCTTCAAGTATTGCTTCTGACATATATTCCATGTGACTAGGCAAGTCACAACTTTTGAATGCCAAAAGCAACACATTTAAGAGTACTAATTGTAGAAAAGTTGCCGATAGAGGAAATATCCTCAGCAGAAATTCCCTATATGTTTGAAATCTGAAGTGCCAACGAAATTTTTTAAAAAGGAGTGGTGGTGGAGAGGGAGAAACAAGGAACTGTTTCTGGCCTTGGAGATACTGACTGAAAAAAATTAACAGTCCCTTCCTTTAAGGAGCTTATATTTTACCAGAGACTATAATATGTTCACAGCTAAGTACATAAAGCAAATACAGAGTAAGATACTCCTTCAAGTAGTCATCTAACCTCTCTTGGAAAGCTCCCAGGAGGGAGAGCCTGATACTTCTTGAAGCAATCCATTCTACTTTGGATAGTTCTAAAACTGCTAGGTTTTTCTTCACATCAAGCCTAAATTTGCATCTTTGAAACTTCTACCCAAGCTCCTAGTTTTGATCCCTGGGGCCAAAGAGAACAAGTCTAATCCCTCTTCCATTCAAATACTTGAACATAACTATCAAATCCCCCACATACACACCTTCCCTTCTCTAGACTAAACCTCTCCAATTCCTTTAAATAATTTTCACTGGACATGAACTTGAGACCACTCACCATCCTAGCTGTCCTCCTCTGGACCCTCTACTTTGTCAATGTCCTTCCTTAAAAAGTGGCACCTTGGGGAAGGTAACGGCAAACCACTCCAATATCTTTGCCAAGAAACCCCCAAATGGGGTCACAGAGTCAGACACAACTGAAAATGACTGAACAACAGAACTTAGCAGTATAGCTTCAGCTATCACAGAAAAATCACAAGTTTGTCACCTCAAGCCTTCATTTCTCTCCCAAGCTCTAGTGTCAAAAAATAAGATTCCTCTCTGGTCTAAAACCATGATCCAATGATCCTGTAAATTGCCTGCAGGACCTCACATCTCCCCAAGTGCCCCAACAGCTGCTCAAATTCGACATGCACAAAACTGAGATGACATCTTACATCTAAAATCTGGCTCCCTTCCAATTTCACTATTCCTACCAGTTGCATCATTATTTACCTAGTCTCTACTTTTCTTAATTCTTCCCTGTCCCTCACCTCACATATCCAATCAATTGCCAAGTCCTGTCTACTTAATCTTACAAACTCTTTCTCCTCTAACCCTTGCTTCCTAATCCCACTAATATGACTCTCGCACAAACCTCATTACCACCTACCTGGATTATTACTCGAGGTCTTTCCCCTTAACCTCTCCTCCCCTTCCAAGATATCCTTCACACTGCCATCAGATTCACCTTCCTTATCATGGTACACAGACCACAGATCGGGAATTAGAAGTCACCTAGAGTGGACAGGGTAAGAAACTGGCCCTGGAGTCAGAACTAGACCTAGGTTCAAATCCCAGCTCTGCTGCTTACCACCTGTGTTACCTGGGGAAAGTCTTTTCACTTCTCTGTGCCTCAGTTTCCCCTCCTGTGAAATGAGAGGATTAGAACAGATGGACTCTGAGGTCCTCTCCAGCTCTAGAAATCCAGGAACCTCCTCATTTTACAGAGGAGGAAATTAAGGCTCAAAGACATTTAAGTGATTTGCCCAGGATCACTCAGTTAATAAGTGTCTGATATGATCTTTAAACCCACTTCTTCCTAAAAGATTTTGCACCAAGTTTGTCAACTGAGCTAACAGAGCTGGTTAGGCAACTCCCCCAGCCCCACCCTCTTCCACTAAGTTCCTCCCAACCCCGCCCCTTATCCGCGTGGCCCCGCCCCTAACTCTCCAGGCCCCGCCCCTAGCTCCCAGGGCCCCGCCCACGCGCACCGCGGCTCGAGCCAGGATGAAGATGGCTTCCTGGCCCGCGAGTGTCACGTCTGGGTCCGCCTTCACCAGCGCCTTCACCCGCGCCAGGGGCAACCGCGACAAGCGGGGCCCGGCCGACGCTGCCGGGGCCTGTGGTGGAGGGGCCGCCGCCGGCGCTGCCTCTCCACTGGGGCCCTCCTCCGCCACTAGCGCCGCCGTCGGGCCGATCGTCACCGCCGCCGTGGCCGCCGCCGCCATCCCGAGCCCCAGTGCGTGCCGCGTGCGCGTTCCTCCAGTCCTAGGCGCGGGCGCACGGGTGCGCGGGCGCCTGCCCTTTTCCCGCCCTGGACCCTTGGCTCCGCCCCTCCTCGCCACGCGCCTGCCCCAGTCCCGCCCCCACCATCCCCGGGGCAGCTGCTGGGCTGTATTACCGTGTTTACTCCATGTACCTCGTGGCGGCATCAGACGAATCCTGTGCTTGTCGCCTTCTGTATCTTACAGTTCTGGGTCTCCTGGGCCCGCCTTGAGGTTCAGCCCAGGGCAGGACGCGGCAAGAGCTCGGGGAAAACTTAGTATATGGTTTGTCCCTTAAAGGATCTGTAAGAATAGATTATTTTTAGGCTCAATGAAACTTTACACGCGTGCCCAACTCAGGTTCTCTGCTTTAAGGAGTGATTGTATGTCATTAAAAACCCCCTAAATTCCTGCAGAGTCCAGAGGTCTGCATGGAAAGAAAACGTGATCAGGCCTTCAGGAAGTTGATGAGACAGATTATAGGCAACACCTGGAAATCTTTAAGCAAGTGCAAAGAAATTAAGCACAAATGGAGCCCCCTTCGGTGTTGACTAAACACAGAAAAGGTGGTGACCCTTGAGGAAATGAATTTTGAAAGCCGTTTTCTTTCTTCTCTTCTTCAACCCTCCCACTTTTCCAAATTTCCTTTCATTTTTCTACCTCCTGACTCCACCTTCTTTTGCTCTTTTCACCGTCCTTTAGCGTGGTTTGGGGGGAAAGCGCTAGATATAAAATCAGAAGACCTGGATTCTATTTGTGACCATAGAAGTGACCTTAGAAGTGACCTAGTTCCCCATCTGGGTAGAATGATTTGTAGGCACAGTGATTCTCAGGATAAACAAACAGCCCCAGAAGTTTTATCTCTAGTAATGTCAACAGGAAATCACACCTTCAGGAAACTTACTGAAAACTAGGTTTTTTACAAGAGGAGTGAACATAGGTGTGGAAATAAAAGCTGGAGTAAATAATTCACAGGAAGGGATACCAGGAAGGGGCATGAGGTGGGAAGGGATTGTTGTTGTGTCCTCCATTCTAGAAGAGGACCGTAACATTGAGAAGATGAACATATCAGTGTTGTAGAAATGTAAGAAATTGTGTGATGATATGCTGTAGGAATATTGAGGAAATGTTACTGCCTCAAAATTTTCATTAACATCTTCCATCATATTTTTTATCTATAAGGTCAGCCACAAATTGGAGGTATTTTTTTTTTAGTGTAGTCTCCATTATTGCAATAAATGCCATTTTTCAAATTTTAAATTACTTTGCTTTACTGGAAACAAAGAGGTAAAGGCCACTAGAACACCCATCCCTGAGATGTTATGATCTCCCAGCATCAAGCCTCTGATGTCCCCCTGAAGTTCCCAGGTTCCTTTTTCCCATAGCCTAGGGATAGACAGAGGGATCAGGAAATTCAAGTGAGTAAACAACCCACAGGGAATTGGTACTTAACTCATCTTCTCTCTTTCTCTCCAGTGTTCAATCAATAGAGCAGATATCCAGGGCATAGGACTATGGATTTAGAGCTGGGAGGGACCTTAGAGTCAATAGTCCATAAACATTTGTTGTTGTTCAGTACTGCCTGACTCTTGTGACCCTATGGACCATAGCATACCAGGCCCTTCTGTCCTCCACTGTCTTTTGAAATGTGTCCAAGTTCATGTTCATTGTTTCCATGACACTCTCTATCCATCTCATCCTTTGAGGTTCCCTTTTCCTTTTGCGTTCAATCTTTCCCAACATCAGAGTCTTCCGATGAGTCCCATTGTCTCATTATGTGGCCAAAGTATTTAAGCTTCAGCTTCAGGATTTGACCTTCCAGTGAACAGTCTTTAAATATTGATTGATTTGATCTCCTTGCTGTCCAAGGGATTCTCAAAAGTCTTCTCCCGCACAATTCAAAAGCGTGAATTCTGAGCTCAGCTTCCCTTATAATCCAACTCTCACAGCCATACATTATTACTAGAAAAGCCATGGCTTTGATTATATGGGCCTTTGTCAGCAAGGTGATATCTCTGCTTTTTAGTATACTGTCCAGATTTTCCATAGCTTTCCTTTCAAAGAGCAAGCATCTTTTAATTCCATTGCTACAGTCACTGACTGAAGTGATCTTTGAGCCCAAAAATATAAAGAGAGAATGATTAAACACTAAGGAAAAAGGGGAAATTTGAAAACAAGTTTATTTTGATTATAAGAAACATGCAATTAACTTAGATTTTGTTAAAATGTTTGTTTTGTGGCAGGAAAATAATTATAAAACAAGTAATAGTTATTTTTAAAAAATAAACCAAAAAATAATGAAGTCTCTCCTCAAAGAGATCCTTAAAGAACAGACTCAATCAACAAGTATTTATTAAGTACCTAGTATGTACCATGCACTGTGTTAAGCACTGGAAAGACAAAGCCAAAAATGAAACCCTTGCCCTCAAGGAGCTTATATTCTACTTGGGAAAACGACATGTATATATAAAAGTTTATATAAGATATATACAAAATTAATACAAGTTAATTGAGCAGGGAAGGCATGAACAGCTAGTGGAGATCAGGAAAAACATCATGTGGAAGGATGCACTTGAGCTTTAAAGGAAACTAGGAACTCTAAGAGGCAGGGATGAGGAGAGAGGGCATTCCAGGCAAAGGGACCAGGCCGTAAAAAGGCGAGGAGGTGAGGAATGGACTTAAATCCAATGTTCTTTATACTACATCAGAATTAAAGATAAAGCAATTATCAATATCTACAAACACTAACATAAAATTATGCTACAAGTCATAAAATGTAAGAGATGGATGGTACCTTGGAGATCATTTTGTACCACCCCCTCATTTTATAGATGAGGAAACTGAGGCCAAGAAAGCGTAACTCTTTGACCAAAGTCACATAGCTAGTTAGTGGCAAAGATTTGGAATACAGCCTGACTCCCAATGAAGTTCTCTTTCCACTACACCAAACTGCCTCTCTTATTCAATGTCCTATCCTGTATATGGATTGTGTAATTGGCCCTGAAGTACTATTAAGTGTACATATAATACATAATACAACCATTGTCTCATAATCTTGACTTCTCAGAAACTAATATGCTTGCTATAATAAACGTAAACTAGTATTTGACTAGCAACTTGGCTTGCCATTTTAGAATTAAAAAGACATTTGGGAGATGACTTGAATGTACTACATTGTAATGACTAGCCTGGCTCCATATCTGTATCATTGCAATTTCCACAGATGGGGCCATTTAATGACCACCTGCAAGCTTAGTTCCACTTTAGGACCCAGGCCCTAGGGCCAATACAGCTCTTAAGCAGAGGAAAAGTAAAAGCCCGTAGATGCATAGGTCTGTTGGCTCAACATTGCCAGCCTTACTGCTGGTGCCACTCAAACCACATATCCTGGTCCTACTAATTGGCTTCCTTGCTTATTCCTTATGACCAAACCCCCACTTTATATCTCAAGTCCACTAAATGGGCCCATGTCTTTTTCCCTTTGCCTATATCCCTAATTTGGTACCTCCTTGGTGCCCTAATTCCTCAATCAATCAAGCAGATATTTATTAAGTGCCTACCACATGCCAGGTACTATTCTGTGTGCCAAGAAAAAAAAATGAAACCATTACATTCTAACCTCCAGAGATGGAGTCCTGTTTAACTCTCATCAATCCTCCCAAAGACAGGAATTCTAAATTCCTCAACTCTGATCTATTACCAGACTTCATTGACACTAGCTACAAGCCAAACCCCTTCCTATGATTTGTTGTCAAAATCCTCTGACATCCACCCCCTTGTCCACTGTTAGGTTCTTTTCAGATCATCTGCCCCACTCCAGCAGGTCTGTCTAGTTTCCAAGTCATGACTACTGTTAAACTGGCCTGTCTTAGCAACTGAATACTGGATTCCTCTAGAAATCTCTTAAAAGCTGTCCAGGGAATTTGTATTTGTGCCCTTTTTTCCTTTTCTTCCTTCCTTTCTTGTTTCTTTCCTTCCATCCATCCTTCCTTCTCCCCTTCTCAGTATACAGGGTATTCCAAAAGTCTTAGTGCGGTTTTAAACTCTAGTAACTTAAAACTGCACTAAGATTTTTAGAATAACCTGTATTTCCCTATAGAAAGTAAAGGCATTCAAAAATCATTCCATTAAATGCTTTTTTCAAAAATAGTAATTATAGTATCTATGTATTTGAAAGTACCATGAAGAATTTTAGCTGTGTCTGATTAAAAGCAATCTTTTTCATCTAGTCTTTTTGGTCTTCTTATTTTCTTTGTTTTTCCATAACTTCTTCCCTCCTTTCATTTTCAGTAGCTTCTGCCCTTGCAAGGAGCAGTTATCCTCTCAATATTAGGACATCCTCTGATATTTATGACCTGATGGAACCCCCTTACAACTTGCTGAAGAAGGAAAACTGGGATTCTGGAGCAAGTAGGTTTGCACAGGACTTTGCACTGTAAGATCTGTCTCCACTCCTCTAAAGGATCTCTTCCTCAAGTAGTCCTTTGTATGATGTCTCCCATGGTCCCAGGAGTACCTCCCTCCCACATAAAGGTTTAGACTCTAGACTCATATAGACTTGGTTCAGTCCTAGGGGAGACCTCGCCCTTAAAAGAGGAAATCAGGCTTTTTCTTACATTCTCCTGATCATTATGCTTCCACCCCACAGTCCCAAGGAAGATCCTAAATAAATCTTAGGTATGGGTCATATCTGAAAGGAATGAAGATTTCTTAATGTACAAAGTAGTTACTGTTTGTCCTTTATTTTCAAAGAGGACCAGTGACATCACAGGATGATGACTTGACTTGTGGGTGAATTGGATTTAAGTGGGGCAGACTTGCACAAAGTCATCAGCCTCACTCTCTCTTCCAGAGCCATTGAAGTCCAGTGGCAAGACAAAAGTCAGGACAACTAGCAATGGCCCAGGATGCAGTAGATGATTTTAATGTCTGTGATGTCAAACCAAGCTGTAAGTGTTCCACAGCACCTGCTTCAGCCTCCTTCATGACTATTGGAACAAATTGTTTTCATCCTCCCATTCTGCCAGGGGAAGTCTTCAAATACTCTGACTCAAATGAAGTAATGTTGTATACCTTGCAAACTTTAAAGGGCTACATGTTAACTATTATTCGTAAGCCTCTGAACCTCAGTTTTTCAGTCTGTTAAATGGGATGACACTTGCATTCCCTTCTTTACATGGGTATTGGGAGGGGTAAATGGAATAATGCACATAAAGTGATTTGTAATTATAGAGTGCTACAGAAAAGTGGGGAAAAAAACCTCACTGACAGGTTTGAAGCCCATCAGTTACCCTCAACCTAGTTTAGCCTGTCTGCTGAGATGATTTACTAAGGTGTGGCCCCTGTGAATGCTACAGCTTCTTGGAGCCACAGGTGAGAGTTGAGTGCCAACTAGACACCAAAGGTGAATGAGCAGTCCTGAAAAGGGCTTGGCAAGCCCTTGTCTCAGAGGTGCTAGTCCTCCTTGAATATCCCATACACCCATACAAAGTAGTAGATATCAGCTGTAGGACAATTATTTATTTTCTTCACCACAGAAGAAATGCCTAAAACTATTTTATATATATATATATATATATATATATACACACACACATATATATATATACACACACACATATATATATATACATATATATATATATATTATAACCTATTACCTCATTGGGGAAAGCACATAGATTTGTTGCCACGTACAGATAGCCACCATAGCTAGTAGGGGACAGGTAAATAAATTTCCTCCCTTCTCTTTCTAGAAGTCCAAAGGAGGGCTGTCATCAGGGATGTCCCAACAAAAGGATCACCTCAAAAGAAAACAGAAGTCATTTTCTCATTTCATGTAGCTCATAAAGTAGGCTGCTCTTCCTGACTCAGTCACCAATCATCTTAGACACAGCACCGCTTTTTCGCCATCATGAATACCAAGGGACCGACCAGGAGTCTCTAATGGTACACATCCTTTTGCAAGGGGTTCAGAGCATGGACCAATCAGAAAGGTCCAAACTTATTCCCATGAATGCTCCGTTGGATGGCTCCTGCTACAATAAGTTTGTATGTCTTTTCAAGTCAGAGACTCAAGCACTAGTGAAGAAGCCATGTTGTGGTATTATGCCCTTGAGGGAGTAGGAATCTCTTGGGGATTGAAGAGAAGAAGGAAGAAGAACCTGCTAGCTTTTGTCTATCTACAGGTAGACAAAACTAACCTATAATGAACTAGTCATGTTATAAGAGGTAATAGCCAACAACAAAGCTAACACTGTGTTAGACTCTTTTCTAAGAGTATAGTAGTGAGGCTCCCTTCTCTCAATCATCAAGGAAGACTACCTAGAAAAAAGACAGCATGACCTCCTAATGATCATCTGCTATTAAAAATTAGAAGGAATATTTTTGAGAGATGATCTTGAAAAAAGACAGATTGATATGAGTAAAAGGGCTTAGAGATGTTTTTTGTTTTTATTTTTTTAACCACATACAAGCTCTATCGCTCTGAACAGGAATTCTATTCAACTAAAACTTCATAGATTAAACCAGATAGTAATCAGGTAGAATAATGCAGAAGTTTTTTGCTAATTATGAATGTGCTTTGATAGTTTTCTGTACCAATTCTCTTCCCCTACCTACACCAAAGCAGTAAACTTGTATCCAATTGTCCTTTTAGAATTTTGTATTTATCACCTTCTGTACTTGTCACATGGATCATCTGCTGGTAGTTCCAGGTACTAAGTGAGGATAGAATGACAACAATTAGAAGAAAAAAAAAAAGCAAGATAGTTAATGTTTCATTTTGCTTGGTTTACTGTTTGGAATTGAATTAAGTGACTTCTGGGCTCCTTTCCAGCTCTAAGATTCTATGATTTTATGATATATGAAATTTATTTCCATCACTGAGTGAATTAGATGATCATAGTCAAGGATCACCTAAAAGCTGACTTGAAGTCATAATCCCTATTGCCTTCTACTGACCTTTTTCTATTTCCACCTATTAAAAAAATTTCCATAGTGAGTAATTCTATAGTTCTATTAGTAATTAAAGCTTTCTAACGTGATTCTATTACATCTTTGTTGTTTCCTTTTCTATCCAAGATACAGAATAAAATAGACTTGGGGTTAGGGAGGAAAGTAAGCAAGATTCATTTATTAATCTCTCCACTAACTTGGAAAATCATTTCTGGGAAAAGATGCTTGCTATGCCATCATCTCTCTCCTTTACATCTTGAGTTCAAGGAAAATACAATATGTTATATTCTTTATACAAATGAAGAAACAGAGATGCAAAGAAGTTGGTCACACAGGTGCTAACTGTTGGAGATAGGATTTGAACTCAAGTCTTCCTGATTCCAAATCCTCACTACAGCCACTACGCCATGCTAATAGCTGATATGTCATCAACCAAGAAATATTTAGTGAGCATCTATCAGATATATGCCTGATGCTGTGCAATACAAATGAATTTTTTAAATATGGTTCTTGCTCATAAGAAGAATACAATCTAGTTGAAAAGGTAAGCTTTACACACAGAACTTTATACCTACAAGAGATGCTGAAGACGAGGTCATCCAAACCCCTCAGTTTATAGATGGGAAAATGAGAACCAGTAAGGTCAAGCCTCAGCCCAACTCTGCCATTAATTATATGACTTGCCTAAGATCATGCAAATAATTAATGGCAGAGCTTAAGCTAAAACCCAGTCCTACGGACTGTGAAGCCAGGACTCTTCCTACTGCACCAATTAAAGAATGAGAAAATGATGGGGCAGCTAGGTGGCGCGGTGGATAGAGCACCAGCCCTGGATTCAGGAGGACCTGAGTTCAAATGCGGCCTCAAACACGTAACACTTATTAGCTATGTAACCCTGGGCAAGTCACTTAACCCCTTGCCTAGTCAAAAAAACAAACAAACAAAAAAAAGAATGAGAAAATGTATATTGAACCAATGATTATAAGCTATAGGCAACAACTAACGGAGTGGGTGAGGAGCCTCTGAATCCTCAGTGGTATGCCAATCACCCATTTCCACTCCTTTTATACATACTGGATGCCCTAAGCCTTTGCTCTTCCTCATTTGTTTCCACTGTCACCTACTTGTGGCTATGGGTATTAAATGGCCATGGTCACAATCAGGAATGAAATAAAGGGTTGCTTTTAATCATTTTGACTTTTGTTGAGAAGTTAACTGCTTCTATGAGGCCTTGACTCTCATCCAGAGATTTATTTCAAGATTAAGGGAGAAATTGTCACTGTAGTGTCTGACTCCATCAAATTTATTATCCCTCCTTCAAAAAGATGATGAAATTTTGATTAAAAGAACTAAAAAAGGCAAGAGCTGACTGATTTTTTTAGAAGAACAAACTTACATATTTTAAGTGTTTTCCTTAGCCTCATTAAATTTTATAGCACTGACCTTCTAAATTAATAATGTTGGCCTTGTTTTCAATGGGTTGTTGAAATTACAGCCCTTCAGAAAAGTCTTTTTCCAGTGATTGTGCACCACTTAGCCATTTGAATCAGCACTAAGACAATTTAAATATGTCCTCAGCTTGAGGTTAGTCTATTCTTATAACTAGCTCCTAGGTAGCTCCTATAACTTGCTTAGGTCTCCGTTGATGTGTTCCTTCAACTCATAGACAATTCAGTTCAACAAAATCCTCTCTATGCTCCTATAATACATGGGGACATAGAGGGGACTTTGGTGCTGGAAGGCTACATCATTAAGTTCAAGCTCAGGCAGGGACTGCTTCATTTTAAGCTTGGAGACAGACCCCTAGAACCAGTCTAGCTAAGTATGAAAAGGTTCACCTTGAGAAAGTTGGCCACTAGCCAGGCAGGATGGTACATGTCTGCAATCTCAGGAACTGGGGAGCTGAGGCTGGTGGATCTCTTGAGCTCAGGAGTTCTGAGATGCATTGGGCTAAGCTGATCAGGTGTCTACACTAGGTCCAATATCAATATGGAAAGCCCTTGGGAAGCAGGTGACTCCTGAGGAGGAGTGAACCAGCCCAGGCTGGAAATGGAGCAAGTCAAGGCTCCTACAGTGATAAGTAGTGGGATAAGGCCCATGAGTAGTCACTGCATTAATATAGGAATACCCAGTCTTTCAAAAAAGAAGGAAGGGAGGATGAAAGGGAGGGAGGAAGAAATAAAAAAAGAGAAGGGAAGAGTTGACAATCAGATAATAAAATTTTTTGACCACAGAAAACATATTGTCTACTAAGAGGTGGGGGGAATTATTATTTGAATCAGTGGGGGGAATATCGACATTGAAGAAACCATGGCTATTTTGAAACATCAAGATATGAATTATATAATAACAAATGCAACAAACACAGAGTACTGTGCTAGGCACAGTCTAATAGGAGTATGGGATCATGAGATCATAGATTAGAGAACAGAAAAGGATCACAGAAAACATTTAGTCATAAGATCATAGATTTATAGCTGTAAGAAGCTTGGAATTCAACCTATCCAGACCGTTCACTTTACAGATGAGGAATCTGAAGCCTACAAAGGTTTAAGTGACTTACCTAGGGTCATAAAATGCACTGGTCTGAGTACCCAGGGAATGGACTGAACTCACACATGGCACCAGCACAATAGGTACATCCAAAGATTGAAAAGAATGAGATATTCACAGAAGGTATCTCACGTGTGGGCCATGCCTTCAGCTCTGTGTCAGGCCTGGTGTTCAAGACCCTAGTCATTTGAGTATTCTGTCTTGTATCTGAGGCTCTGGTTAGTTAATGTTAGGGCTTTGCCAGAGGTTCCGTCTGTCCAGCGGCTGGCATGATTCTGATGCCCTCATCGTACACTGCTTGGCCTTTTGGATTAGCATATTAAGACAACGCAAGTATGTACTCAGCCTGAGATTAATCTATTATAACAAGAAGGTCCCAAGGTCCATAACTTACTTGTGTCTAGTCAATCTATTTCCTCAACTCATAAACAATTCAGATCAAAATTTAAATAATCATTTACTAAGTGCCTACTAAGTATAAGACACTATGCTGGGTGGCAGAGATACAAAAGAGAAGGTAGTCTCTGCCACAAGAAGTTGATGACCTGATACAATAAGGGCTCCGCACAAATTATTATAACCTAAGTTAGAATGTGATAAGTACATAATGGAAGTCAAACAGATGTATGAAAGCTTTGGGGAAGGGGAGATCACCTGTATCTAAAGGTATCAGGAAAGTAGGAAGTGGAATTTGAGCTATCCTCTGAAGAAAGAAAAGGATTTTGACAGTCACAGGATGTGCAGATAAACCATTCTAGGTACAAGGGACAGCATGTACAGACGTTCTCTGCTCTCCCTGTAGTATATCTCCAACTGGTGATTTCAGTGGTGCAGGAAACTCTCTGGAAGGGAGTTCTCTCTGCTGATACAAACCAACATCTGCTGTACAACTGGTAGCCTTGGAGAGCTGTCTAAAGCACTGAGAAGTGACTTGCCCAGAGTGCTACAACTACTATGGGGTACCAATCAGTGCTAGTCTTGCACTGGGGTCTTACTGCCTTCAAAGCCACAATGCCATGCTGAAAAAGTTTGGAAAGAGCTAAAGTAGGTAAGGGAATTTAAGGAGAACAAAAAGGGGGTTTTGGTTTTTAGCTGTGTTGGGAGAAAAAGGAGGATGAAAGAAGAGATAGGTCATATACTTGGGGTAGATAACTCACATCAGAGAGAAGTCAAAGCTGCTCCGTGCTTATTTTCTTTGTTTTCTCTACAAGTAAGCAGAAATAACAGAACAACAATGAGTTGTTGTAGTCAATGCCCAAGATAAGTTAAGGGGATCATAAGCTGGAACCTAGCTACAAATATTGCTCCAAATTTCAAAAAGGAGACAGGGACAGAATCTGCAAACTAAGCTAGTGAGCTTAACTTCAATTCATACAAAGATTCTATTTTAAATCATTTAAGAGATGGTTACAAAAAAAAAAAAAAGAGATGGTTACCAAACATTCAGAAACAGAGGTCTATCATCCCTGTTAGTAGGCCAACTGAGACTGGTGAATCTCCTGAGTTCAGGAGTTCTGAGCTGCGGGAGGGCTAAAGGTCATCAGATAGCCACGTTAAGTCCAACAGCTTAGTCCAACAATATAGTGAGCCCCCAGGAGTAAGGAGTCACCACTCTATCTAAGGAGGGGCAAAGAGGCCCATGTTGAAAACAGAACAGGTCAAAACTTCTATGATGATCAGCAACTAGATTGTAAACTCCTAAAAGACAGAGACCATGCCTTATTTATCTTTGTTTTCCCCCAAGTACCTCAAATAGGATCTTTCACATGGGATCATAGAATCAGAGATTTAAAACTAGGAGAGACCTTAGAGTCCCATCAAATTCAATCCCCTCACTTTACAGATGAGCAAACAAACATAGAGAAGTTAAATGACCTGCCTAGGGTCATTAATATCTGAGACATGATTTTAACTTATAAGGCCTTTGCATATCTGCTATACTTCCAACCTAAGAGAGATAAGTGGAAGAAGAAGAAGGAGGAGGAGGAGGAAGAAGAGAAAAAGGAGGAGGAGAAGGAAGAGGAGAAGAAGAAATCAATTACAAAGAGTCAATCAGAACAGATAATGCCACACTAACCTCATTTCCTTTTTTGGCAAGATTACTAAACTAGCATATAAGAGGACCTAGATTTTAGCAAAGCTTTTAATAAAGTATCTCATACTTTTCTTTGGGAGAAGATAGGGTTATGGAGACAATGAGATGAATTCAGAAATGTTTATATGTCCAGACTCAAAGAGTAGCTGCTAATAATTCAATGTTAGTATGGATGGATCTGTGATCTGTGATCACAGTGATCTGTGCTTGTTTCTGTGTTCTTTAACATTCTTATAAATGATTTGGATAAAGGTATAGCTGTTATGTTCATCAAATTTACAGATGACACAAAGTTCTGAGGGAGAGATAACACAGTGGATGACATTTAGAATCCAAAAAGACCAGTTTGACAAATAGAGCAATGGGCTAAATCTAATAAGATGAAATTCAGTAGGGATAAAGCAAAAGTCTAGCACTTGAACTTAAAAAGTCAACTTCACAAAGTTAAGATGGAAGGATGCATGGACATCAATTCTAAAAGGGATATGGGGTTTTTAGTGAATTATGGAATCAATATTAGTAAGTAATGTGATATTGCAGACAAAAAAAAAATAATACGATCATGGACTGTAATATGAGAGATGGCTTCCAGGAACAGGGAGGCGATGGTCTTACTGTACTCCACTCTATTTAGACCTCATCTGGAATGTTGGGTTAAGTTCTGATCACCAAATTTAAAACTGGAAAGTGTCCAAAGGAAGTCATGTGGAATGATGAAAGGCGTTGAAACCATGACATATAAGAATCACTTGAAGAAAATGGGTTTATTTAACCTATAACAAAGACAACTCAGTGGAACCATGATAGTTATTCTTCCAGTATTTAAAGGGCTGTCATGTGGAGGAGGGATTCAATTTGTTCTGTTTGGCCTCAAAAGACAAAACCAAGATCAATGCATAGATATGGCAAACAGGCAAATTGAAGCTTGATGTCAAGAAAAACTAACAATCAGATGTGTCTAAAGTGGAAAGAGCTGCCTTGAGAGGGAGTGGCTCCCTTTCACTGGAGGCCTTCAAGCAAAAGATGAATGATCACTATCAGGTATGTTACAATAGAGGTTGCTTTTGCATATGGGTTTGACTAGATGGTCACTAAGGTCACTTCCATCTCAAATGCCACAATTCTGAGATTCAGTTCTACAAGTGCTTTGTTTGCTGATAGCTGCCAGTTGATGCATTTTTCTCTCCCCTGCCAGATTGTAAACTCCTAAAAGATAGAGACCATGCCTTATTTATCTTTGTTTTCCCCCAAGTACCTCAAATAGGATCTTTCACATGGGATCATAGAATCAGAGATTTAAAACTAGGAGAGACCTTAGAGTCCCATCAAGTTCAATCCCCTCATTTTACAGATGAGCAAACAAACATAGAGAAGTTAAATGGCCTACCTAGGGTCATTAATATCTGAGACATGATTTTAACTTAGGTATTCCTGACTCCAGATCCAATGCCCTATCTACTACACCATGCTGCTTCGTAATGGTATTTATTAAAGAGTGAATGGATGAAAAAATAAAGAGGAAGTATGCCCCCCAAAGTGGGTAGACTAAATGGCACACCCTATAGAAGAGAGGTTCTTAACTTTTGTGTCATGGACCCCTTTGACAATCTGCTGAAACAAATAGACCTCTTACAATAATATTTTAAACATACAAAATAAAATATATAAGATTACAAAGAAAACCCCTTATGTTGAAATACAGTTATCATAATATCTTAAAAATAAATCCACAGACCCCAGGCTAAGAATCCTTGCAGACTCGGGTGACGCAGTGGATAGAGCGCTGGCCCTGAGGTCAAGAGGACCTGAGTTCAAATGCAGCCTCAGACCAAACACTTGACACGTACTAGCTCTGTGACCTTGGGCAAGTCACTTAACCCCAATTACCTCACCAAAGAAGAAAAAAAAAAAAGAATCCTTGCAGACAGATCATATTATTTGAAAAGGTAATGGTGCTTCTGTCAGAGTTCCATGACTTTTGGTTGCAGAGTTCTATGATCTCTTGCACAGGAACAATCAGGATAATAAAAGAGGGACAAAAATGTTGTCAATGATACAGCTATTGCTGACACATACAATATGGGGAAGAATATCAGCACAGAAACACAGGAGAAGAGTCATTCAAGAAGGACAGGTCCCTAGAGTTACAATAATCTACCGTGTACAAATTTCATTTAAGGTTACCAAAATAAAAATACTATCCATAACACAACATGTCAGTAAGAAATAACTGGCTTCTTCCTGAGCCAGACAAATACTAATCATTTGACAGCCTTGGTCTCAGCTAACTCTCAACTAATTAACCATCTTCCCTTCCTCTATTTCTCCTTCTAAGACAATCATTTCTGTGACCACAATATGGACCACAATATTCTGTGACCAGATGAAGAACACCAGCCCAGTGTGCTTCTGTCTGTAGGCAGCCCCATAACACAAGAATGGGTAGTGCAGTGTTCATGGCGATTACCCACAGCTCTCACTCGCCGGCCCCTATCAGCTGCCTGGCTTCCTTAATAAGATAACAGCCTTTAATAAAAATCATTTAACATTCAAAATTTAGACTATTTCTGTGCTTTCTGTCTTGGTTTTTCCTTGATGTGTAAATTGATATTTAAGCAGCAGATGGTATTGTGAATCACAAAGCTAATCAAAGGCAAGATTGGATAATTTTGACATTAGAAAAAAACAAATCAGTGAATTTGGAAGGGGTGAGCTATTCATAGAATCTTAGAGTCATAAAATAACATAGAAATCTAGTTCACCCTCCAGCTCAGTGAAGGAATCTCCTCTATTCAACAGTCCTGACAGGTGTTCATCCAGTCTCTGCTTAAATTGTTTCATTGGCAGAAAGCTCACCACCTTACAAAGCAGCCCATCCAATTTTCTTGTTGTTGTTTAATCGTTTTATTCGTGTCCAACTCTTCAGGACCCTATTTTAGGGCTTTCTTGGCAAAGATACTAGAGTGGTTTGTCATTTTCTTCTCCAGCTCATTTTACAGGTGAGAATACTGAGGTAAACAAGATTATGTGACCTGTCCAGGGTCACACAGCTAATGCCTGCAGCTGGATTTGAACTTGGGTCATCCTGACTCCAGGTCCGGCACTCTATCCTCCATTCAGTTTAGAACAGTTTTAATTGTTCTGCAGGTCTTTCCTATGCTGAATGTAAATATTCCTCACAATAAACTACAAAAAAAAAAAAACCTGACCATATGCCAAGGCAATTTTCAATACTCTAAACACTAAACTTGGAAGGGAATGTAGGATGCACATGTAGCATTTTGCATGCACCTCTAGGGAGGTCAATTCTACTCATTCATTTTAATCCTTCTCTCTGGAGCTACACAGAATTAGTATAATTCCTCTTCCACATGACTGCCCTTTAAATCTTTTCAATTCAATTCAGGAATCATTTATTTAGTATCTACTATGTGCAAGGGGACGTACAGGTGTTCAGGGAAGACTAGCACCTCTGGTGTGAGGGCTGTCGAGCCCTTTTCAGAGCTGCTTATCCATCTTTGGGGTCTACCTGATCTGCCCAACTCTCACCTGTGACTTTAAGAAGCTATAGCATGTGTAGCAACCACATGCTGGTAAACCATTTCAGTCAATGGGCTAAACCAGGTTAAGCATAACCGATGGACTTCAAACAAATCAGTGAGTTAGGGGAATGTCTACACCAAGCACGTGTAGACTTCCCTTCGACAGAATGGGCAGATGAGAACAATTTGTTCCAATGTCCACGAAGGCAGCTGACACGTGCTGTGGAGACTTTAGAGGTGGGATAGACATCAAAGATGCCAAGGTCATCCCCTGCATTCTGAGCTGTCAGCAGTCGTCTTGACTGACTTTGTTTTGCCACTGGACTTCCAATGACTCCGGAAGAGAGAGTGAGACTGGTGACTTTGCACAACTCTGCCTCGCTTAAATGCTGTTTATGCACACGACAAAAGACATCACCCATAACTATTTTATCATTCTCTAAAGAAACACGAGATGTACAAATTTAGAGACATCTCCACCCTAAATGTTCATATGAACCGTTTGTGCCCGCCTCATGTTAGAGCCTTCCAAGCTGGTAATGGTCTGATCAGCCACAGTCAGACACATTGTACCTTGACCCCGACATAGTGACGTCATTTTGGTCCTCTTCAAGCATGAAGAACAACAACCAGTCAACCATGTACAAGGTACCATCAGTCAGTCAGTTAACAAACATTTATAAGGCAAACCTGCTACATGTCAGACACCATGATAAGCGCTAGGAATACAAAAACAAACACAATACAGTCCCTACTCTCAAGGAGCTTGCATTCTACTTGGGAATTATTCTGGGTCAGTGGCTAATAACCATCTTCAAAGAGATAACCAACCCTGTATGCCCGACCACTGTAATTCAGATTGTTATGTGGTAAGCCACATCAGGGAGGTAAAGACTGATTGATCCTACATACAACATATCCTGAAGAGATTTTATTCAGGGATATTCAAAGATACGATAGAGCCCGCTGGATCTTGGACAGATTACAAGTGCAGGGACGCAGCTATTGAAGGAACTGGGCCAGTACAGGTGCTTGCAGGACAGGGGGCATGCTCTATCCCAGCCACTAGAACCTCTGGTCACACGCTGATGCAAGGACTAACATTTGGGTGGGGTTCGTGGGATAAACAGAAGTGCAGGCTCAATGGTCTACTTCTAGCACGTTATAGTCACTCCTGAAGTTGCTAGTTTTGAACTTTGCTTCAATTTCTCCAGAATTTCAATTAGTGAGGCGACGGGGCGCTTTTTGCCTTCATTTCCAAATCTATATCCTGGAACCTTTGGAGAAATCATAATTAGTTGAGGAGATAAAAAGGAAATACGTGTAACTTATGATAGGGCTTGAAAGCTTTCTATACACCTCATGGAAATGGAGGCCTGCTTGCGAGCCTTGCAGACAAATTCATAAAAGCATGAATTTAGATCTAAAAGGCCATCAGGTCTGTTGACTTCTTTTAAACATAAGGAAACTGAGGCACAAAGTGGTTAAGTGACTTGCCTAGGGTCACATAGCTATTAAGTATCTATGGCAGGATCTGAACCTAGGTCTTCCTGACATTAAGACCAAAGCTCTATCCACTATCTATACTAGATAACAATTTGGGAATCTTGCATAACCCAAGGAACCCAGGAACGTAACAGACAACAAAAATACATCATTTGAGACTAGACTAGTCTATGTTGGAAGAGTAGTGGAAAAACAGGCACACTAATACCTTATGGTGGATCTGTGAATTGGTACAATCATTGTGGAAAGCAGTTTTAAATTACGCAAAGAAAATAAATAAATTGTTCATATCCTGTAGCCCAGAGATTCCATTGCTAAGTACAGACCCCAAGAAGATCAGTGAAAAAAAGAAAGGCCTTATGTACCCCCAAAATATTTTAGAGTGACATGTTTGTAGAAGCAAAGAATTGGAAACAAAATAGATGCCTATCAATTGCGGAATAACTAAATAGATTGAGTACATGAATGTAATGGGATATTACTGTGCCGTAAGAAATAATGACCATGACGAATACCGAGAAGCATGGAAAAAACATATATAAACTGATGTAGAGTGAAGTAAGAAGAACCTGGAAAATAACATTCACAACGACTACAACAACAGCAGAACAATCAAAACTGAATGATGAGAAATTATATTGCCCGAGCTTGGTCCCATAGAAGAGGTAAGAGGAGGTATCTCTCCCCATTTCTTTACAGAAGTGGGGGAGCACAACTGAGGAATGCTACATATGACATCAGACTTTTTTTAACATGATGGTTAGTTTTGTGGAACTTTCCCCCCTTCTTCCTCTTTTTAAAATTCCTTATTATAAGAAGTGGCTCTCTAAAAGGAAGAAGGGAAAAAGATACAATGGGAAATGTAGGTAATACAAAAACAAAAGTTATAAATAAAATTATTTTTAAATGTATTCTTTTCATATTTAACAAGCAGAAAACATCTTTTATGTGTGTATCGATGTTATTATTAATACACACAGCTCTTATCTTTACTTGAAGACTATACCTAAGGTTTGTTCTTGCAATTTTTTTTTTTTTGTTGCTCAGTCATTCCAGTCATGTCCAACTCTGTGACCCCATTTGGGATTTTCTTAATAAAGATTTTGGAGCTGTTTGCCCTTTCCTTCTCCAGTTCATTTTACAGATGAGGAAACTGAGGCAAATAGGGTTAAGCAACTTGCCCAGGGTCACACAGCTAATAAGTATCTGAGGCCGGATTTGAACACAGTAAGACGAATCTTCCAGAACTTCAGGCCCACAACTTAATCCACCGTATCACCTAGCTGCCTCTACAATACTACTACATACATCTAATAATACAGTACAGGATTTTTATCTTACACAGCAACTTTTATGCATACTTCTGTAGAATCCCCCTATAATGATGCAGTTTCTGAGAACACAGACTTAACAAGAAAAAGAACTTCAAACATTTTCTGGCCAAATGGACACCAGATCTGGAGTCTGGAATTATAGGAGTTGCACAGTGGTTTGGCTCAGCATTTAGTCTCACTCCTAAAAACAGGTTTCATGAATTTGAAATATCTTACTTCATGGTGTGGGTTAAAGAAGTCGAACAACGATGGATCTGAAGATCACCAATTATGGGGATACAGTGTGTACATGGTTAAATAACTAACAGATCATTCGAGGAAGGGGGGAGTGATGACAACTGGGAGAATGGAAAGGCTTCATGGAAGAAATGGCATCTGAGCTGATCTGTGGAAGAATCCAGGGATTCTAAGAGGCAGAGGTGAAAAAAGAGTGCATTTCAGGCATGAGGGATGGTCTGTAAGAGATTGTGTGTCAAATTTAGGGACTAGCTACTAGTTCACTTTGGCTGAAACATAGAGTATGTGAAGCCCCCAAATGAGCAAAAGCTGACAGAATGAACCTGTTTTGAGTTTCTCCTACATCTGTAGGAAAAATTTGGATCTGCTATAGATGCCAGCCTCTCCTGCCTGGGTTCTACAGGAAGAGAAGATTCTTTTGAAGCTATAATTTGAGGATTGCAAACCCACAGAATACCTTGAATTTGAAAAGAAAAGGCAAGGGTAGCCCGAGTGAGGAACAGGGACAATAGGTGAGATTTGCATTTTTTTCTGTCCTTACCTTGCCTGGAGGAGCTGACAACCAACGACTGGCGAATTCTAGAGACTCACTCTTTGCCTGAGAAATTGCTTGATGGGATGAATATACTACAGAGCACAGAGCACCAATAAATAGCATAAGATTGGAGAGAGAGAAATAATTGTCATCCTGCCCTCAAACTTTTGACTGGCAGGGAGTATCAAGCCAAGATAAAGCTTATGGGATCGGGCTGGACCAGTCAGAGGAACCTTTGTATTCAGGACTGGTCATGACTCTGGAGACTCAGATATGTCTTTAGGACTAATGGTTTCTCATTCAAGGGTACCTGTTTTAGTTTGCTTTCTTAATAAAGCTTTCTTCTGTAAGATTGTGAACTGAGAGCTTGCAAGTAGGAAGTGAGTCTCAGTAGATTGAATGCCATGCATATGTTTTCCCATATTTCTTGGCTGGGGGCCATAAACTGAGAGAGTGAGAAAATTTCTCACAGTGCACCTGGACCTTTTGGCTCATTAGAAACTTTGACACAAGCATTTCTCATTTATTGTGAGGGAAATACATTATAAGCTCTAGTGCTATAAAAATGGGAATTGGGGTAGTTGTTATTTTTATTATTCACTTTCCCCCAAGTGTTGACTACCTATATGAAGTTAATTAAGCAAATACCAATTTCATTAGGCTTCAGTTTATATAATATATACCCACCTCAAGTGGTTGTGAGGAAAATACTTTATGCAATATTGGAAGACTTCAGAACTTTAATCAATGTGAAAAGTGCTAGGCACATCCTGAGAAAGAACTGATGGAGTCTGAATGCAGATCGAAGCATGCTATTTTTAACTATCTTTATTTCTTGTGGGTTTTTTCTCTTGTTCTGTGTCTTCTTTCACAACATAATGAATACAGAAATATGTTTTACATGATTGCACATGTACAATCTATATCGAATTGCTTACCATCTCAAGGAAGGGGAAGGGGAGGGAGAGTAGGAGAAAATTTGGGACTCAAAAATTTTTTAATGAATATTAACTTTTGCCTTTATGTGTAATTGAGAAAAAAATTTTTTTTTTATTTTTTGCTAAGCAATGGGGTTAAGTGACTTGCCCAGAGTCACACGACTAGTGAGTGTTATATGTCTAAGGTCAGATTTGAACTCAGGTCCTCCTGACTCCAGGGCTGGTGCTCTATCCACTGCACCGCCTAGCTGCATCTAAAATATTAATTTTTAAAAAGAAACTTAATCAATGCAGTGAACAGTCATGACTAATGTACTGGTAGTAAAAGATGCCTCTTGGAGAAGAGGTGGAGGGCTATAGGTGCTGAATGAGGTCTACATTATCTGGCATGGCCAACGTGTTGATTCCATTTGACAGCATGTATTTGTTCATGCAGAGGGCTCCCCTGGGGGTAGGTCATTGGGAAGCAATAATGATGTATTAAAAAGAAAGGAGCATCAATGAAACGCTTGAAAGGGAGGAAAAAAGTTTCCCATGGATGCTGCTTTTCCTGTTGACGGTGCTGAGAGCTTTGCTTTCTGTCTGTCCCACCTACCAAGCAGACAGTAAGTACCCTCTCACACCATCTACAATTCTTTCTCAGAGGCCAGCAGAAAATTTAAATTTGCTGAGTTCCTTGAGCTCCTTCCACAGAGTTGATGGAGTCCAGCAACAACCACAGCTCTGCCAGTTTGGAGGGCAGAGGGGAGAAGCTGATTATCACCTCCTGCTCCAAGGAGAAGGATTTCGACAGGGCAGCAGAGGTTTCCTAGGCAACAGCGACTTTGGGGGCACCCCGCTGGCTTCCACGATAACTGGTTCTGACAGCTTTGATTGCAAGGAGAAGGTTTATGGCCTCAATTGGCTCCCTCAAGTTGAACCCTCCCTCCCGGAGTCACTTTATTTAGAAGTGTCGCTTTGGTTGCAGAGCCTGAAATGCTGTGGGTGCGGAGATAAGAGTTCATTGTGCGGTTCGATTTGTTGGGGCTGCTCACAGAAGCACAGACACCAATAACGGAAGAAGCTCAGCTACTATGTAGTCCAACCTGTATCAGAACAGGAATCTTTTTAAATCTTTCACCTTCTGTCTGTCTCAGTACCTCCCTAGCTAACTCTGGTGGTGAGGAAGTTTTTCCTTACATAGAGGTGGCTTGCATCTCTGTAACTTACGGCTATTTTTCTTACTTCTACCTTTCAAATATTTGAAGACAGTGAGTACCATGCTCTAAAAATCTCTTCCCAAGACTAAACACCCCTAGTTCCTTCGATTGCTGTCTATTTGTGCAGCTTACTCCAATCACAGTGTATCTGCTCTGGTCCTCAGAGGATGCAGGGAGGCCAGAATTAAGAATAATGGTCAGAACAAACACTCTTTTTCAACAGCCCAAAAGGTGACTCTACACATCCCAGATGGTCAATATCAAAATCAGATTGATTATGTACTTTGCAACCAAAGGTAGAGAAGCTCCAGACAGTCAGTTAAACACCTGGAGATGACTGTAACTCAGATCATGAACTTCTTATTACAAAATTAAATTGAAGAAAGCAAGGAAGATCTGTATAGGTATGTATAGGTATGACTTCAATAACATCCTTTATGAACATGAAGTGGAAGTGATAAATAGATTCAAGGGATTAGATCTGGTAGATAGAGTGCCTGAAGAATTACAGACAGAGATCCACAATATTGTACAGGAGGCAGCAACAAAAAACACCCCAAAGAAAAAGAAGAGCAAGAAAGCAAAATGGCTGTCTGATGAATCTTTACAAATAGTCAAGGAAAGCAAAAGGTATAGGAGAAAAAGAAAGATATACCCAACTGAATGTAGAATTCTAGAGAATAGCAAGGAGAGATAAGAAGGATTTCTTAAATGAGCAATTCCAAGAAATAGAAGAAAACAAAAATATAGGAAAGGCAAGTCATCTCTTCAAGGAAATTAAAGATATCAAGGGAATGTTTCATGCAAAAATGGGCATGATAAATGACCAAAATGGTAGGGATTTAACAGAAACAGAAGAGATTAAGAAGAGCTGATAAGAAAATACAGAAGAACTACATAAGAAAGATTTGAACCTCACTGATAACTTTGATGGCGGGGTTACTGATCTAGAGCCATACATCCTAGAGAATTGTCAAGTAGGCCTTAGAAAGTATTGCTAACAATAAGGCTAATAAAGGTGATGGAATTCCAGCTGAGCTATTTAAAATCCTAAAAGATGCTGTTAAATCACTTTACTCAATAGGCCAGCAAATTTGGAAAATTCAACAATGGCCACTGGATTGGAAAAGATCAGTTTATATCCCAATCCTAAAGAAAGGCAATGCCAAGGAATGTTCAAGTTACTGAACAATTGTGCTCATTTCACACTCCAGCAAGGTTATGCTTAAGATTCTGCAAGTTAGGCTTCAGCAATATGTGAACCAGAATTGTCAGAAGAGTAGACTGGTTTTTCAAAGAGGCAGAGGAACTAGAGATCAAATGGCCAACATTCACTGGATTATGGAGAAAGTAAGGGAGTTCCAGAAAAATATCTGCTTCTACTTCATTGACTACACTAAAGCATTTTGACTTCATGGATCAAAACAAAATGTAGCAAGTCCTTAAAGAGATAGTTGGGAATACCAGATTGTCTTACTTGTCTTCTGAGGAACCTGTATTCAGACAATAATCTGAAACAATAGTTAGAACCCAATATGGAACAACTGATTGGTTTAAGATTGGAAAAGGAGTCTAACAAGACTGTATATTGTCACCTTATCTATTTTACTTATATGCAGAGTACACCATGTGGAATGCCAGGCTAAATGAATCAAAAGCCGGAATTAAGGTCTCCAGGAGAAATAAAAACAATTTCAGATATGCAAACTATACCGCTTTGATGCAGAAAGTGAAGAAGACTTAAGAAGCCTCTTGATGAGGGTGAAATAGGAGAGTGTAAAAGCTAGATTGAAGTTTCACATAAAAAAAAAAACCACTAAGATCATGGCAACTGGTCTCATCACTTCTGAACAAATAGAAGGAGAAGAAATGGAAGAAATGTCAGATTTCATATTCTTGGATTCAGAGATCACTGCAGTTGGCAACTACAGCCATGAAATTGGAAGACACTTGCTCATTGGAAGGAAAGCTATGGCAAATCTCGACAGCATATGAAAAAGCAGAAAGAGCACATTACTGACAAAGGCCCATATAGTCAAAGCTATGGTTTTTTCCAGCAGTAAGGAATGGCTGTGAGAGTTGCAGAATCAATGTTTTCAAATTGTGGTGCTGGAGAAGACTTATGAGTGTCCTTGGACAACAAGGAGATCAAATTGGTTAATACTTAAAGAAATTCATTCAGACTATTCACTAGAAGGGCAAATACTGAAGCTGAAGTTTACATACTTTGGCCACATAATAAGAAGACAGGACTCATTGGAAAAGATCCTGATATTGGGAAATGTTGAAGGCAAAAGGAAAAAGGGATGACAGAGGATGAGATGGACAGATAGTATCATAGAGGCAAAGAACATGAGCTTGGACAGACTTCGAGAGATAGTGGAGGATAGAAGGGGCTGGCATCCAGGGGGTCACAAACAGTCAGACATAACTGAATGACTGAACAACAACAGCAACTCTTAGTTCATGCTCAAGCAAATTGGCTCAAGCAAATTCCCTTTTTAGGTAACAATTGAACCATGGTAGGGGGTTGGAGAGAGAGTAGTGGTATAAGAATACCTCCTACAGATCTAGATAGTCTCCACGATAAGAACACCTAACTTGAATAAACTGACCTATCCAACTAAAGTCCTATAAGCATAATCACCGAAGACACTCATGATACTGAGAGTTTAGGATTCTATTGTTGTTGTTGTTGTTGTTGTTATTCAATCTTTTCAGTTGTGTCTGACTGTTTGTGACTCCATTTGGTTTGCCATTTCCTTCTCCAGTTCATTTTACAGATAAGGAACTGGGGCAAACAGGGTTAAGTGACTGGTCCAGGGTCACACGACTAGCAAGTGTCGGAGGCTGTATTTGAACTCAGGAAGATGTCTTTCTGACTTCAGGTCCAGCACTCTATCCACTTCACCACCCAACTACCCCAAGATTCTGAGCTAAGCATGATTCTTTCCTTGAAATTAATTTGAATACAGTTAATGGTAATGAGTATTGTGGAGAGTTCTCTGACTTTGGTTAAGTCAATTCAGTTTTCTCGCCTGTGAAAAGAGATTGGTCTAGCTAACAACTAAGGCCTCTCTTGGCTCTTAAAAAAAAACCTATAATTTTATATATGAATTTATCAATGCCAAATAACACTGTAAGCAACCATTAGGGCAACTAACTCTAGGGAGGAGAGTGTGGCCTCCAAAAATAATCAATCAACAAACATTTCTTAAGTCACTTCTATGTGCCACCATGCCAAGTGCTGGGGATATAAGGACAAAAGTGAAACAGTCCCTGCTCTCTAAGGGCTTAGAATCTAATGGATGATCTCACACACACACACAGACACATACACACATACGTATGTATATATACGTGTGTGTATGTATACATCTATTTGACATAGAGACATAGAGAAAACATATAAAAATAAATACAAAGTCATGTGAGTGGAGTAGACGGAGGCACTAGCAGATGGGAGGACCAAGAAAGGCCCCATGCAGAAAGTGGCAATTGGTTGAGTCTTAAAGGAAACCACAGATTTCAAGAACGGGACATGAGAAGGGAGAGTGCACCAAGGATGAGGGATGACCAGTTCAAAGGCAGAGAGACAATAAAAGGAATGTCATGTATAGAGAACAGCAAAAAGACCATATCGATTGGGTCATAAAGTATGTGAAAGTGAGTATTGTGTAATTAGGCTGAAAAGGTTGGATGAGGCTGGGTTATAAAGAGCTTTAAAAGCCAAATAGAGGAATTTATATTTGACACTAGAGGTAATGGGGACCCAGTGGAGTTTAAATAGTCAGGTGACAAGGTGAGACCCGCAATTTAGGAAAATCACTTTGGCAACTGAGTGGAGGGTGGTGGAGTGGGGAGAAACTTGGGCAGAGAGACCATTTAGGAGTTGTTTGCAATAGTCCAAGTGAGAGATTATGAGAGTATGGACTAGGGTGGTGGCCCTCTAAGTGGAGAGGAGACATAAACAAGAGATATTGTAGAGATAGAATTGACAAGATTAGACAACTGAGTAGATATGTGGAATGAATGAGAGTGAACCATTCAGGGTGACACTAATCTTGAGAACCTGAGAGAATAAAAGGTTAGTGGCTCATCAGAGACTCTCATATTACAAAGGATTCAGGCACATGTTAAGGGATTTTCTCAGTGTCTTGGCTCATGGTTCCCACCTAGAAAACCTGGAAACACATTTGCACATCCCTTACTGTATTGAGACTGCCTCTCCAGTTACAAGCCCACTCTCCAAGATTATAGAGAAAAGTTTTATTAAAATTAAGGCAGAAATCCTAAAATAAGCAATTATTAGTCCCAAAGATACATACACATAAATCCCTAGATTCACTTAAAGTTCTGAATACGAGAACTTTCTTGGCAGACACCCCACCCCATGAGTTCTGATTTAGTTCTTTGTACCCAGACTCTTCCCTACCACTGAAAAGGGGAGACAGGAGGGAGGGGGTACAACTAACTTTCTCCTCTTTCTCTGTCTCTTTACCTCTGTGTATAACTTTTTGTTTCTGTCTCTGTCTCTCTCTCTCTCTGTATGTCTGTCTCTGGCTTTCTATTTACGTTTTTCTCTGTCACTATCTCCCTCTGTCTCCCTCAAATTCTCTATCTCAATCTCTCTGTCTCTCTTCTCTGTCTGTCTCTGTCTCTCTCTCCTTCCCTCCCTCCTTCTCTCTCTCTCTCTGTCTCTCTGTCTCTCTCTCTCTCCCCTTTCTTGTAATCCTCACTGGTTTATGGCATGACCACACTGAGTACCCAGTTTCTCACGCTAAAATGATTCTCTATAGAGTCTTTCTGTCTTTCAGTGCTATCTCCCAACGTGCAAGATAACTGCAAAATCATCTTCTGGTTATTTGCCTCCTTTCCCGGTTGCCACTATGCCTCCCCACCTCCACCTAGGTTCTTTTCTCTTCTCCCTTCAGTCTTTCTAGTTGCCAGCTCTACCCACCATTTTCTACCATCTCTGGGCCACACACTCAAATTTAAAAGGGATGGGAAAGAAGTAAATATTGCAGCACTGGCTATATCTAGATGAAGAAGTTGAAGCTTATGTGTTAAATGACTGTCAAGGCTTTTCCTGTGAATCCATTTCATTGCCTGAGCAGGACAGGCACAGGCATGGGGGTAGCTGTAGCTACAGCCCAGATTATGTAAGAAGTCAAAAGATTGAGTAATGAGCAAAACATGTGACGTTCCCCCTAATTTACCTTGTCTCCTGACCACAGCCCCAAACACACAAAACTTTCAGTCTTCCTTCTCCCTCCCTTCCCCCAAAAAAAGAAAAAAATCCCTAAAACCTAAAATAACCTAGAAATATATTTTTAAAAGTCCACAGCCATACTTCTGGTGTAGTGGAAAAGTCATGTGAATGGGAATTAGAAAACCTGGGATCAAATTGATAAATGGTCAAAGGATATGAACAGGCAGTTTTCAGATGAAGAAATTAAAGCTATCTATAGTCATATGAAAAAATGCTCTAAACAACTATTGATTAGAGAAATGCAAATCAAAACAACTCTGAGGTACCACTTCACACCTATCAGATGCCTAACATGACAAAACAGGAAAATGATAAATGTTGGAGAAGATGTGGAGAAATTGGAACACTAATGCACTGACCCAACCATTCTAGAGAGCAATTTGGAACTCTGCCCAAAGTGGTATACAATTGTGCATATCCTTTGACCCAGCAATACCACTTCTAGGGCCGTATCCCAAAGAGATCATAAAAACGGGAAAAAGACCAATATGTATAAAAATATTTATAGCAGGTTTTTTTTGTGGTGTTCAAGAATTGGAAATTGAGGGAATGTCCATCAATTGGAGAATGACTGAACAAGTTGTAGTATATGAATGTAATGGCATACTATTGTGTTATTAGAAATGATGAGCAGGCAGATTTCAGAAAAACCAGGAAAGATTTGTATGGACTGATGCTGAATGAAGTGAGCAGAACCAGAAGAATGCTGTACACGGTAACAGCCATGTTGTAGGAGGACTAATGTTGATAGACTTAGCCCCTCTCAGCAATGCAACAATCTAAGATATCTCCAAAGGTCTCATAATGGAAAATGCTATTCACATCCAAAGAGAGAACTATGGAGTTTGAATGCAGATTGAAGCATACTATTTGCTATTTTTTTCTTCTGTTTTGTTTTGTTTTCTCTTTCTTGTGGTTCCTTCTATTGGTTCTAATTCTTCCTTACAACATCACTAATATGAAAATATGTTTAATAGGAATGTATATGTATAGCCTATATCAGATTGTGTGCCATCTTGGGGAGGGAGGTGGGGAGAGAGAGGGAGAAAAATTTAAAACTCAAAAGCTTATGGAAGTGACTGTTGATAAATCAAAATAAATTAATAAAAAAAATTTTCCCAATTGCATGTAAAAACAAATTTAATATTCATTTTAAAATAAAAATTTAAGTTCCAAAAAAAAGAAAAAATGAAACTAGTAACTTTGCCCCGGGGGTGAGGGAGAGAGGTACATTCTGCTGGATATACTCTGCTGTACCCTTTTGCTTTTGTGACTCTTTTGAATAAATTAAACTTACCTTTTCCTTTGAGTACATCTTCAAACATTGGTACAATTCCTCTCCCTATAAAACCATCACCTTGATCAATTAGAGCTTCCTTCTGAATGTTATATGTATGGAGCCCCACAACATGCTTGGTTCCAAAATAAAGAGTATAGATGGGGCCATATTTTTCACCCAGCTGTGAAAAGAATGACAAGAAATAGGAAGAAATTTAGTGTGAAACTTTAGAAAGTTAGAATTTATATACAACTACCTCATAATGTGCATGTGTATATATGTGTACCTGTGCATGAATGGGACAAAATGTTGTTAATGGTTCTGGGTATATAAAGGCTTGAGCTGTGGGACAAAAAAAAAAAGAAAAAAGAAATAAAAATTTATAAAGCTAGAAGTCAGCTTTTCATGTGAATTCATTTCATTGCCTGAGCAGAACAGGCACAGGCATGGGGGTAGCTATAGCTACAGTCTGGATTATGTAAGAAGTCAGAAGATTAAGTAATGAGCAAAACATGTGACATTCCCCCTAATTTCCCCCCCCCCTCCTGACCACAGCCCCAAACATACACAACTTTCAGTCTTCCTTCTCCCTCCCTTTCACCCCTCCAAAAAACCCCTAAAACCTAAAAAAAACCCTAAAGACCTACAAAAAATCAATAGCCGTACTGTCTGGTGTGGTAGAAAAGTCATGTAAATGGGAGTTAGAAAACCTGGGATCAAACTGATAAATGGTCAAAGGATATGAACAGGCAGTTTTCAGATGAAGACATTAAAGCTATCTATAGTCATATGAAAAAATGCTCTAAACAACTATTGATTAGAGAAATGCAAATCAAAACAACTCTGAGGTACCATTTCACAACTATCAGATTGGCTAACATGACAAAATAGGAAAATGATAAATGTTGGAGAAGATGTGGAGAAATTGGAACACTAGTGCATTGTTAGTGGAATTGTGAATGGATCCAATCACTCTGGAGAGCAATTTGGAACTCTGCCCAAAGGGCTATAAAATTGTGCATATCCTTTGACCCAGCAATACCACTTCTAGGGCTGTATCCCAAAGATATCATAAAAATGGGGAAAAGACCAAGATGTACAAAAATATTTATAGCAGCTCTTTTTGTGGTGTTAAAGAATTGGAAATTGAGGGAATGTCCATCAATTGAAGAATAGCTGAACAAGTTGTGGTATATGAATGTAATGGAATATTATTGTGCTATAAGAAATGATGAGCAGGCAGATTTCAGAAAACCCTGGAAAGACTTGTGTAGACTGATGCTGAGTGAAGTGAGCAAAACCAGGAGAATGTTGTAGACAGTAACAGCCACATTGTACAATGAGTGACTTTGATAGACTTAGCTCTTCTCAGTAATGCAAGGATCTAAGACATCTCCAAAAGACTCATGATGGAAAATGCTATCCACATCCAGAGGAAGAACTATGGAGTCTGAATGCAGATGGAAGCATGCTATTTGTTCTCTTTTTTGTTGTTGTTATTTTGTTTTGTTTTGTTTCTTCTTTCTCTGGGTTCCTCCCATTGGTTCTAATTATTTTTTACAATATGAGTAATGTGAAAATGTTTACTATGAATGTATATGTAGAGCCTATATCAGATTGCACACTATCTTAAGGGGGGGAGTAAAAGAAGGGGGAGAAAATTTAAAACTCAAAATCTTATGGAAACGAATGTTGTAAACTAAAAATAAATTAATTAGTTTAAAAAAAAATAAAGAAAGAAAACCTGGGATCAAATCCAAGATGCAGTGTTTACTAACTGTGTAACTCTAAGCAAGTCGCTTCTCTCTGGTCTTCAAGTTCATAGTCTATTAAGTCTCCAGAAGCTGATCTTGAAGGTTCTTTTAAGCACCAAATCCTATGATCCTGTCATATAACTCACAGTTTCATGGAGAAAAAAGATAAGCTTTCCACAAGACTTTACAGAAGGAATATCCTTTGTCAGACCAGACATGCTGATTTTTGATTAAGAGAATATGATCACCATACCCAGGCTCACCCTAATTTTCCTTTAGCAGCATCCCTATTTGGTAAAAGGCTGGGAGTCCCAGACCCAACTTTGGAGGAGTTATTCAGCTTCTCTGCCCACTGTGTGACTTAAAAGAGTGTGGTGAACATCATAGAATCCAAATCATAAGCTCTAGGACTTCCCTGGCCCAGGCATTAATTGATTTGCCAAAGGTCACACAGGTCCTCTGGCTCTTCAAATCCAGGGCTCTGTCTAACAGGCCACCCCAATGGAATTGTATATATGAAAGCATCTTGTGAATTGTCAAAGGCTCTATGTGGTGATTTTCAGCTACTTTATTCATATACACTCTATCAGAACCAAGTCCTCAGATGAATGAGCCGATGAATGAATGTGTTACCCTTAATTACTCCGTGTGCCGAAGGAGCATCCAGGGCCATTGCAAGCCCCAGACTGCAATCTCTCTGAGTCAGATCTTGAGACAAGCAACCACAAAGCCCTTTGCATCCTACACCTGACCCACACAGCTGCTCTGAAAACTAGCTGGGTTTCTGCTGAAGCATAGGATGCCAATAGTAGTTCCTAACTTGTCCCACAGCGCCACCTGGTGGCCAACAGAGAGGACAGGTAACAAATATTTGTAATTAAGGGAATAAACCAGAAAGGACTTTTCATACACATAGCATAGAATATTTGAGCTGGAAGGGGCCTTAGAATATAAAATACATATTGGTAGCATAGAAGAGGGATTCAGAACATAGGATGTTGGAAGTGGGAGTGACCTTAGAGCATAGAATCTTAGAGCTGGTAAGGACTTTACAGATCACCTTAATCTATCTCCTTCCTTTTACAGAGGAAGAAACAGAGGCCCAGGTCACACAGCTGGGAGCTAGCAAACCTAGCCCTCAAATCCAGGCCTTTTGATTCTGAATCCAGTTCTTTGTTCTACACTACAGTACCGGACCTAGAGTTAGGAGTTCAAATCAAATCTCAAATACTTAGTAACTGTGTGACCCTGGACAAGTCACTTAACCTTGTTTGTCTCTGTTTCCTCATCTGTAAAATGAGTTGGAGAAGGGAAGAACAAACCACTCTAGTATTTTTGCCAAGAAAACCCCAAATGGGGTCACAAAAAGTCAGACATGACTGAAACAACTGAACAATAACAAAAAGCTTTGTGCAACAAATCAAGTGGGTTGGCTTTAGTGGTCTCATTTGGTTAGAGCAGGAAAGGACATTAGAGATCCTTTAGATCCATCACTCTTATTGTATAGATGAGGAAGCCAAGCCCTATAGAGAAGTGACTTATCCAAGGTCACACAGAAAGTTTTAGAACCAGGACTAGAAGCCAGACCTCCTGACACATAAAACAATACTCTTCCTGTTCTAGCATGGATTATCTATAGGAGGCAGTTTGCTTGGGAAACTGGATCTTTGATAATTTTAACCAAAGGAGCAACCACTTGGGGGCAATTTTTCCCTAGCTGTATGTTAGGAGTCTCTACTCTTCCCCATTACAGAAATCACAGGAATGGATAATGATAGTCCCTAGTCCTGTAAGGACAAAGGGAAGGGCATAAGCATTTACATAGTACTTACTATGTGCTATACAAATATCTCATTTGATCCTCACAACTTCACAAGGTCAATGCCTATTTTCACCATTTTACAGACGAGGGAACTGAGACACACAGAAGGTTACGCAGCTTGACCAGGGTCATACAGCTAGTAAGGTCTGAGGCCAGATTTGAACTCAGGTCTTTCTGACTGTAGGCCCAATGCTCTATCCACTGTGCCACCTAGCTGCCTCAAGAAACAGGCTGTAGCTGTTTTAAAGTGAAGAAGGTGAGAGAGTCAATTAACAAATGATTACATTTTTCAATGTTTGGTTTTGAACTTAATATTAAACATCAATACAATTAATTAAACTTAATTTGCAACTATTTAGGTAGAGAATCAAGATTAGATATATGATTTCACTGTTGTAAGGAATTCCCTCAAAGCAGAATAGCACCTTTTCAGCAACTTAATTTTACAGAGTGACCTTAGACCACTAAGAGGTGAAAAGATTTGTCTACAATCATACAAAAGGCATGTGTCAGAGCCAAGACTCAAACCCAGGTCTTCCTGGCTCAAGCCAGCTTTTTCCCCCCTATGCCAAGTTGTCCCTCAATACTTAAGATATCAACTAAACCAGAAACAGAAAGGACTGACAAATTAATAACTCTTTATCTGTGGATGCTCCCTGGGCATTCTTAGGTGGCAGGTTTATTTCGTTTATTCCAATAACAAATGAAACTCTGGCAACTATTTACATGTAAATGAATAAATACAAATTCATAAAAAGATTTTGCAGTCACTTTATCTAATTCCCTACCAGAGATCTTCATTCTTTCTTTGTCATTTTTCCTCTCAAATGATCATATTTTAAATTTCATTTCTCTTTGCTTTATTTCAAAAGGTCATTCCAGGGGCAGCTAGATGCTATAGTGGATAGAAAACTGGCCCTGAAGTCAGGAGGACCTGAGTTCAAATCCGGCCTCAGACCAAACACTTGACACTCACTAGGTGCTTACCTGTGAGTAATGCTGTTTGGGGATTCTGAGTACTGACAGCCCCATGCTCATAACCCAGTGATTATGTGTTTCATCCAACATCAGAGATTTTAGCAAGGCTTTTAATAAAGTATTTTCTGCCATCTTTGTGGAAAATATGGAGATATGAGCCAGGCAATAGTCAGATAATAACATTCGACACAATAAGTGTTTTGACTAACTAGTAATATTTTCAGTCATTTTTCAGTCATATCTGACTCTTTGTGACCCCATTTAGGGTTTTCTTAGCAGAGATACTGGAATGGTTTGCCATGTCCTTCTCCAGCTCATTTTACAGGTGAGGAAATTGAGATGAATAGGGTTAAAAGTGACTTGCCCAAGGTCACACAGCTAGTAAATGTCTGAGGCCAGATTTGAACTCAGGAAGATGAGTCTTCCTGATTCCAAACCTAGCACTCTATCCACTGCACCGCCTAGCTGCCCAATAATAATATACTGAAGTTGATTTGAAAAATCCAAAGTCAATAAGTTGATATTAAAGGTCCAATGTCAATTTGGAAAGAAGTCTCAGAGCACCGGTCCTGTAGTCAGGAAGACCTGAGTTCAAATCAGGCCTCAAACACTTACAAGCTGTGTGACCCTGGGCAAGTCACTTAACCCCAATTGCTCAAAGAAACAAAGAAAGAAGTAATTAAGAAAGAACTAAGAAAGAAGAAAGAAAGAGGTCTCTAGTGCAGTTCCTCAGAGATCTGTGCCTGATCCTGTGATATTTAACATTTTTATCAATAACTTAGAAAGGCATACTTGGCTATACTCATAAAATCTGCAGATAAAAACCTGGTAGAGTTAACATGTACTCTCCCTATACCAATGATTTTAGAGCCCTCTGCTTTTGAAGTACATATCCCATTCCCTAGCTCCAAGTGCCCAATCCCTAACTCCCATCTAGCATAACCCTATCCCAATGTCCCCTCTAAAATGCTTGCTCCATAATTAATAAACTAGTTTTCCTCTTAAACCTCTTCTTTTCTCACTCTTTCCATCTTCTATCACTCTCTCAGACACGGCTCCCGCCTGATGGCACTGCTTACTTGGCCACCCTTTCTAGGACTGGCTACACTTTCTCTTCCACCCTGCGCTCAAGGTAGCGTTGGAAAAATCATAATACTCCTTACCCCCCACCTTTTATCACTTCCAGACTCTCCTTCTCTACCACCATAATTCAGAAGTCTCTCCTTTGAGGTTGACACTCTCTACCATTGATGCTGTCTAAACTTGTTGCCCAATCCAGATACCAACAACTGATATCTATTGGGCCCCAGGACATTCTCCTTCCTTCCTCAAAGAGCTCAAATTTTCTGGATTCCAGTCTTTCTCTCCTCCCTAATTCTAGCCATCATTCTAGGGAACTTCAAGATTTGTTCTTTTCCCCTACCTCAATCTATTCAGTTCTCATGACCTACTGTATACTCTGTCTCAGCTATACCCAGAGACGGCCATGCCCTTCATCTTTCCATCACTCATAAGTGTTTCACTTCCACGTTTACAAACTCAGAAATTCTTTTATCTGATTGCAATTTATCATTCTGTCTTTCTCTATGCCACTATGAGGCCTCCAGGCCACATGTGGCCTTCTAGGTCCTTGGGTCTGGCCTTTTGACTGAGTCCAAGTTTTACAGAACAAATCCTTTTATTAAGGGGATTCCTTCTGTGAAGTTTGGATTCAGCCAAAGGGCCGCACTTGAGGACCTAGAGGGACACACGTGGTCTTGAAGCTGCAGGTTTCTCACCCCTGATCTATGCCTTTGACCCCCTAACCCTTCATCCTCACCTCCATTCCTTTTACCCCTCATCTATATCTATATATTGTCTAGATCCCTTATCTATAGGAAACAGGTTTCCCAGACCATGATTATTGCACTGGCTACATACTCCTCTCTTTCCTGTCCTGACCCACTGGCAAATCAGTTAGTTATACTCTACACTTGAATTATTTAAAAATTATGCTCTACATTTAAATTCTTTGCCCTCTTATGATTGATTACACCTGACCAAACCCCAACCCTGAATTGTTCCCACCATCTGCCTCTGTAGCTCCCATTCATATGCTATTGAAGTAAGAGCTAAAGAAAATCATGAAACTCTGCTGACTGGGTCCAGTACAAATTCATTTTACTTCATTTCAACTGGTCTTTCACCTCAGCAAGACAATCATTCTATTCCTTTCTAATTGGTTTGCCATCCAACTCTCCACAATGGCTGCTCCTAAATTTTTTCTCTCCTCAGATTTCCTAGGGCACCTTGTCCCCTCACCCTCTTAACTAAGGATTTGTCTTCATATTTCACCACTAAAACTGAGGCAATTCACCAAGAGCTCCCTCTTATTGCCTTCTCTTCATCCTCATCACTCATATAGCTTTTCCAACTCTCCTCCTTTACTTAGGTGTTGGATAAAGATGTGGCCCTTCTTGCCAAGGCCAACATTCACCCTTGCTTCTATTCTCTGCTGTCTTCTCCAACAGAATGAGCCCTGATCCCTCATATCCACTCTCTTTCTCTCTTACCTTGAATCTCTTTCTATCTACTAGCCTACAAATATATTCATGTCTCTTATATACTTAAAAAACCTTCACCTTTCCCCAACTGATAAATGGTCAAAGGATATGAGCAGGCAGTTCTCAGATGAAGAAATTAAAGCCATCTGTAGTCATATGAAAAAATGCTCTAAATTACTATTGATTAGAGAAATGGAAATCAAAATAACTCTGAGGTACCACAACACACTTATCAGATAGGCCAACAACAAAACAGGAAAATGATAAATGCTAGAGAAGATGTGGGAAAATCGGAACACTAATGCATTGTTAGTGGAGTGGTTAAGTGATTCAACCATTTCAGAGAGCAATTTGGAACTATGCCCAAAGGGCTATAAAATTGTGCATATCCTTTGACCCAGCAATACCACTTCTAGGGCTGTATCCCGAAGAGATCACAAAAATGGGAAAAGGACCCACATGTACGAAAATATTTAGAGCAGCTCTTTCTGTGGTGGCAAAGAACTGGAAATTAAGGAGATGCCCATCAGTTGGGGAATGACTGAACAAGTTGTGGTACATGAATGTAATGGAATACTGCTGCGCTATAAGAAATGATGAGCAGGCAGACTTCAGAAAAACCTGGAAAGATTTGTATGGACTGATGCTGAGTGAAATGACCAGAATCAAGAGAACATTGTACACAGTAACAGCCATGTTGTATGATGACTAACTTTGATAGACTTAGCCCTTCTCAGCAATGCAAGGATCTAAGACATCTCCAAAAGTCTCATGATGGAAAATGCTATCCACATCCAAAGAAAGAAATATGGGGTTTGAATGCAGATTGAAGCATACTATTTGCTCTTTTTTTCTTTTCTGTTTTGTTTTGTTCCCTCTTTCATGTGGTTCCTTCTATTGATTCTAATTCTTCGTTACAACATGACGAATGTGAAAAAAAAAAAAACCTTCACTTGATCCAACCATTTCTACTAGCTACCATCCTACATGTTTCCTTCTTTTCATGGTTAAACTATTAAAGAAAGAAAGTTGTCTCCACCTGGTAGCTCTGCTTTCTCTACTCCTCTCACTATCTTCTAAACCCTCTATAAAATTTGGTTTCCAAACTCATCATTCAATTGAAACTACTTTTTCCAAAGTTACTAGTGATTTCTTAAATGTCAAATCTAGCTGCCTTTCCTTAATCCTCAACTTTCTCGACTTCTCTGCAGCACCTGACACGGTTGATCTCTTTGTCCCCCTAGGTACTCTTTCCTCTCTAGATTTTCATGGCACTGTTCTCTTGTCTCTCCTATCTGTGTGACCATTCCATGACAGTCTTCTTTGCTACTTCATCCATCACATCCACTAACTATGGCAATCCCCAAAATCTCTGTCCATGATCTTCTTTTGCTCTGTTTTCATAAGCTTTCTTGGAGGGCAGCTAGGTGGCACATTGACCTTGGAGTTGGGAGGACCAGAGTTCAAATCCGACCTCAGACACATAATACTCGCTAGCTGTGTGAGTCTGGGTGAGTCACTTGACCCCAATTGCCTCACCAAATTAAAAAAAAAAAAGCATAAGCTTTCTTGGGTTTAATTATTTCGATGCAGATGATTCCCAGATCTATATATCCAAGGCAAGCCTCTCTCCTGAGCTGAAGTCTCACATTACTGACTGACTTTTAACCATAGACTGCCATATGCATTTCAAACTCAACATGTTCAAAATGGAACTCATTATCTTCTCTTCAAAACTTTCCCTTCTTCTCAATTTCTCTATTGCTGCTGAAGCCACCACCATATTCTCAGTTACCAGCCTCTCATCCTCAAGGCATCATCTTCAACTTTTCACTTTTACTAATCCCACCATCCAATCTGCTGTCAAAGCTTCACATTTCTTATACATGACCCCTTCTCTCTAATCACAAATCTATTATTGCAATAGCAACAAGGAAAGAAAGAAAGAAAGAAAGAAAGAAAGAAAGAAAGAAAGAAAGAGAAAGAAAGAAAGGAAGGAAGGAAGGAAGAAAGAAAGAAGAAAGAAAGGAAGGAAGGAAGGAAGGAAGGAAGGAAGGAAGGAAGGAAGGAAGGAAGGAAGGAAGGAAGGAAGGAAGGAAGGAAGGAAGGAAGGAAGGAAATTGGTTTCTCTGAAGTATGTCCCCATACATCCAAGCCCTCTGCTCTGACATTACTGGAACCCCTGGAAAGCTGCTTATCATCACTTCCAGAGGTATAGTGATATTAAAAAGGAAAAGAAAGCCATGTTGCAAGAAATAGTCAATCAGAAATGAGTATCTTGCCAAGCCCAGGATTGAAAAGTTTACCTCTGTGCTGCCCAGTCACTACGGTTGACAAATCTGGAGCCCAGCATATATAAATGACTCACCATTTTACAGGAAGGTATTATCCCGAAGAAAAAGGCAGCAATTGATGATGGTCTTCACTGAGTAAATGGGCTAATACAAGGAAATATGCAGAGATGTAAACTTGTGATGGATCAAATCAGTGAAACCAGAGACTCCATGCTCAAGGTTTTAGACAAAGAGCAAGTCCTGAAGCTTCTAAACAAGAACAGAACTGTTATGAAAGTGTCAACACTAAAGAGGAAGGAAAAAGTCTAGACTAGGGGGAATCAGGACTCAGTGGAAAATGGAGTTGGGGGTTTTGATTTTGAGTTTGGGGTTTTTTCAAAGTGGAAAATTAAAATAAAGGAAGATATCCAGAATGCACAGAAGACAGCAGAAGGGACTCACAGCACCCAGTGACTAAAAAGGATCATTCTCAACCTGATGTACTGAACCAAAAACTTAATTTCGGCCTTGTTCCTTTTAAACTTGCTTTGTCATCAAAATTTTTTATAGCCCTCTGATGTGTCAGTGCTTACTAATCAGAATTAGTAACACAACTGGATAGCAGGCATTTCTCAGCCTTCCATTTTACAAACTCTATTTACCCAGTGGATTCCTACAAGAAATGTACAGAGCCCAGACTGAAAATATCCATCAGACTATCTGGTATATCTGTCTCTACAATGAACATGATACCTCTTCCTATCATCCCAGTCAGTTCTTGTTTCTGACCTTCCGTGTCCGAACTAGCCTTTTACAGCCAGCTCCGTGGAATTGCCACATCTCAGATTTTAGGTGATTTGGAACTTCTAGCTCTTGTTACTTTTTTAAAGAACCATTTTAAAGTGATTTAGTGGCATTGTTTGTCCCGTGCGTGTCCAAGTTGGGTTTTTTGTGATGGTCCAGGGCAGGCAACACCATTGGTGCTTTGGGATCCTTCTTTTGAAGGACATCCTCAACACAGTACTTCCTGTAGCTGATGTGATGCTGTTAATTGTATGTATTCCATACATCTCCAAATATTAATAAAGGATTTAGCGAGGTTTTTGTAAAGAAGAAAAAAAAGCCTTAAATTTTCACCACTCTAATCCATCCTCCACTTAGCTGCCAAAGTGATTTTTTTTAAAAATCACACATCTGACCATGTTAGACCTACCTACCCAATAAATTCTATTGGCTCCCAATTACCTATAGGATCCAATATAAACTCCTCTTGTTTGGCATATAAATCCCGTCATAACCTGGCCCCTTCCTACCTTTCTAGTCTTCTTATATTTTCTTCTTCCCCTCAACACACTCTACAATCCACTTACATTGGTTCACTTACCATTTTTTGTACCTGACACTCCATCCCCTATCTTTGTATTTTTGCATGGGCTGCTCCATATGCCTAGAATGCTCCCTTTCATCACCCCCTTCCCAATGGCCCTTAGTTTCTCTGGCTCCCTTCAGCACTCAGCTCAAATCCCACTTTCTGCAGGAGGCCTTCTATGGTCCCCACCAGTTACTAGGGCCTCCCCTTAAGAGATTATCTTCCATATATTTTGTATATCCTGTATGTACCTAGTTATTAACATGTTATCTTTTCCATTAAAATATAAGTCCCTTTAGAGAAGTTTCTAGAAACACAACAAAATGACAGTTCTACAATTTAGTGAGGCTAGAATTCTGATCCCAAACTGCCATGAACTTCATCTTTGATGAGCTAGCTCTTTAAAAAAAAATTTTAGATAATCCTTTCAGGGTGTATTCTAAACAATGGAATTTACTGGGTCAAAGGATATGATTGTTTTTGTAAATTGTATTGTATATTGCCAGATTGCTTTCCAGAAAAATTCTTTGGTTTGTTGTTGTTTTCAGGTGTATTCAACTCTTTGTGACCCATTTGGGGTTTTCTTGGCAAAGATAATGGAGTGGTTTGCCATTTCCTTCTCCAGCTCATTTTATAGATGAGGAAACTGAGGCAAACAGAGTTAATTGATTTGTCCAGGGTCACGTGTTTAAGTGTCTAGGCCAGATTTGAACTCAGGAAGATGAGTCTTCCTGACTTCAAACCCAGCACTCTTTGCACTATGCCACCTTGCTGCCCAGAAAAATTCTACAGTTTTAGAATTCTATCATCAATGAATGAATGATCTTATTTCTCCACAATCCTACCCATCAGTGAGTCCCATTGCTCTTAATTATTTTTGCCAATTTGAAGGTTCAGAGGTGGTACTTCAAATGTGTTTTAATTTGCATCTCTTGACCAAATTGTCTCTTGATATCTATATGGCCCCAGATACCCAAAGTGAAATGGGCTGCCTTGAGAAGGTGGGGAGAGGATGGCAGGAATCCTCCTCCTTGGAAATCTGCAAGCAGAGGATTGTCAGGTTGGGTTATAATGGAAATACTTTTCATGTATGGTTGGCCTAGATGGATACATAGTTGAATTCCTTCCAACTCTCAAATTCTGTGATTTTGTGGCATGACTGGCCCCAGACTCCCAAGCAATCTATGCATTAAGCTATCTTGTCATCTGCTTGTCATGCCATCTTCTTCTTCCCTTTTCCATTTCTTGCTCTGGTCACAGTGTTCAAACAGTACCATTGCTTTTAGAAAAGATGTGTCAGGCTCAGATTCTTAAAATCCAGCCCACTTGGGTTAGCAATACAAATGCTTAGATTCTTTAAGAGTCTGCCCAATATGACAGATATTCTAATAAACCTTGTCTCTGGCTGAAAAAAAAAATGTGTCAGTCAGCTGCCCTATGTATCAATGGATGATTCATCAGATTCCCCAAACTAAAACTTCCTTCTCTGATAACTATTCACCTAAATGCATTATCTTGCCTTATTAGAATATAAGCTCATTTAGGGCAAGAACTGTCTTCACCTTTTGTATTTGTATCTCCTTGCTTAGCTCAGTTCCCAGCACATAGCAGGCACTTATCAAATGCTCATTCATTCATTTGTTCTTTCCTGAGGTTGACCATACCTCCAAATGATTATTAACATTTTGGTCTTACTCTTGTCTGTTCCTATACTGGGGATTTGGAGATACCTTTGTAAATTCTTGAATTCCCTTTATATTTGACACCACTTTTAAATGCCATATTAGTCATAAATACTTTTACCAATCTATTTTTTTCTTTCAATTATATTTTTCTCGAGTGTAAACTTAAGATTTTAATAGTTAAGCATATTTATCTTATTCCTAATAATTCCACATTGAATAGAAAAAAATAAAGATCTCACCCCACCCCACCCCCAAATGCAACAAGTACACTATTCTATTGTTTTCAATCTTCAAGTACAGGAAAGACCTTCCGGTGGAGCTACTGGCCTTGCACTGAGGGGCCACCTCCAACCACCCCACCCCCACCTCCTCACCCCCGACAGAAGGCTCAAGTTAAGGGATTCTTGATTGGCAGAGAGAATTGACTTCATTGGCCAAGAATTTCAGTAATAGCTTTTGTCCTTCTGCGCCACTTAGTGTTTGAGAGAGGTGAAGTTTCACATTAGCAGAGGGATTTTTGCGGCTGTTTTGGCATCCTGATGAGCATTTGGTTTGTTTGGCTGACCTAAAAAGTAAGCTCAAGCTGTGTTGCTGTGAGCTCCATTCGCACAGCCTCCAGAGTTGTAAGATTGGACAACACAGCATCTGGGTGAATGAATAACTAGCTGGTCTGGTCTTTATAGCCTAGAGTCAGTCTAATGAGCTTTGCGGTCTCTGATTTAAAGAGAATGGCTATTCATAATAAGAACTACTGGGGGCATCTAAGAGGTGCACTGGATAGAGCTCTGGCTTTGGAGTCAGGAGGACCTGAGTTCAAATCCAGCCTCAGAAGCTTGACACTTATTAGTTGTGTGACCCTGGGCAAGTCACTTAACCCCAACTGCCTCACCAAAAAGCAAGCAAAAAAAAAAAAAGAGAGAGAGAGAGAGAGAGAGAACTACCAAAGATATACAAATGGGAAAAGGACCCACACAGACAAAATTATTTATAGCAGCTCTTTTTGTGGTGGCAAAGAATTGGAAATTGAGAGGAGGCCCATCAATTGGGGAATGGCTGAACAAGTTGTGGTATATGAATGTAATGGAATACTATTGTGCTATAAGAAATGATGAGCAGGCAGACTTCAGAAAAACCTGGAATGACTCCTATGGACTGATGCTGAGTGAAGAGAGCAGAACCAGGAGAATGTTGTACACAATAACAGCCATGTTGTACAATGACTAACTTTGATAGACTTCATCCTTCTTAGCAATACAAGGATCTAAGACATCTCCATAGGTCTCATGATGCAAAATGCTATCCACAGCCAAAGGAAAAACTATAGAGTTTGAATGCAGATTGAAGCATACTATTTGCTTTTTTTTTCTTCTATTTTGTTTTGTTTTCTCTTTCTTGTGGTTCTTCCTATTGGTTCTAATTCTTCCTTACAACATCACTAATGTGAAAATATGTTTAATAGGAATGTATGTGTATAGCCTATATCAGATTGTATGCCATCTTGGGAAGGGAAGTGGGAAGGGAGGAAGGAGAAAAATTTAAAACTCAAAAGCTTATGAAAGTGACTGTTGATAAATCAAAATAAATTAATAAAAAAAAGGAACATAAGAAGAAGAAGAACTAACACTTTCTAAAGGTTCTTCTAAGGACGACAGTAAATTGCAATAGCTTGAAAATTCTATGTTTGAATAGAAAAGAAAAAATGAGTTGCCCAGTCAAGTAGGGAGAATAGGTGCAGCTTACCATAGTGCAGATTTTCTTGAATGTATCAATAACATCAAAATCTATAGTCCAGAGTTGTGAGTTCCCCTAAGCATATGAGTTTTCTTGCTTCATGTGCTTCCCTGACAGGTATCTATAAGTATGTGCCCAGTCTTCACTATAGATACTAAGTACATTGACAGAAATGTATGATCCAGATTTATAAGTGCATTATGGCATATTAGTATTAATTATCATTTCTGTTGTCTTTTTGTTACATACTTATATTTAAAATCTCAAAATGTCATTAGTGTGAGTGGCTGGTTGTGTAAACATCACACACTGTGTGGGTGTATTTCCTTGTGAGTGGATGGTTATGTAGATAGAATATGCTTCAGATGGGGGTGGGGCGGCATTAGACCTAAAATGGCAAGTAGGGGGATTGTATTTCCCTGCAACCAGATTATACCCCCTAGGATTCTGAGAGAGTTTGAATGTAACTGTGTGGCAATGATCTCTCCCTGGGAACCTGGACCTGTCAGGATGAGGGCAGGATTGAGTAAGAGAGCCAACTCAAAGAAACCCAGAATCCAAGGAGTGATCTCTGTGTGTGTGTGTGTGTGTGTGTGTGTGTGTGTGTGTGTATGTGTGTGTATACAACATACATACAGATACACATGTATTTACATACACACAAATTGAATTTCAATAAATTCAATAATTCCCAATTGGGAGAACATGCTAAGAATTGAAGGGACTGAAGAACATTTCATTCCTACATTTCATGTAGGAAGTGGCACCTTAGATACGCTTTAAAGAAAGCTAGCCATTCTATGAGACAGACGGAATGCATTCCCGGTATAGTGTCTCTAATCCTGCCCCTCAGCTTGCAGCTCCGTGGCTGACCATCCTCCCTCCCACCCAAGGGAAAAAAATCACCTCCAAAGGAAAGCAGAAGACACCAGAAGATTGGGGACTTGGCTTGAGACCTCCAGCACAATGAGAGGAGACCTTTGCCCCCCTCTGCCCAGCTCCCCAACAGTCCGACCCGGCTTGTCTGCTCCTGGCCCCAGTTCTTTCTCTCAATTCTGCCCCCATTGCTGGCTCCACCCCAGCGTGTTCCTCCTGCTCTCACTTTTGTGTCCCCGACTCCCACGAGTCCGTGAACAGCTCCCTCCCTCCGTGGGTGCGTGGGCTCTTTTCCTGCCTCCCTCCTGTCCCCAGCCTCTGGGCAAATTCGCATTATACAAAAATAGCTTTATGTAGTGGTCTGGAGAACAGTCTACTTAAGTAAAGCATGAATTGTATCCTCTCCGTAAAATTTAAGTTCCTTGAGGGTAGGGACTATTTAGTTTTCTACATTGTTGATAATGTCGATTGGATTCAACTGGTTTGAATTGTTAAGTTTATACTCTTCTGTTAGATTTTAAGTCTCTTTAGCAATGCAAAAGAGAACACAAGCGCAGCCCAGACATTCCATCCAGAAGCACATTGATTTTGGCAAAAATATAAAGTTTGAAGTTATGAAATAGGCTGGAAAATAAGCAAATGAAAAAAGAATTACCAGAAAGAGATTTTATGGTGATAGAAACATTTAAGACACAAACCCAGAAGAAAAAGTGTCCCCCAAAAAAGTACAAGCAAAACTTCAAAGAAAAACACAGCTTGGACACCAGTACAACTAGAATTCCTAGGAGAGAGTGAACAAATTTTGGTTTTTTTTAAGAGTTAAACTTGATCCTCTAAATTAAATGAAAGCACTAGATATAAAAAAAAGAAAATAAATAAGAGCTATGGAAGAAAGAACTGGAAAAAGAATTAACAGCTTAGCACAAGAGGTACAAAACCTTATCCAAATAACGGACTTCCTGAAAATTGGAATGGATCAAATAGAAATTAATGACTCCAGGAGACAGCAAGAAATATTAAAACAAAATCAAAAGACTGGGAAGAAAAGAAGAAAATGTAACATCTCATAGTAAAAATAATTGATCTGGAAAATAGATCAAAGAGAAAAATTTATGAATCATTGAATCACTTGAAAGCCATGACCAAAAAAAGAACCTATACATGATATATCAAGGAATTGCAAAAAGAAACACCCCAGATCTCTTAGAACTAATGGACAAAATGAGAATATGAAAAATTTGCTGGACATCTCTCGAAAAAAAAAAACTCCCAGGAATATCAGAGTTAAAATCTAGACCTTCCAGATTAGAAAAAGAAGACTTCAAGCAGGCAAGAAAGAAAGAAGTCAAGTACTAAGGAACCAGTCCAGATCACAAAAGATTTAGCAGTCATCTTTATTAAGAAAGGGAGAATTTGAAATAATATATCCCCAAAGATATAAGCTTGCAAGCAAGAATAACATACTCAACAAAACTAAGTATAATCCTACAGAGGGAAAAAAACTAAACCTTTAAAGAAAAAGCAGACTTTTAAGTACTCCTGATATGAAGAACCAAGCTGAGAAGAATCTTTGAAATACAACACAAGAGTCAAGAGAAACATAAAAAGTCAAACATAAGTGAGCAATCATAAGGGACTAAACAAAGATAAACTATTTACATTCTAATATGGGAAGATGATATATACACACCTTCTGAACTTTATCATCATCAGGGCTCAGAGAGGGAGCCTAATAAAACATACCCTTTGACCCAGCAATACTAGGTCTCTACCCCAACTAAATCAAAGGAAAAGGAAAAGGACCTATTTATACAAAAATATTTATAGCAGCTCTTTTTGTAGTGGCAAAGAATTGGAAATTGAGAAGATGCTCATCAGTGATATATGAATGAATACTGTCGTTCCGTAAGAAATGATGAGAGGGGATGGTTTCAGAAAAACCTAGGAAGAATTACAGGAACTGATGTAAAGTGAAATAAGAAGAATCAGGAGAACATTGTATACAGTAACAGCAATATTGTACAATGATCAGCCACAAATGACTTAGCTATTCTCAGCAATACAATGATCTAAGACAATTCTGAAGGACTTATGATGAAAAACGCTATCCATCTTTAGTGAAAGAACCATTTTCTTGACAGAGGTATTGGAGTGTTTTACCATTTCGTTTTCCAGTTCATTTTACAGATAGGGAAACTGAATCAAACGGGGTTAAATTACTTGTCCAGAGTCATATAGCTAGTAAGTGTATGAAGCCAGATTTGAACTCAAGAAGATGAGTCTTCCTAGAGTGTAGTCTTCCTGGTCTTCTGCCAAAAAAACGAACAACCAAAAAAAAAAAACCAAACCTGTTCAATTGAACACAATATATAGCAAAACCAAGAGGTAACAAGGTCAGATGTACCCAACAATGAATTTCTTGTCATAAGGAAGTCATCAGATACAGTTGAACTTTGCTCCAAGAAAACAATGTGAAAAGTATGAAAATAAATTCTGTACTGCAGAACTGCAAATAAAATTCAGAAAAATAGGACATTTCAATCTTTGTAATCATTGGCTCTGTCTGCCCAGCTTTTCAACTCCTTTGCATCCCAGGACAGGCTCTAGATCACCCTGAAGAATTTTCCTTTGTTTGGAGCCAGCCAGATGTGAACTCATCACTCCAGCCCAGTAGGTTGGACAAGAAAACAAGAGGAAACAGTCAATGAATAAAAGAAGGGCAACAAAAACCAAAAGCATCAGTGCCTTCTTTTTAGTTTCCAGGCAGGTCTGAGTGTCACATCCCAGAACCATTGACTTTGGGAGGTTTGGACCTGTCATGGACCTGAGTGTCACATCCCAGAACCATTGACTTTGGGAGGTTTGGACCTGTTTTGGACCTAACACAATGAACTCCTGCGAGTTAGAGATGTTTGCTTTGTGACATCCCTGCAAATGACAAACACAGGTCTGAGTCACAGAACTTAAAGCAGGCAAAAACAAACAAAAAGCAAACCAAAAAAAAAAAAAAAAAGGAGTTGGCTACAGTTACAGTTGTACCTCAAACAATGCTTGATGAAGACTGAAGAATAAATCAGTTTCCTCCCTAACCTCAAACCTGCCTAGCTTCATTCTAAGCTCAGTTCAGATGATACCTCCTCCACAAGCCTTTCCTTGTATACCCACTTATTAGTTTTCCTTCTGTTTTGAAATCTCCTCCTATTTACATGTGTAGACATGCTCAGACAGAGTGGTAAAGGAGAAAGAATGCTACACTTAAAGTCAGAGGAGATGCACAATTGGTAACCTTTCTGACTTTCTGTTCTGTGATAATCTAAAATAATAAAATAGAAAAATGATAATCTGTAAAATGAGAGGGCCTCTAAGGGCTCTTCTAAGGTCAACTAGGTGGCGCCATGGATAGAGTACTGGGCCCACATCAGTAAGACTCATCTTCCTGAGTTCAAATGTAGCCTCAGATACTAGCTGGGTGACCCTGTGCAAATTACTTCACTCTGTTTGCCTCAGTCCTTTATCTGTAAAATGAGCTCAAGGGGCAGCTAGGTGGCACAGTAGATAGAGCTCTGGCCTTAGAGTCAGGAGGATCTGAGTTCAAATCCAACATCAGACACTTGAAACTTACTAGGGGTGTGACCCTGGGCAAGTCACTTAACCTGATTACCTCACAAAAAAAAAAAAAAAGAGCTGGAGAAGGAAATGACAAACCACTCCAGTATCTTTGCCCAGAAATTCTAAATGGGGTCACAAAGAGTCAGACATGACTGAAACAACTGAACAAAGGTCCTCCTAACTCTAAATCTATGGTCCAATGATGCTATGTTATACTGCAGTGTCCCCCAGTAAAATGTAAGCCCCCTGGGTGCAGGAATTCTTATTTTAAGCTAGCACAGTATCAGGGACAGTGAAGTGGCACAGTGGATAGAGCACCAACCCTGGAGTTAAGAGGACCTGAGTTCAAATCTGTCCTCAGACACTTACTAGCCGCGTGACCCTGGGCAACTCACTTAACCCCTATTGCCTTTTTTTTGGTTTTTTTTTTGGTTTTTTTGTGAGGCAATCAGGGTTAAATGACTTGCCCAAGGTCACACAGCTAATACGTGTCAAGTGTTTGGTCTGAGGACAGCTTTGAACTCAGGTCCTCCTGACTTCAGGGCTGGTGCTCTATCCACTGCGCCACCTAGCTGTGCCCCCCTATTGCCTTTAAAAAAAAAAAAAGTAGACTAGCACAGTGTCTTGCCCATTGTAGGCACTCGATACATGTTTGTTGAGTGGAAGGAAGGCATTTTTTCTGCCCCTCAGCAACTTTGTTTATAATGGAGGAAACACATGCAACTGATGTAAATCCTAGGAAATCTCTGAGATCACAAAAAACTTCTTTTTAAAAATAAATCTTTGATAAAGTCGTCTTCCAATGCCTCAGACTAGCTTTGACCTTGGTTTTCAAAGACTGTGTTAGGGCTGCTATGCTAGAATATGGACCTGTTACCTAAGAACCAGAGTGGGTAAAGTGGCCACCAGGTGACAGTTTTTTTCTTTTAACCACAGCAATTCTTTTAAATGTTCTACTAAGGTAAGGAAGGTTTACAGTCTGTAAGTAGCAAGAGGTTCCACACTGATGAAATTGGCTGTAATCTTTAAAATTTTTTTTAATAATTTAAATAATTAATTAAGTTTAATTTTATAATTACTGATGAAATCACTAAGGAAATAAATTATTTACTTACTTCAATAATACTCAGTCCTCTGTCCTGGGAAGAGAAAAAGATCAAAGTAACCAAAGAAATCCTACTTCATGGTCTATTCTCTCCTCTACCTTTGAGGGTGTAGGGGTGGTGAACAGGATACCCAAGTACACCAGCAAGTATGTATGAAAGCAAGGCTGTACACCTCTGACCAAGGACCAGTGGCTTTAAATCACTATCATCATTAGCAAGCATTTACTGAGCAGCTGCTTTGTGGAGCTCCTTTACTTCTTGAAAGTAAAGATTATTTCATTTTTTTGGCATTTGTGCTATATCCCTAATACCTAATACATTGCCTTGGCACATGAAAGATGCTTAATAAATGCTTTTGGGGGGGGCAGAGCCAAGATAGTGGAGTAAAAGCAGTGACTTGCTTGAACTCTCCCCCAGACCCCTCCAAATACCTATAAAAAATGTCTCTAAACAAATTCTAAAGCAGCAGAACCCACAAAAAGACAGAGTGAAACAAATTTCCAGCCCAAGATAGCCTGGATGGTTAATCAGAAAGGTATATCACGCAGGGTTGGGAGATGAACGCAGTTCAGCGTGGACACACAAGCCGCAGTGAACCTGGAGCAGGTCTCAGAGGACTGACTCTCAGGCATCTGTGGCAGTTTCCAGACTTCTCAACCCACAAACAACAAAGACAACTTCAAAGGTCAGTAAAAAAAGTCTGTTTCTGTGGTGCTGAGAGAGAAGGATGGTGGGATTCCAGCCCCATTCCCCGAGGGTGGCGGCTGCCTCCTGAGCTTCCAGTCCACAGACTGAGGGGGAATCAAGTAACTGATCAGAGGGGGATTGCAGGGATCTTTCTGCTGGTGCAGGATTCTCTTGCTTTGCCTGTGCTTGGATCTGGGTCACAGTTCTGGGTGGCAGTCCTGGGGTGAGGAAGAATGCTGGCGTGGTGGAGCTTGTAGTGGCTGTGGAGAGGAAACCCTTCTCACAGTTCCAAGACAGAAAAGAGTGCTCATACAAGGAGGCCCACTGGTCCAAGGAATGCCCCTCCAGGGCATCCCCCCAGAGGGAGCCCCCATGACCAATGCCTCTGGGACTGTGCCCAAGATGTGACCAGGAGGGACATTGGAGGAAGGATTGTCCTCGAGGCAGGAAAAGTGGTGGAGTTGCCCCTCAGTACCCCATCCTCCAGTCTTCTCAGGAATGGAAATGACAAGTGAGCCTGGGGCTTGGTAGCACTCCCACTTTCTCCATCTCTCTCACCGAGCCCTGAGCAAAATCGAAGGTAAGGTTACACACTTTATCTTGGCTATGTTCTCTGTTCTACCCTGGCCCTACTTGCCCCTCTACCTGTCAGGTCATGGGCATTGAAGGGACATACCCTCTCCCTTGCCTACTTGAGGATCTGTTGTTTGAACACTCCCTTTTTATGCTCTCTTCTTGCCCTGCCCCTTTGTTGGGAAGGAACCTGATGGTGAATTTGGGGAGCCAATCTTCTCTAATTAAGCCTCCTATCTCTCTTTTCCCTCTGTGCACCAGACCTCCCCATGTTCCCCAGAAGTGTGAGAGACAGTTGAGCTAAATTTTTTTTTTTTTTACATCAGGTAATTATGTCAAGCAACTTGTCATAATTTGGTTACTGCTAAAATTGGCTGTTGTAGGTTATTGTTTTAATGTGTAAACTTGAAAAAAAAACTTGTTTGGGTTTTGTATAGAAATCTCTAATGGTTGGCTTTTTACACCAGGACAAATTTAAGTTTGAGATGTAAGTCCTGGAAAACTTTTTCCTAAGCTGTGATTAGTAAAACTTGCTGTTTGAGGTAAAAGCTCATAGGATTGTATTTTGAGTTGTCTGATGGGTCATAATCCATCAATAATAAATAATCTACCATCTGAGAGAAATGCCACAAGCTATTCAGAGAAGGTGATGCTGGTGGGAAGTAAAGGGAATGTTACGCACCTGGCTATTCCTGAGTCTGGCTATGAGGTGGATTTGATACTTCATGGTTGGAAAACTGAATTATCTGAATCCAAATAGAGCTAAGGATGTTTTATTCTCTCATTTGGGCCCTAAATTTAGTCCCTGTTTTATATATGGGTTCTGCAATCTTTTCTGTCAGATTTGTGTCTTCCAGACTACAGGCCATTCACCTACAGTTGGTGATAGTGAGTGCCAGCCAATGTCCCCCCATCATTCCCTGGATGCAGCCTGTGCTCTGTTCCAGTCAACCTCCTCTTTGGGACCCCCTTGAGGCAGGGACAGCTCTATGCCCCTTGCCAGCAGGAAGCAGTTTCAGAAGCCAAGACATTCCCCCCTTACCCCAAAAGAATTTGAGCTCCTATTTGTTTGAGGGGGGAATGAGGGGGTTGGAATCTGGGCCCCAGAAAGGAAAACCCTGGACTTTCCCACATGGCCAAATCTCTGGTGTTCCCCTGAGACTATAATCCCATCAAGGATGGGGAAAGGCCATCCTGGCCTTTCATTGTGGCTACACCCAATCTCCCCTCCATTGTTTTACCTCCCTAAGGCCCCTGGCCATTTCCCACCCTTAATCCTAGCTAGGCTCCATTTTCCCTTGGCCAGGAGGTCCAGGTCCCAGGAGTTCTGTTCACCCCAGCTTACTAGCCACTCCCATCCAGATCTCCTTAGGCCCTTCCTCCCGTCACCCCAAACTACTTGGCCACTCCTAGATCCCTCCCACAGGCTTTCTATATATAAGGTCCATCTTGTCTCCATTACGATGCTCTGATTCTTAGACTCTAGCCAATAGCCCACAGATGCTCAGATTCCTTAAGAGTCTAGCTAATATGGCAAATCTCCAATAAACCTTGTTTTTGGCTGCAAAAAAAAAAAAAAGAAAAGAAAAGAGTGCTTATAGACCAGAGCACAGGCCAGGAAAGAAGTAAACACCTTGCACTTGATCATAGCACCTTGGAAGAACTGAAAATTTACAGGTCCCTAGAAGTATCTCTGAAAACAGCTGAACAAACCCCCGAAGCTTAGGACAGTACATTCTCCACACTGGAAACAGACTCCTACCTTAACAAAGAGTTTATAACTCAAGTAATTGGCCAAGATCATGAGCAAGCAGCGCAAAAAGAGTAAGACTATATTATCTTACTTTGATGACAAAGAAGATCAAAACATACAACCAGAAGAAGACAATGAAGCCAAAGCTCCTACATCCAAAGCCTCCAAGAAAAATTTGAATTGGTCCCAGGCCATGGAAAAGCTCAAAAAGGATTTTGAGAAGCAAGTAAGAGAAGTAGAGGAAAAACTGAGAGTGATACTAAAGGAGACCCAAAAAAATACTGAAGAAAATAACACCTTAAAAAATAGCCTATCCCAAATGGCAAAAGAGGTCCAAAAAGCTAATGAGGAGAAGAATGCCCTAAAAAGCAAAACTGGCCAAATGGAAAAGGAAGTCCAAAAGCTTACTGAAGAAAATACTTCCTTAAAAATTAGAATGGAGAAATTGGAAGCTAGTGACAATTAGAGAAATCAAGGCACTGTAACACTAATCCAAAGGAATGAAAAAATAGAAGAGAATGTGAAACATCTCATTGGAAAAACAACTGACCTGGAAAATAGATTCAGGAGAGAGAACTTAAAAATTATTGGACTATTTGAAAGCCATGATTAGAAAAAGAGCCTAGACATCATCTTTCAAGAAATTATCAAGGAAAACTGCCCTGATATTTTAGAACCAGAGGGCAAAATAGAAATTGAAAGAATCCACTGATCACCTCTCGAAAGAGATCCCCAAAGGAAAACTCCTAGGAATGTTGTAGCCAAATTCCAGAATTCCCAGGTCAAGGAGAAAATATTGCAGGCAGCCAGAAGGAAACAATTCAAGTATTGTGGAAACACAATCAGGATAACACAAGATTTAGCAGCTTCTACATTAAGGGTCCGGAGGGCATGGAGTATGATATTCCGGAGGGCAAAGGAGATAGGACTACAACCTACAGTCACCCACCCAGCAAAACTGAGTATAATTCTTCAGTCATTCAGTGAAAAAACGGGACTTTCAAGCATTCCTGTGGAAAAGACCAGAGCTGAATATAAAATTTTACCTTCAAATACAAGACTCAAGTGAAACATAGAAGAGGTAAACAGAAAAGAGAAATCATAAGAGACTTATTAAGGTTGAACTGTTTACATTCCTGCAGGGAAAGATGATATTTGTAACTCATGAGTCCTTTGTCAGTATTAGGGTAGTGGGAGGGAAAAAAATCATATGTATGTATAGATAGATAGACAGAGGGCACAGGGTGAGTTAAAAATGAAGGGGTGATATCTGGAAAATAAAATTAAGGGGTGAGAGAGGATTATACTGGGAGAAGGAGAAAGGGAGAAAGTAGCATGAGGTAAAATATCTCACATGAAACAGACAAGAAAAGGCTTTTACAGTGGAGGGGAAATGGGGGAAGGTGACAGGGAATGAGTGAATCTTATTCTGATAGGATTTGGCTTAAGGAGGGAATAACATACACAATGGGGTATGGAAATTTATCTTACTCTACAGGAAAATAAGGAGGGAAGGGGACAAGAGAGCAGGGGGTTGATAGAGGGGAGGGCAGATTGAGGGAGGGGATAATCAAAAGCAAACGCTTCTGAGGAGGGACAGGGTCAAAAGAGAAAATAGAATAAATGGAGGGTAGGATAGGATGAAGGGAAATATACTTAGTTTTTCACAACATGGAAGTGTTTTGCATGACTACACATCTATAACCTGTACCAAGATGCTTGCCTTTCAATGAGGGTGGGTGGGGAGGGAGGAAGAGAGAAAATTTGTAACCCAAAGTTTTAAAAACACATGTTGAAAATAAAAAAATAAAAATAAATGCTTTTGACTGGTTGATTAGTAGGTTGAGAGATCTGTACTAGTTACAAGACTATCTCTTCCAACAAGCAGTGTTCACTTTGTCAAATTAAAGATATTACCCTCCTGATGTCATTAGCACTCTTTGAAAACAAAGGACAAACAACAATCTGTGAGTAGTAGTAGCTGTAGCAGCTGCCTCACTGGGAGCCCAACTGACCAGTTCCGGTTGGGCAATGCTCCTTCCTTCTTTCTTTCCTTCCTTCTTCCTTTCCTTTTTTCCTTTCTTCCTTCCTTCCTTCCTCTTTCTTCTCCCTCTGTCCACATGGGAGATCATACCCTTACAAAGGTATATAAATTTTGATCACTGAAACCTTGAAAGATATCTTGGGTTTTGGAGGCTAGATATTTTTTCTCTTCCCTACTTATTTATTCTATCACTTAAAAAAAAACCTCTTTTTGTCATAGTTTTATTTATGATTTTTTGTAATTAAGCTCTGGAAAACCAGGCTTTGATAAAGCCCATTGAGTTCAAATAGAGCTATTTGACCATGCCTTTGGCTCCCACTGATTAGCTAATAATAGGTCCCAATTCAAGCCTCACTTGGTCATTGTTTGGGTTTTGATGGCTCAGAGTGAGTGTAACTAGCAATTATTTCTGTTCTGGGGAGAAACCTGAGGGTCTTCCCCTTCCAGTTTGATTTTTTTTTTAAGTAGACAAACTAGAACATCTTTTGCCTCATTTCTTACCTAGCCTTAAATCATTGAATGAGTGTTGCCTCAGATAAACTGAGACCTGAGAAATACCTTAGCTTATTTGAAAGGCCAAGGTCTCCCACTGCATCTAGGATAATCTCCAATCATTCTGAACTATGTCTTGCCATTGAACTCAGATGACCCTGGAAGAGATACTGAGGGTGATGACTTTGCACAGCTCTGCCTCACTTAAATCCAATTCACCCTCCTGACAACAACAACAATCACTTTGGGAAGTTATTTTTTGTGCTGCCTTGTCTACCACACACTTTCCCTCCCAATTTTTCTAATTTAAGAGCTTGCTAGGTCATCTAAAGTCTGTGATAGGTGGTTGGGGGACTTTCAGAATGTAAGCAGTTCACTAGCCAGGATATCTTTAGTTCTAACAAGAACTACCCCCTGTGCAGAAATAGAGGGATGAGTCATCCAGAGGATGGCCAGTCATTGGTGTGCATTGATCTACAATGCTGGAGGGATTGCCCACATCAATGAGATCCTTAGATCAGTTACAACATCCCTGGACAAATATTTCTTTATTTATCACTAGATCTCTAAGATCCACTTGAGAGAAATGATTACTTCCCTCTCATATTAATAAACAATTATTAAATTAAGATTAAAGTTTTCCCTTCCTATTTCTTCATCCAGAAACCAGCCCCCTGTGGTTTACTTGGTCAGCCTCTGAAGGACACTACTGATAGATGAGATCACCCAAATCCTCTAGGTACGTGCTTCTCAATCTTGGGTGGGACCCCACACAACTAGAAGACCTTATAAACAGAATCCAATCTAGGCGAGATCTTGCCCTTAGGAAATACACCCTTGGCCTTGGAACCTTCCATTAGAATTTAGAATGACCCAGTTTATGAAGGAGAAAACCAGCCAGAGTAGTCTGGGTAGAGATGTATTGTTATGTCCAGATTGTTGGAAGTGGCTGAGTCTCATGATTAAGTCACCTTCTCAGCAGAAGGAGCTGAAGATTTTTGCCCACTTCCTCATGAATATGTCCACCTTCTTATTGATTGTTAACCAATCAGAGTTGATTTCCACCCACAGATACACTCCCTTGTCCAAAGGCTTTTTAATATTCAGTGTTAGGGGTAGGGTATCTTTGCCTTATGAGAGAAAGCTACTGACCTCAATCTATTATTTGCTACCTATAATTAATAAATTGATTATTAATTACCCAGAAATTATGTCAATTGGACTTTTCATTGGTCACACATTCCAGTTCTGTACATGGTTAGACAAAATTTAAAATGCCTCTGCTTGATATTCCAGACACTTCATGATTTGATGTCACCCTTCCTTTCCAGCTTTAATCCCCATTACTTGTCTCTGCACACTAGACATTCCAGCCAAACTGGGGTCCTTTTTATCTCCCATACACATCCTATGCTTTTCCACCTCTGTGCTTTGCTTTCGTCCCCTATACATGACCTCTCTCCCCACTTTACCTGCTGTATCCCTTGTTCAGTCATATTTGACTCTTCTTGACAAGTCCATAGGGTTTTTTGTCATTTCCTTCTCCCATAGGAAAGACACCCATTTTACAGATGTGGAACAGAAGTAAATAGGAGTTAAGTAATTTGCCCAAGGTTACACAGGTATAAGTGTCTGAAGCTGGATTTTAAAATCTTCCTAACTCTAGGCCTGGTGCTCTACCCACTGCACCTCCTAGCTGTCCTACTGTATCCCTAACTCATCTTTTAAAATCCGTCTCAAATGCCACCTTCTCCAGGATGTCTTCCCTAATTCCCATCTGTCCCTATCCATGGAAGGTTACCAGTAACTTCTGGCCCTCTCCAACCTCATAAGGCATTTTGTTATTCTCTGACATGTCAGAGATAATTAATATATAATATAATATACAATAAATATATAATATATACATATATGTGTATATATGTATCTTTATATACACTTTATATAGAGATGTATATGTGTGTTTATATGTATATATATACACACACACATGTATTATGTGTATGTTTATGTCTGTAAAGTCAGGCTATGTGTATATACTATAATTAGATGAGGAACACATACACACATACACATACTGTGGATAATTAATGATTTGTAATTTGTGTTTGTTTCATCCCTCCCTTAGCCTGTGAGGTCAGTAAGAGCAGACTGTTTTTTGTTTGTTTTGTTTTTTTTCCCAAACTTTGCATCTCCTCCTGGGGCCCAACACAGAGTTCTGCAAAGTTGGTATTTGTTAAAATGTTGTGTTCTGAAGAATAGAGCTAAAAAAAGTTTAGAAGGGGACACAGACAAGCAGAGAAGTGTTGGAAATACTGTTTATTTAACATATACTTTTAAAAAACATACAATTTTACGTATAATCTTCTTTTCCTGTTCTTTGTCTATGGAAACATCCATGTTTGTTGATGTTTATCAAGTTCACCTTAGAATTTTTTTTAAAAACGTGTTCCATTTTATTGGTTTTTGTTCTTTTTCTACCCATGTATCCCTGGCCTTGGAACACAGGGCCTTCCCTACAGCAAGCATTTAAAATTTAGTAAATTGAATTATGCATATTGACACTTCGTGGTTGAGATGCTTTGAGTCAATGTTTAAAGGCTTGCATCCTGGAGCTTGTATAGGTGGCAAAACATAGAAGCCTTTCCAGGGGTTTCCAAGGTAAATTGGTTTGGATTCAACATACTCTCACTTATTCTTAAGATCATAAGATGTTAAAACTGGCTCAAATAAAGAAGCTAAGAAGTGACCTGCCCAAAGGCACAGAGGGGATGAAATAACAGAACAAGAACCTGGGACCAGGTTTTCTTCCTCCAAATTCAGCTTTCTACTCCATTTATACATACATAAATATGTGTGTGTGGTGGTTGTCATGTGTGTATATATGTATATGTATATACACACATACAGTCTAGTGTTATTGCTTTATATATGTCTATATATATTATATATACATTGTATTATCTTTCTATATGAGTTTGTAAAGCCAGGCTATGTGTGTATGCTATAATTAGATGTGGATGAGGAGATGTATGCATGCATGCATATACACATGCATGTGTGTGCATACATATATAGGTATATATACATATATGTGTATATGTATGTTTATATACTTTATATATAGATGTATATGTGTGTTTATATGTACATATATACACACACACATGTATTATGTGTATGTTTATGTTTGTAAAGTCAGGCTATGTGTAGATACTATAATTAGATGAGGAACACATACACACATACACATACTGAAGTGATTATTAATAACTAATGATTTGGATAGACACTGAGTTCCCCCTTTTTCTAAAGTTCTCATTTCAAAGCTCAAGTCTCTAACTTTTTCTTCTATCTTGGTCAGACCCCCACCCAACCTTACAAGGAATTTAATCTAAGGTGGGGAAACCCACTGTACTCTACTTGGTTGGGGATAAATTCTTTGATTAGATTACCCAAGGCTAGGCAATTTAGAAGTAAATGACACAGTCAAAGTTACATTCCCCTCCCCCTCCCCAGTCTCTCACATTAGAATAGGTCCACCTCTCATTGTAATATTCATTCTCTGTCATTACTTGTTAACCAATCAGAGTCTATAACCACCCTCA